>NC_062566.1:75382727-75689090 GCF_022837055.1 Prionailurus viverrinus
TGGCCTTTTTTTTCCTCCCATGTTTCTGTCCTAGCTAATTAATCTACTCCCTAAAACCTCTCACATCCCTTCCCAGGGGCTATAAAGATTATATTTTATCTGTCTTAATGGGGGTAGTGGAAAGGAGGAACTACTAGGATAGGAAATATAAGTAAATGTCAGAAAAAATATCGTCCTGAAATGTTTTTCTAGAAATGCTTATCTTTTCTGAAAAGAAATTTTACATTTCATCTAGATATCACTTCCATCTCTATCTCAAGAGTATGTGACTTATGTCTTTGTCCAAAATGGGGTTTTGAGAGCTGTAACTCCTACTCTGATAGCACTGGCTGGCTGTGTGGTGACCTTTCCCTTTGTATGGAGTAGGGGAACGTTATTATAGAACAAATAACTCATCTCCCTTATTTGTGGGTCATTACATGTTCCCTCAGGAGGGTCTCAGTCCTGTTCTCCAGGAAGCTCAGCTAGAGGTTGGAGTAAAATGTTCCTTGTCTGGGATAAGCCTCCATTAGGCCTCACATAATTGGTAGGGGAGGGACATGGGAGGGGAGAACCAATGTGCAGTTCTTCAACCTGACCCCACCCATGACCTTGTCATCCTCTACATCATACACCTGATATAAAAAAGCGAAGAGATCCAGGTCAGCCTGGACTTTGTGGAATTAATGGGGCTCCACTCTCTAATTCTACTCTGGTTTCTGTGGGCCCCCAAAAGCCACTTGTATCAGCAGATTAGAAATTGTAGCTATTGGAGTCTATCCACCAACCAACACCCCCTACATGGCCATTGTAGTCCTCTAGATAAAAATATCAGCTCTGTAATCTTTTGAAGAAGGCTGTTTACCATTAAAAAAGTCTATTTACTCCATAACCAGGACAAAAGAGGAGTACTTGCACTTTCCTAAATCCTAAAATCACCATCCCATTAGGACGAGCAGTATTTTTACTAGGAACTCTCCCCTTGGTCCTAGTGTCTCCATTTGAGCCCAGGACACGACGAAGGAAGCAACTTTAGTGTTTGCCCATTTGGGGACACTCATGGGTCTCTTTGCCCTGGACCAGTTTTGGAGGGTCTGTGGCTGGCTTCCCATAAAGCCAGAAAAATGCCAGTCCAGGCTTTTAACTAGGTAGGAGCCCATCTAAGTAAGTGGTAGAGCCTGAACTAAAACCTCTGGAATCATGTTCCTCTCATTTTTTAAAATATGCAGACTTGGGGCACCTGGGTGGCTCAATCGGTTAAGCGTCCGACTTCGGCTCAGGTCACGATCTCACCGTCTGTGGGTTCGAGCCCCGCGTTGGACTCTGTGCTGACAGCTCAGAGTCTGGAGCCTGTTTCAGATTCTGTGTCTCCCTCTTTCTCTGACCCTCCCCTGTTCGTGCTCTCTCTCCCTCTGTCTCAAAAATAAAATGAACATTAAAAAATATATACTCAGACTTGAAAATTAGGCTTTAAAAATCATCATTAATGCTTTCCTTTTTAAATATTTTCTTGGGAATCTGAGAATTTAATTTGATGGCAAATTTATAAGGCTCTATTTTCCTTTCTTCTTTTTCTATGCCTGTCATCCTGCGTGTGTCCAGAGTTACAGGGCATTTTGTAGTGCTCTCTGTGGCCAGTCTCATCACGGTCCACTGACATTTCCGGAATCAGCAATAACTGATAAGATCAAATAACGTGGTGGTAGAGGGCATAAACTCCGGAGTCAAACTGATTGAATTTGAATCTCGGCTCTGCCAATTATTAGAAGTGTGATCTTTTACAGGAAAATTAAATTCCCCAATTACTTCTTTTTAATTTAAGCTTTATTTTTTTTAATCTAAAGCAGCTATACCCATAAGGTAAAAGTAAGAAAAATAAGACACTAAGAATTTAAGTCACTGATACATTTATAATAACATTAAAAATCAAATACCTAGCAATAAATCTAATGATACATAAGACCTCCATATGCATAAATTATAAAGCACTATTGAGAGAAATGGAATAACTAAATAAATGAGGTGATACACAATGTTCATACATTTTATTTAAAAATTAGTCTCTAAGTGTCTATAAATGAAATTCCAAGCTAAGTAACAGCACATTTTGTTTTTTGTGGAAGTCAAGAAGATAATCCTAAATTCACATAGCAATGTAAAAGACTAAGGATAGTGGGTCCACCTTTAAGAAGCAGAAAAAAAAAAATTAGAGAACATTGTGACATTGTTACAAGGGTAGGCTAATAGACTAGTAGAACAGAGTAGAGAATCCAGAAATAGACCAATACATATGAGAACAAAAGAAGCCCTGAAAAGCAATGGGTATAGAGTAACTTTTCCAATAAATTATACTGAACCAAATAACTATTAATTTAGAAAAAAAAGTGAAATAAAATCTACCTCAAATCGTATACAAAGATCAGGGACTACAAGTTAAATATGAAAGAAAAAATAATAACATTTCTAGAAGATAATAAAGGAATATTTCTTCATAATAGGAAAAAAATCTTAAGTGGAGCACAGTAAGTATTAAACAGAAAGGAAATATTATCAAACTATTTTACACTAAAATTAAGCCCTCCATTGAGGGCTTAACCCTCATAACCATTGAGAGAAGGATATGACAGGTCACAAGGTAGAAAATATTTGCAACACCTTTAACTGGTAAAGACCTTGTATCCAGAATATACAAGGAACTCCCATAAATCAGTAAGCAAATGGCAGACAATACAATAAAAAATGGGCAAGAAGTTTGATATTTGACCAGAAAAGACAGTCATATAAATATCTAAGAAGGTCTTCAAACCTTAGTCTTCGGGAAAATACATATTAAAATCTTAGTGAGAAACTGCACTTGGCCTTTGTGTGTAATACTTTTTATATAATGCTAGATTTTATTTGCTAATATCGTGGTAAGGATTTTTATGTTTACATTGATGAGAGATATTGGTCTGTATTTTTTCTCTTTCTTGGAACTGTCTTTCTCTAGTTTTGATATCATGGCAATACTTTTCATTAAATAAATTGGGAATTGCCCCCTCCCTTTCTAATTTCTGTAAGATTTCATGTAGAACTGATGTTAACTCATTAAGCATTTGGCAGCACTCTCCAGTGATACTATATGGGCCTGGAGATTTCTTTTTTGGTAGTTTTTAAATTAGTAATTTAATCTCCTTAATAGTTATAGATCTATTCAAATTATCTAGTTCATATTAGGTGACTTGTGGTAGTTTGTGTTTTTCAGTTCAGTGTTCCATTTTATCTACGTTGTCAAATTTATGTGTGTAGGGTTTTACTTAGTAAGCCTTTATAATCCTTTCGGTGTCTTCAGGATATGTAGTGATATCCCGTTTCATTCCACATATTGGTGATTTGTGTCTTCTCTCTTTGTCAGTATTGCTAGGGATTTGTCACTTTCACTGTTATTTTCAAAGAACCAGGTCTTTGTTCCACTGACTTATTCTACGTTTCTGTTTTAAATGTTACTGATTTCTGTTCTTATCTTTATTATTTTCTTCTTTCTGATTACTTTGGGTTTATTTTACTCTACTTTTTCTGGGTTCTTAAGATGAGAGCTCTAAAATTCTTTAAACTTAACTATACATTTGACAATTTTGGGGGGTGCCTGAGTGGCTCCGTCAGTTAAGCATCCGACCTCAGCTGAGGTCATGATCTCATGGTTCATGAGTTCAAGCCCTGCATCGAGCCCTGTGTCTGACTCTGTGCTAACAGCTCAGAGCCTGGAGCCTGCTTCAGACTCTGTGTCTCCCTCTCTTTCTGTCCCTCCCCCCGCCCCCACCCATGCTCTGTCTCTAACTCTCTCTCAAAAATAAACGTTAAAAAAAAAAAAGAAAAAATGTTCATAATAAAATGTTGAGAGGGAAAAGACATAACTCAGACACAAGCCCTTTGACTTCTTTCCTGACCTTCATGCTTATCTCCACTCTAGTATAAATGTTATTATACATATTTTCATCATTGCATTTTGGTTAACTTTTGCATTTGTCTTCTCCATTAAACTTCGAGCTTTTTATGGATGGACACTATGCAATTCACCTGTGTATCCTAAATACTGGTCTAGGTACTTCCTCAACTTTATAAAGATTGTCTACAAATACCCCACAGAAAAAATTACAGTTATTGAAGCAAGACCAAAAAACTGAATGCTTTCACCTTATGACTGGGAACAAGGCAAAAATGCATGCCTCACTGTTCTCACTCAAAACAGTACTGGGAGATTTAGCCCATGCACTAAGTCAAGAAAAGGAAAGTAAATGTATATAGATTAAAAAGAAAGATATAAAATTTCCCTTTTGCAGATGACATGATTGTCTACACAGAAAAGTCTCAAGGAATCTACAAAAACTTTCCTGGAACTAATAAGTGAGTTCATCAAGATTAAAGGATCACAAAACAATCATATAAAAACCAGCTGTATTTCCACACACCAGCTATGAACATGTGAATACCGAAATTAAAAATGTAATGCCATTTACAATCACTAAAAAAAGGAAATACTTAGATATAAATACAAAGAAGTAGAGGGTTTATATGCTAAAAACTACATAATGCTGATGAAAGAAACCAAAGACAATCCAAATTAATGAAGAGATATATCTTTTTCATGGATTAGGAGACTCAATATAGTAAAGATATAATTCTTTCCAAATTTATATACAGGTTTAACACAAATTGCTATCAAAATCTCTATATTTTTTATTTAAAAAATTATTCTAAAAATATGGAAAGGCAAAGGAGGTAGAGTAGTTGAAACAATTATGAAAACTAAGAATATTGTGGGAGCAATGAGTCTATCCAATTTCAAGATTTATTACATAGTTATAATAGTCAAAAATGTGTAATAGTGTACAGCTGCCAACAGACACATGAAAAGATGCGCAACATCACTCGTA
This sequence comes from Prionailurus viverrinus, assembly GCF_022837055.1. NCBI lineage: Eukaryota > Metazoa > Chordata > Mammalia > Carnivora > Felidae > Prionailurus > Prionailurus viverrinus. The sequence continues at coordinate 75,387,620 of NC_062566.1, forward strand.
ATCAGGAAAATGAAAATCAAAACCACAATGAGATATCAACTCACAACTGTTAGAATGGCTAAAATCGGAGGTGCCTGGGTGTCTCAGTCCGTTAGGCATCCGACTTCGGCTTAGGTCATGATCTCACTGCCCGTGAGTTCGAGCCTTACATTGGGCTCTGTGCTGACAGCTCAGAGCCCTATAGTCTGTTTCAGATTCTGTCTCCAACTCTCTTCCCCTCCCCTGTTCACACACACACACTCTCTCTCTCTCAAATATAAAATAAAACATAAATAAAAGAATGGTTAAGTAAAAAAACACAAGAAACAACAAGTGTTGGAAAGGATGTGGAGAAAAAGGAACCATTTTACACTATTGGTGGGTACATAAACTGGTGCAGCCACTGTGAAAAACAGTATGAAGTTTCCTCAAAAAATTAAAAATATAATTAGCATATGATCCCATAATTCCACTACTGGGTATTTACCCAAAGAATATGAAAACACCATTTCAAACAGATATATGCACACCATGTCTATTGCAGCATAATTTACAATACCTAAATTATGGAAGCAATCCAAGTGTCTATCCATAATTGTATGGATAAGGAAGATGTGCATATATACATCTAAGTATATATGCAACAGAATATTACTCAGCCATAAAAAAGAATAAAATCTTGCCATATGTAACAACATGGGTGAATCTAGAGGGTATAATGCTAAGTGAAATAAGTCAGTCAGAGAAAGATAAATACCATATCATTTCACTCATATGTGGAATTTAAGAACAAAGAAAAAAAAAGAAAAAACAAGAAACAGAGTCTCAGCTATAGAGAACAAACTGACGGTTGCCAGAGGGAAAGTGGGAGGGGGAATGGGTGATGTGGACAATTAAGAGTGGACTTGCCATGGTGAGCACTGAGTAATGTATAGAATTGCTGACTTACTATATTGTACACATGAAACTAATATAACACTGTATGTTAACTATACTAGAGTTAAAATTTTCAAAATAAATCTGCAGATAAAAGGAATAAATCAGTATATATTTAAAAAAATATTGGCAGAAATAGACATATAGATCAATAGAACAGAATGAAGAATCCAGAAATTGAATCCTACCTATTTGTCTGACTGATTTTTGATAAAGGTGAAAAAGCATTTCAATGGAGAAAAGGAACCTTTTAGCAAACAGTGATGAAGCAATTGGAGATCCTTTCTCAGATTAAAAAAAAACCCTTCTATCTAAATATTATACCTTATATAAAAATTAACTCATAATTGATGATGGAATTATTATAAAACCTTTACAAAAATAACTAGGAGAATAATTAATTAATTAACTAATTACAAGAATTAGTTACAAGAAAATATTGCAAGAATACAAGATTACAAGAACTAGTTACAAGAAAATAACAAGAAATACAAGAAATACAAGAAATACAAGAAATATAAGAAAATCTTTGGGATCTAGGACTAGCCAAAGAATTCTTAGATCTGATTGAAAATGTGCAATCTGTAGAAGGAAGAATTGATAAATTTAAACTCCATCAAAATTTAACACTTTTTCTTTGCAAAAAATTGTGTTAAAGGGCAAAAAGGCTACAGGCACCCAGGCCACTTGCTAATGGGGGCAAGTGCTTGGCATTACCTACTAAAGTTGAACATATATGTACCATATGGTGGCCAGCAATTTCACTTTTAGATTTATATTCCACAGAAATGTTTACAAATGTGCTCCAAAAGACAGACATTTTTCTTAATTGTCTCAAACTAGAAACAACCGTAATGTTCTTTAATGGTAGAATGAATAAATAATGGTATATTGATACAAGAAAATATTATACCACAATGAAAATTAACAAAATAAACAGCATCAGTGAGTCTTGCAAACATAACATTGATTGAAAAATCCAAATATATAAAACAGTATATGCTGTATGATTCCACTTCTATAAATCTCAGAAATGGGCAGAACTAACTTGTGATGTTAGAAGTCTGTATAGTAGTTACCTTTGGGAAGGATTTAAAAAGTGGCATAAGGGGGACTTCTGGAGTTCTTAACTAGGGTGTATGTGCTTTGTCATGATTCATCAGGCTAAAAACTATGACTTGATACGAATAATAAGTGTACTTTTATGTATGTACATTATACAACTGAAAAGGAGTTTTTTTTAAATGATAAAACCTTCAGGAAAAAGTGGCAAATCCATTCTCTATGACAGACTTTAAGATACTTCTACCAATAATTGATAGACCAAGTGGGAAAAAATGTTGACAATATAGAAAATTTTGACAATGCAATTAACCTTACCCAACAATTGGAGCACACAGAAATGTTTATGAAATGTAACCAGATACAATGTCTTAACATTTTATCTGTACTCTAAATCCTTTCCCCTCTCTGGGGGTCAACATTTTGGTTTACCAAAACTGGACATAGGCATTTATTTCTTTTTTCTACCCTACAGCATATCCTCTGCATTAGTGAGCTCAAAACCAATTGCTTGAGTTGTGGAATAGAAAATCCTACATAGAAAACAATTTTAAGCTAGGATTTCAAAATATTTATTAAACACTTATCTTGTACCAAGCACTGTGGTTACTTGTAGGGATACAGAGATGCAGGGATACAGGGATATAGGATTCCTGGCTTTGAGAGATTCACAATCCAACAGAGGAGACTGATATATAAAACAATGATATCCATTGGCGTGCTGGAGCTGGCTGATAACAGTTCATGAGAGACAAGTGTCGAGCATTTAGGAATTTTTGCCAACCAGTTGTTAAACCATTGATAGCTTAAAATTGGCTGAGGTGAGAGTATTTATACCATTGAAACCAACAAATGCTGCTAATCAGTGGCCCCCCACACCCTCCAAGGAGCTTATTTACTAGCATAGTACTAATTGTATCATAAAACAACTTGATAAATATCTTATGATTCAAAGTGAACCATCTGTCGCGGGCACACAGAGAAGGCTCAACAAACCAGGAGAAGAAAGTTACAGGATATTCCACTAGATAGGTTCATTTTGACCTGTCTGCCAGAAAGTGGATAGAAGTTTGTCAGAATTATAAAGGTGGCCATGGCATTCCAACAGACAATGGTTGTATGTGAAAATCTGAGATATGAAAGAGTCGTATATCAGGGACATGCCTGCATCACACAGTTGGGGTTTCGCACTGGGTAAAAGCACTGTGTCTAAGGGGTTTTAATGCACATGTTTATTATTTTTCAGTTTTGAATGTGTTCATTAGAACCACTGAATCCACGAGTTTCTTTTCTAATCCCTACTACTTTAAGGGACATATATTTACATTTTTTAAAAGTTGCCTTGGGGCACCTGGGTGGCTCAGCTGGTTGAGTGTTCAACTTCAGCTCAGGTCATGATCTAACGGTTTATGAGTTCGGGTTAGTGAGGTCGAGCCCCGTGTCGAGCTCTGTGCTGACAGCTCAGAGCCTGGAGCCTGCTTCGGATTCTGTGTCTCCCTCTCTCTCTGCTCTTCCCCTGCTTGCACTCTGTCTCTCAAAAATAAATAAATATTTAAAAAAAATTTTTTAAGTTGCCTTATGGTTTAATCTAGATAATTCTAATGTTTCATTTTGTAGTTAATATTATCTACATTTACTCCATCAGACTGTTTGCTGAATTCCCAGTTTAAATCTACAAGTACTTTCACTAAGGTATGATTTACATGTAATTATATCTAATAACTAATATTTAATAATGCTTATCCACTTATTGTAACAAAATCCAATTGGGGTAGCAATTCAGTTTGTTTTAACTCTTGCTATTGACTACTGAGAAAATATACTAATATAAGTGCTTTTTCCTTGAGGAAGAAGTGTATTTCTCTAATTCCCAAAATGGTCCTGTGTGGGTTGGCAGAGCCCGGTCATGGAGAACAGAAGGGTCAGGGTACTAGTACACAGGGAATGGGAATAGAAGGACTTTCACCTTTGTGCCAATTTCTTGAAAATGAGGAAATAGCGTTTTCTATTCAATCATTTCATTTATTTCCTAGTTCCTGGTTACCTACTACGCACAAGTTAAATTGTGTAGAAATTATATGAAGCACATAACAGGAAATCAAGTAATGTATAATTGAATTAATTAATGAGTTCACACACAAAAAAATATTAAAAGAAAACACTAAACCTTACCTTCCCAAGGATTCTGGAAAAAAGAACTTGTGATCACCAATCATTTAATCTCCAACCAATCCAGTGACACAAAATGATATGAACTTGTACAACCTGTATGAAACAAGGATGTTAAAATCACATTTAAGAATAACTTTTGTTTTTACGTACCTTGTTAAGTTGACATTTTTATTTATGGTAGAACCACACTGTTTTTTATTGTACAAGTAGGAAACCATAGGCCCAAAGAAATATATTGGGTTACCCAAGATCACACAGCCTGTAACAGCAGAAAACAAGTAGATTTTTTTATGATTCCTATTCTTGTAATGATTCCTGAAGACTTGGACATTTTCCTCTTCGTGGCAATAGAGTGGATCTGTCTGAGGCCATCTTGCCTACTGAATTATAAATGATAATGTCAGATAAAATGTCTGATCAAATGATGCATAGTCAGAGGATGAAGGGAACCTTGCCACCAAGTTGGAGGCTTAGAATAGTTTACTGAATAAAAAAGGAGAATTCTCTCAAGTTATCTGGATATCATGCTCGTATTTTAGAAGAATGTTGAATATTGTGATGGTTAGTAAAATCTCCACTAAGGACAAGCAATGTGTTTGCAAACAATGGTAATGAGAACAGATAAAAGAGATTACTTAAACGCCTTTAAACACTACATCTATGTGATCTTTGTGCCCTAAATTTACCTTTAAAACTCATGAAATTGAATTAAAAGTTGTTTTACTATTACTTAGAACATTGGTATGTATTTTCACTATAGTAAAGTAACAATTTATTCTAAATTTGGGGGAATATTTATTTTAATTTGACACAGTTCTTGGAAGTAGTGTTTTATGACTATCTTTACCACTTGCTTTTTCTTAGGATAAAATGCCTGATTAGTTGCTTTGAATAGCTATGAAAGCTAAGCTCTTTTAGCTGATTAAAGAATTTTCTCATGTGGTAACGTTCTCACCATAAATCTGGGATTTTATGTTTTTTTACTAACAGTGCTTAAAGGCAAGAATTATTTGGTTGTGCTTTCACACCTAAAGGCATAAGGAGAATATAGAGAATCACAGACTTGGGAGCCAGGAGCCATGATGAGAGTAGTGCTATGGGTGTAGAGTTGAACCTAGATGAACTTGGAACTCCTGGTCTGGAATATAATATCAATACATTTATCAACTGACATTTAAAAAGACTATAATGGAATATTATGCAGTTATAACAAGGATGAGATCTTAGCATTTGTGACAACATGGATAGACCTAGAGGGTATGTTATGTTATGTGAAATAAGACAGAGAAAGACAAGTACTATATGATTTCACTCATATGTGGAGGCTAAAAAATAAAGCAAATAAAAAAAAAAGAATCAGACCTATAAATACAGAGAACAAACTAATGGCTGCCAGAGGGGTGGGGGGATGGGCAAAATGGGTGAGGGAAGTGGGAGATACAGGCTTATAGTTATGAAATGAGTATTAAAAGGATTAAAAGGTATAGTATTGAGAATGTAGTCAAGGATATCATAGTATCATTGTATGGTGACAGATGGTAGTTACATTTGTGGTGAGCATACCATAACAAAGAGATACTGAATCACTATGTTGTATACCTGAAACTAATGTACCATTGTATGTCAACTATACTCAAAAAATTTTTTAATATTTTTGGAGAACTCTTTTTTTAACATTTTTTAAAAATTTAACCGTACTTAACATATTAGTTTTGGGTGTACAATATAATTATCCAACACTATACATTAGTCAGTGCTCATCACCACAAATGTACTCTTAAATTCCCTTCACCTATTTCACCCTTCCCCCACCCTCCTCCACTCTGCTAACCATCAGTTTGTTCTCTATATTTCAGTTGGGTTTTTTTGTCTTTATACATTTGTTTTTTAAATAATTTCTTTAAATTTCACATATGAATTAAATTGTATGGTATTTGTCTTTCTCTGTCTAACTTATGTCACTTAGTATTATACCTTCTAGATTCATCCATGTTGTTACAAATGGCAAGATTTCATTCTTTTTTATGGCTAATATTCTCTTGCCTATATATACCACATGTTCTTCATCCATTCATCCATGGTTGGACATTTTGGTCTGCTTCCATAATTTGGCTATTGTAAATAATGCTGCAATAAACATACAGGTGCGTGTATCTTTTCAAATTAGTATTTTCATATTCTTTGCATAAGTACCCACTAGTAGAATTATAAGATCATACGGTAATTTTATTGTTAATTTTTTGAGGGACCTCCATACTCTTTTCCAAAGTGGCTGCACCTGTTTGTATTCCCACAAACTATGAATGAGTGTTCCCTTTTCTTCACATCCTCACGGACACATGATTTCCTGTGTTTCTGATTCTAAACATTATTACAGGTATAGAGCGATATCTCATTGTGGCTTTTATTTGAATTTCCCTGATGATGAGTGATGTTGAGCATCTTTTCATGTGTCTGTTGGCCATCAGTAGGTCTTCTTTAGAAAAATATCTATTCATGCCCTCTACCCATTTTTGATTTGCTTTTTGGTGTTGAGCTGTATAAGTTCTTTATATATTTTGGATATTAACCCCTTATTAGATATATCATTTGCAAATATCTTTTCCCACTCAGTAGACTGTCCATTTGTGTTGTTGTTGGTTTCCTTCACCGTGGAAAAGCTTTTTATCTTGGTGTAGTGCCAATAGTTTAATGTTGTTTTTGTTTCTCTTGCCAAAGAAGACATCTAGAAAAATGTTTCTACAGCTGATTTCAAAGAGATTACTATGTTTTCTTTCAGGAATTTTATGGTTTCAAGTCTCATATTTATATTTTTTAATCAATTTTGAGTTCATTTTAGTGTTATGGTGTAAGAAAGTGGTCTAGTTTCATTCTTTCACATGTAGCTGTCCTGTTTTCCCAGCATCATTTGTTGATGAGACTGTCTTTTTCTTATTGTATATTCTTGCCTCCTTTTTCATAGATCAATTGACCATAAAATCACAGGTTTATTTCTGGGTTATCTGTTTTATTGATCTGTGTGTCTGTTTTTGTGCCAGTACCATTCTGTCTTGATTACTACAGCTTTGTAGTATATCTTGAAATCTGGGATTGTGATATCTCCAGTTTTGTTCTTTTTCAAGATTGCTTTGGCTATTGTCAGTCTTTTGTGTTTCCATACAAATTTGATGATTATTTGTTCTAGTTCCGTGACAAATGTTGTTGGCATTTTGATAGGAATTGTATTAAAACTGTAGATTGCTTTGGGTAATATGGACATTTTAACAGTATTGTTTCTCCCAATCTAAAAGCATGGAATGCCTTTCCATTTCTTTGTGTCACCTTTAATCTCTTTCATCAACATTTTATGGTTTTGAGAGTATAAGTCTTTCACCTCCATGGTGAAGTTTATTCTTAGGTGTTTTATTCTTTTTGATGCAACTGTAAATGAGATTGTTTCTATAATTTTTCCTCCCACTATTTCATTGTATTTCAAATTTCAACAGATTTTTGTGTATTAATTTTGTATCCTCAACTTTACTGAATCCATTTATCAGTTCTAGTAATTTTTTGCAGGAGTCTTGAGGGTTTTGTATATACAGTATCATGTCATCTGCAAATAGTGAAAGTTTTACCCCTTTCTTACCAATTTGGATGCCTTTTATTTCTTTTTCTTGTCTGATTGCTGTGGCCAGGACTTCTAGTACTATGTTGAATAAAAGTGGTCAGTGTGGACATCCTTGTCTTGTTCCTGATGGTAGAGGAAAAGATCTCAGTTTTTCACCATTGACCATGATGTTAGCTGTGACATTTTTATATATGGCCTTTATTATGGTGAGATATTTTCCCTCTAAACCTACTTTGCAAGATTTTATCATGAATGGATGTTATACCTTGTCAGGTACTTTTTCTGCATCTATTGAAATGATAATATGGTTGTATTCTTTCTCTTATTAATGCGATGTATCATGTTGACATGATTTATAAATATTGAACCACGTGTGCATCCCTGGAGCAAATCCCACTTGATCATGGTGAATGATTTTTTAATGTATTGTTAGGTTTGGTTTGATAATATTTTGTAGGGGATTTTTGCATCTATTTTCATCAGAATATTGCCCTGTAGTTTTCTTTTTTGTAGTATCTTATCCAGTTTTGTTATCAGGGTAATGCTGGCTTCATGGAATGAAAATGGAAGCTTTCCTTACTCTCTTATATTTTGGAATAGTTTGAGAAGAATAGGTATTAACTCTTCTTTAAATGTTTTTATTTTTTTTTTTAATTTTTTTTTTCAACATTTATTTATTTTTGGGACAGAGAGAGACAGAGCATGAATGGGGGAGGGGCAGAGAGAGAGGGAGACACAGAATCGGAAACAAGCTCCAGGCTCTGAGCCATCAGTCCAGAGCCTGACGCGGGGCTCGAACTCACAGACCGCGAGATCGTGACCTGGCTGAAGTCGGACGCTTAACCGACTGCGCCACCCAGGCGCCCCGTCTTTAAATGTTTTTAAACATTAAACATAAAATGTTTGAATTCACCTCTGAAGTTATCTGGTTCTGGACTTTTGTGTGCTGTGAGTTTTTTGAATACTGATTCAATTTCATTGCTAGTTATTGGTCTGTTCAAATTTTCTATTTCTTCTTTTTTAAAAAAAAATTTTGGAATAATATATGGCAATGAGAAAGAATTAAATATGGCCTTTTGTAGCAACATGGATGGAATTAGAGAGTGTTATGCTAAGTGAAATAAGTCATACAGAGAAAGACAGATATCATATGTTTTCACTCTTATGTGGATCCTGAGAAACATAACAGAAGACCATGGGGGAGGGGAAGGAAAAAAAAAAGGTTAGAGAAGGAGGGAGCCAAGACATAAGAGACTCTTAAAAACTGAGAACAAACTGAAGGTTGATGGGGGGTGGGAGGGAGGGGAGGGTGGGTGAGGGGTATTGAGGAGGGCACCTGTTGGGATGAGCACTGGGTGCTGTATGGAAACCAATTTGACAATAAATTTCATATTATAAATAAATAAATAAATAAATAAATAAATAAATAAATAAATAATTTTTAAGTTTATTTATTTATTTTGAGAGAGAGAGAGCGCAAGCCAGGGAAGGGAAGAGAGAAGGAGACAAAATTCCAAGCCCCAATGTGGATCTCAAACTCAAAACCTGTGAGGTCATGACCTGAGCCAAGAACAAGAGTCAGATGCTTAACTGACTGTGCCACCCAGTCGCCCTCAATTTTTTTATTTCTTCTTAATTCAGTTTTGGTAGGTTATATGTTTTTTAGGAATTTATCTATTTTTTCTAGGTTGTGCAATTTGTTGGCATATAGGTTTTCATAATATTCTTTTATATTCTTTTGTATTTTTTTTGATTGTAATGTCATTTCTCCTCTTTCAATTCTGATTTTATTTATTTGAGTTCCCTCTCTCTGTCTTTTGAATGAATCTGGCTAAAGGTTTATCAATGTTATCTTTTCAAAGAACAGCTCCTGCCTTCATTGATCTGTTTTGTTTTGTCTCTATTTCATTTATTTCTGTTCTAATCTTTATTATTTCCTTCCTTCTACTGGCTTTGGAATTTATTTGCTCTGTTTCTAGCTCCTTCAGTTGTAAATTTAGATTACTTGATATTTTTCTTGCTTCTTGAGGTAAGTCTGTTATAAACCTCCCTCTTAGAAAAAGTTTTTCTGCATCCACAAAGATTTTGGACCATTGTGTTTTGATTATCATTTGTCTCCATGCATTTTGGTTTTTTTTTGGTTTCTTGGTTGACCAATTCATGTTTAGTAGCATGTTATCTAACCTCCATGTATTTGTGTTCTTTTCATACTTCTTCTTGTGATTGATTTCTAGTTTCACACTGTTGTGGTCAGAGGAGATGCATGACATGATTTCAATCTTTTTAAATTTGTTGGGAATTTTTGTGGCCTAGCATGTGATCTATTCTGGAGAATGCTCCATGACCAAGTGAAAAGAATGTGTTTTGGGATTGAACTATTCTGAAAATATCTGTTAGATCCATCTGGGCCAATGTATCATTAGGGGCCACTGTTTTTTGTTGTTTTTGTTGTTGATTTTCTGTGTGGATGATCTATTCATTGATGTCCATGGGTGTTAAAGTCCCCTACTATTATGGTATTACTATAAATTTCTTCTTTTATGTCTGTTAATAGTTGCTTTATGTATTTGGGTGCCCCCCAAGTTGGATGCATAAATATTTACAATTGTTATATCTTCTTCTTTGATTGTTCTCTTTATAATTATGTAGTATCCTTCTTTGTCTCTTGTCTTTGTCTTAAAGTCTATTTTGTCTGATATAAGCATTGCCACTCCAGTGTTCTTTTCACTTCTATTTGCATGAAAATTATTTTTCTATTACTTCACTTTCTGCCATGTGTCTTTAGGTTTGAAATGAGTCTTTTGTAACAAGCTATAGATGGGTCTCGCTTTTTTTTCCCTCTCATTCACCCTATGTTTTTTAATTGAAGCATTGAGTACATTTACATTCAAAGTAACTATTGATAGATACGTACTTATTGCCATTTTGATATTTGTTTTATGGTTGTTTTTGTAATTTCTTTGTTGTTTTCTTCTCTTGCTCTCTTGTGGTTTTAATGGCTTCCTTTAGTGATATGCTTAGATTCCTTTTTCTTTAGTTTTTGCATATCTATTACAGGTTTTTGATTTGTAGTTACCATTAGGCTTATATATAATCTATTCATATGGCAGTCTATATTAGAATGATGGTCACTTACCTTTGAACCCACTCTAAAAGCACTAAATTGTTACTCCCCCCATACCCAAGTTTTATGTATATGATATAAAATTTTATAAGCTTTATTTTGTAAAATCCTTGACTGATTTTTATAGATATAATTGATTTTACTGCTTTAGTGTTTTCACCTCTGCACAGGTTTTATAATTGATTACTACTTTTATTATGTTTGTATTTATGTGAAATTTTTTCCACTCCTAATTTTCTTACTACTCATTATGGCCTTCTTTTTCTTCCCTCAAAGAATTCCCATTAATCTTTTTGGTAAGGATGCTTTAATGATGATGAATTTCTTTAATTTTTGTTTGTCTGGGAAACTTTTTATTTCTCCTTCTAATCTGAATTATATAGCCTTGCTGGGTAGAGTATTACTTGTTACAGATATTTTGCTTAAATAAAAAAATGTTAAAAATAAAATAAGGGTAACTACAAACCTAAAAATTAAATTAATATCTTTGATCTAAAAAATAAATAAAAAGAGTTGTACTAAAGCAATTTGATTCTATACTATCACATCAAGACTCTAGAAGCAATAGTTTCAGGAAGTCTGAGAAGGGAGAATAAAAAATCACAGGCCAAAAGATTCTGACTACTGATTCTTCATATGTAAGTAGTCAAAGCAGTCAAAGTCAGGATTTCATAGGAAAGCAGAGTCTAGAGTCTGAAATTTACCAAGGTGGTCCAAAAATTTGCTGTGGTGAGTTATATAATGACCAAACTTTCCCTTCTCCTCTCTCACAGAATTCCCTGACTTGACCTTTTTCATCTTTTAAGACAAAATATCCTTCACAAAACAGAATATATTGTACTATTTCATTTGTACAAATATCCAAAACAGGCAAAAACTAATCTTGGGTGGAGAAATCATCGCAGTGGTTGCGTCTGGTGTCAGTGGATATGTGTGGGGACTGATGTGGCATGATGGATCTTTCAGAAGTGATGGTTATTCTCTACATCTTGAAAGAGGTTTGATTACACAGTTGTCAAAAGTCAGCATTTATAAAAAATGAAGCAAATGTTACAGTTTGTGTGTTTTACTGTATATGCATTTTACATCAAAAGGAAAAAAATATTGGACACAAATGCTGAACTCTAGATAATGATATGTATGCTGAAACACTTGTAAAAATTGTACTTATGAGATTTACTTTGAAATGAATAAAAAATGACATGAACTGATGGATACAGGAATAGACACATGGATAGATATGATAGTATATAGTGAAATTGTAATGATAGAAGCTTTCGTTTAACATTTCTAAATTTTTTAAACTTTACCATATGTTTGAAATTTTTTGCAATAAAATGTTAGGTGAAAACTTCAATTTGGGCATTAGTCCCTTCAGTGTATCTCTCCTGACTCTTACTGTCTAGCTCTAGGATAATTTAGGCGATCTCCCCTTTTTTTATAGTCCCAGAATGCTTTGCACATATTTTCATATTAGTTGATGCATCTGCCTCCTCCAATTAAACTGTGAGCTTCTTAAAGATAGGGATATGCAATTACCTTTGTATCCCAAGCACTAGTCCAGGCACATAGTAAGACAAACACCATATGATCTCTTATATGTGGAATCTAAAATAAATAAACCAAGCTTATAGATACAACAAATTGGTAGTTTCCAGAATCAGGAAGTGGGGAGAGGGAGAAATGGGTGAAGGCACTCAAAAGGTAAAAAGAAATAATGGAATCTAATAGTAAACAGTTATTTGAAACCACAGCTCTGTGGCCCATCTTAATGGATATAAAATAACATTATTGTTTATATGAAATAGCATTAAATAAAAAAGATGAGGAAAAAAAGAAATGTAATACACTTAACGTACACAAACACTAAGTGTGCAGCTCAATGAATTTTACAAAGCAAATACATCTGTGAAACCACCACCCAGATCAAGACATAGTATAACAGCAACTAGGAAACTTCCCTTATGTCCATTTACCATTATAATCCTACGGAAAAAGAACACAACTGGTTCACTTCTATTTTCATGGTTTTGTCTCTTTTAAAACTTCATATAAATAGAGTAATTCTTCACTTAATAATTATATCTACAAATTTAACAACCCTGTATGTTAAAGTCATACAACTTTCTCATTACTGTATAGTATTCTACTGTGTAGTATTCTACTATATGAATATAATAATTTATTTACTTGTTTTACTTGGCTCTTTTGTTTTTGTTCTAGTTTTGAACAATTAAAAATAAGGGTATGACTTAAAAATCTCAATAAACACAGTATTTTAATAAATATTTATAGGCATCACATTTTCCCCTAAAGACAAAGGAATTTTGCTGTTATACTCAGCAGGTTTAGGGAGTTGGCCATTAAAGGAACAAATAAAGACTGATAGCATGAGCCATAGGTATTAGTGATGAAATAAACACTTATGAAATATAGGCTCTGGCATACAAGTAGATGTGGCATGCTCTACAAAGTGATAGGGGAAGGAAGGAAAGTGTAGATGAATTGGTAAGAAAGCAGTAGTGGGTGACAATTAGGGGCTACACTATCAGAAGGCATAGGAAATCACTACACCCAGAATTATCTCTAATGAGCAATAAGAAATTGAAAACTGGTTTCAAGAGTTGAAGAGAACAACGTACAACAAAAAGCCTAGAAGACCTTTTGCAGGACAGTGAATGACATTTTTTTTCCTCTTACATTTCTCTGCTAGGTTTTTCATTTGCCTACACAGATAACTAGAATTAGAGGTTGTTTATGAGCCAGAGAGAAACCCATTATAACAGTCTTAGGAAAGCTACACTGAAGCATTAAGCATGTACCAAAGTTAAGTTCTTTTTACCTTAGTCTATGAGTGCTGATTATTAAGACCAAGTTGAAATTCTGTGAGCGAAATGAAATGAAGAATTGAATAACCAACCATATTTACGGTAGCTCATTCTTTCCAGATAATTCATACACAAAAATCTACATAGGATTCTTCTTGAAGAGCTTGTTTTTATAATTAGTTCAATGTTCCTTGATATTAGACTTTTAAGTGAGTATCCAAATAATAAGAGCCTACTGCTCCTCAAGATCATAGGTAGCTTTATGCATCTATCCCTTTAATAAAAACTGGTAGTCATTTGCTAAAAATTAATTACTTCATTTATATTCTCCATTACAATGGCATATCTGTAATTTTCCTATGGCACTGGCCTTTATTTAATAATTTATCTTACTCAAATATTCAACAACCTAAAACAAACTCAACAATTTTGTTTATAATTCATAACATTATCAAAATCATAGGTTGTACATCAAAGTGACATTCTAGTGTCCAAATACTGATCCAAACAACATTTTATCTGTGCTTTTTGGTTTCTTTAAACTTGGTTTTAACTCTTACATCATTTATTTTTTAGTAACATTCTTGAGATATAATTTCACACTGTAAAGTTCACCCATTTAACGCATACAATTCGGTGTTTTATTTTGTTTTTTATATTTGAAGAGTTGTGTGACCATTACCACAACCTAATTTTAGAACATTTCATCATTCTAAAATATTATTTCTTTTGACAAGAGCTTTAAATCATAATTATATTTTTTAATTAATATGGAGCTCCACATTTTAGAGTTTAACTCTACTCTTATTTCTTTTTCACACAGATTCAGTGGCCTTAGTCCTCATGCATATGTGTGTGTGTGTGTGTGTGTGTGTGTGTGTGTGTGTGTGTGTGTTAAGAGTCAGAAAGAACAGACTTCATCTATTGTAAAGTTCTAATTGTTATAAAAATCATCCTGCAGCATTTTTTGTGAACAGAACTATTTTTGCCTCCCTTCCTTTTTAGGTACCAAAAATATTATATTTAGGGTTACTGGAATTGTATAATAGGTTCTTAACTGGAACTGAAGGATTTTCATTCCTAGACAGCTTTTTAAAAATGCAGCCTTTCCTTAATGAAAGCAAGATGACAAGATAACTTCTGGAAATCTCTTTGGCTCTGGCCATGATGAAGTAGAGTGAAATATCTTTTACTGCTCATATGACTAAAGAAAAGCTATAACTGAAGATTTTGAGAAAAGAAAAAGCTAGACTGTTGAATTAATTATACTTTCTGTATTGCTCGAGAGGAAAAAGCTTTATTCTCTTCCAACCTGATTAGACATGGGCTAAGATTCTACCTTAGTTGGTTATAATGTACATAGTTGGAAATAAAATTTCCTAAGTAATGATTCCCCTCTCTCCACTCTTACCTGTTAATCACAAAAAATACTGAAGCCTTGGCAGTGATGATTTCTCTTTCTGACACCAGTTGACTGGATGACTCTAAGCTCAACTGCTGAGAAATCTAAGAACAGGGTGAGAAGAGTCTGGCTTAATTTCTGAAATATGCAGGCTCAAAGGTAGAGCCTACTGGTGAATGTGATCTTCCTGCCACACTGACCAGAGAAGCAGAGAAGCAGAGATGGCTAATATGGAGAGAGAGAGAGAGAGAGAGAAGTAGATGAGAGCAAATAAGCAGATCAAGGAGAAAGGGATCTTAGTAGTGAAGGAATTCCAAACAGCTTTCCACACTCTAGTTTTTGAACCTTTCAATGTTCTACTGAACTTCTATGCTTTGATTCTGTGAGACATTTTCTTTGCTTAAGCTAGCTAGTTTTCCTTTGTGTTGCTAGAAACCCAGGGTCCGAAAAGTAGGCTAGTTTAAAATAGAATCTAAATATTTATTTAAGTTTCTGAATCACTTATGGATGATACCAAAGACACAAAAATATAAAATTTCTGCTTTTGATGACCTTAAAAGCTTACAGGGAAACAAGAAGTTCACTTACAACAAAACTCTCCAAAACAATGCAGCTTACTCTACAATGAGCATTATGTGGCATAATTATGTGTCATAGAAAGTGGGTATTGAGGAGGGCACCTGTTGGGATGAGCACTGGGTATTGTATGGAAACCAATTTGACAACAAATTTCATATTTAAAAAAAAAAAAAGAAAATGGAGAAATCCAAGTGGATTCTAGCAATGAGGGAAGACCTCAGAGGAGTAATTCTTTGTGCTAAACACTGAATGATGAATAGCATTTGGCTAAGTAAAAAGTGATGTGTGTTCGAGATTAAGAGACAAAATCACCAAGAACTTGCAGAAATCCAACTAAAGAATGAATAAAGAGTGATAAGAAATGAGATTGGTTGGGAGGATGGAGTCAAATGATGAAGAGACTTGAATTCCAGAAGGAGGACCTATTTGGATTTCCTGTAACTGACTCAGTAAAAACAGAAATTGTAGACCCTTAAGCAGAGTTGCAGTGTGACAAAATATTTAAAAGTTGAATCTAGTTATGCTATGCTACGTAGTTTAGAAGCAAGTGAACCAACTTGGAAGATAAATCTCTCTGATTAGGGAAAGGTGAAAAAATCTAGGACAGGTGGAAGTAGAAACAATGACTTAAATCAGTGCTTCTCAAACTTTATTGTGTTCGTGAAACACCTGAGGACCTTCATAAGATGCATATTCATATTTAACAAATTCTGGGCTGAGGCCCAGAATTCTCAATTTCTAACAATCTCCCAAATAACACCAATGCTGCTAGTCTGTGGACCACACTTTGAGGAGCCAAGATTTTGAAAAAAATGATGATCTAATCAAATGCGATGAAGGAAAATAAAAGAATCAAAGATGATTCCAAGGTTTTTAGTGAGCTAGGGTAAAAAAGAGAAAGAAAAAGAGGGAATTGAGCCAATCCAACATTTACTGAGTGACCCCTTTTATTTTCTTTTATTCTGTGACCTTACCATATAAAGTAAACCCCTTTGTTCACTTAGTCAACACTTATGTACTAAGCATCCACTAAGTTCCAGGCCTTGTTCTAAATGTTGTAGATTCAGTAATCAATAAAACTATAAAATAACTCAGCTTACAATTTAAGGGGAAGGAGAGAAAATAAATAAAATAAGTAAATGTACATCACTTAAAGTGGAAAAAAACAAGCAAAGAGTCCAAACTCACACAACGATAATTTTGGTTGAGTTTCACTCAAATAAGTCACATTAAACATCTTCTGTATAACACAAATATGATAAATTTATAAGGACTTCAAAATACATTGAAGTTAAAATTATTTTTAAATACTTTGAAAGTATTTTATGAAGTTAAAAAAAAAACTACTGGCAGTCCTGGGTACCTTAGATTTGTCACACCTGGACATATTTTCAATGAAAGTGTGTATATGAATGTGTGATGGAGTATTTTGCAGATTTCACACTCATTCATCTCAAAACAAACATCTGTCTGACTAATCAGGTGATGTATGGTCTGGCTGAGTGCTCATTTTTCTTCTCTAAGGGTCTGACCCAAACATTCCTCTTTGTTTCTTACCATACGTCACAGAGATGAATTTATTTCCAAATACACTGTAGGAATTCATTTCTACAGTAACTTGGAGAAAACACTATGGGACTGATTATTCAAAGAAAGCAAAGTGATGGAATGAGAAATTTATATTTGTATGTATGTATATACATATGTACACACTTATCTATCTATATTTATACTTCTGCCATCTATGAATCTACAAAAAATGAATAAATAAAATGTAAATGGAATCCTATTAAACTATAATTGCTATAAAACAATAGTTTCTCATCCTCCAAAATTTATATTTAAAAATTGCTAAATGTGTCTTTGTTCACTAAGCACTTTAATTAACATCTATAACATGGTGATTATATTATTCAACATTTAAATGCTTAATTTGCAATCTGGAATTGCAGGCATTCCCTGATAAAGACATATTTTCATTTGTTGCATTTGTATTTTTAGTAGAAGACAAAAATAAGAAGATACTTATATGGTAATATGATACGAGATCCATAAACAAAAGTTTCACTCCTTCTTTTTTATTGCTCTTGAGATTTAAAGCACAGTAACAATCTATATTTATGTATTGAGCTGTTGGATTTTTTTCATGTTATGAGAGGTTTGAAGTACTGTACCTGCCATCTACTGGAAGTCTATGGGAGGTACATTTCCCTACTAGCAACTCAAGGCCTGCAGAGAGTGAGTCTAGAAAATGCTATCACTACTATTTGAGAAAATTATATCCCAGGTTTTGAGGTTCTTTACTACTGTTAAAGAAAAGATAAAATAATCACATTAATCACTGGTAAAATTACAGAATGAGCCCATATACATTTGAGTAGGCAAAATGGAAAGGGTGATTCACCTCTGAAACATTAAAAATTACTAAAAGGCCACCAGCAAAAAGATCTACAAATGTCCTTCCCAGCATTTTTATTAAAGGGAGTATTCTGGTCATAGAAATACGAATATGTCGTTCTTAACTACTACAAGGAGCTCTTAGGATCCAGGGCGCCCAGGTTTCAGAGACCTTCTCTAGTGACTTCTGTTTATTTCTGGGCTTAAGTAGATCCTGTGACTAGGAGTAAGAGTAAGTGCGAGAGAAGACAGGATAAGCACAGGCTATAGCTGAGATGTCAAATTACTGTAAAGAATGAAACACAATAGTTAGTTGTTTAATTGTATGCTTTGTGACTACATTTAATTCCATATGCTCAGGGTCAGAACACTTATCTCCAGCCTTTCATGTAACCTAGACACACCTACACGTCCAGGTGCCTAGACTTTTCCTATTCAAATCACAGCAATCTGTTTTCTTACCCTAAATAATTTTAATATAATGTATCTAGTCACTCCTTTTTCCTGAATTATGGGGGAAAAAACAGACACTAAGAGTTACCCTTTAATTCCATTTTTATGAATGACTTTAAAAAGCGTGATTTTAAATACTTAAAAATAGAAAACCTTCCAGCTTTTAATCATTCTGTACTTTTGGTGGCTAGAAGGAATTCTTAGAAGTAACAAGCTCTAGAATTACATTATCCAAGACAAAGCTTGAAGGTTTCATACAGATTAACAGTGTCACTAAGAGATAGAATAATTTAGCTGAAGGTCATACAATTTAGTAGTACGGCTAAACTATAATTCAGGTTGTTTCTCTCTAGTCACTATTATATCTATAACATGTACTGCCTCAAATGCAATTGTAAAATATATATTGGACTCAAAATTGAAACAGGTGTGCCCTTGAGCAATTGTCATGGGAGAGAAGGGAATGTAGAAAAAAAAGAAAAAAGATATTTGCCAGATATGTTCTTGCCATTGTATATTATGTGTACTCACTTTCACTTTGAAATTCAAACAATATCACACCTCACATCAAAGCTTCAGATTTAAGGGGTGCCTGGGTGGCTCAGTCGGTTTAGCATCTGACTTCCACACAGGTCATAGGCTCACAGTTAGTGGGTTCCCGCCCCCACAACGGGCTCTGTGCTGACATCTTGCTCAGAGCCCGAAGCCTGCTTTGGATTCTGTGTCTCCTTCTTTCTCTGCTCCTCCCCATTTGCACTCTGTCACTGTCTCTCAAAGATAAATAAATGTAAAAAAAATTTATTTTTAAAAAAGCTTCAGACTTAAGTAAGCTCCCCTTTTACGTAAACATATCATAGAGAACACACAAATGAAGATAGAGGTGCCCAGAGTTGAAGAGACAGGTAGGTGGCATCCAGACATTTCTAAGCTAAGTGAGGAAACAGCAGGACTTCAATGTTGAACAATGTTATAGATTATTAGATCCTCAAAAATCTTCAACTGTAAATACCTATGAATGGGCCAATAACATCACTAGCATTGTTTAAAGTGCATAGCCAAACTCACAAAGAAGTTGTAAAATCCCCAGGGGGCTACAAGCAAGGAGAAAATTGAAAACTAGATTAGTAAACTGAGGCTAACACTTTGGCAGCTTAACGGAGTAAGAGATACTAGCCAGTCTTGTTACTCAAATGAATTTAATAAACACTATGGACCAAAAAATAAGACATTAGAACTGCTTCAGTTGGAGAATTGGACTAGCAAACCATCCCTTCACAGTTTTATAAAGCCAGGACATGTAAAGGGCTATGTCCTCAGGGAAATTGTAGCTAGGGAAAAATGGATCTACTGGTACAGTGAATTGAAAGGAACCTTGTTAAGGTGACCTGGGATCTGGGTAGGAAAAAAACAGTCTACACCAAAAAGTTGCACACACTGGAAAAGCAAACAGAGTAAGACCCCAGGAACTTTAGGTTACAAGATTAAAACACACTAAAAAAGAAGTATGTTTAAACTGATTTAAATAAATAAAGGAAAGAATCCAAAGTCTAAGAAAGTAATGTAATATTATTTTAAAAAGCATATAATAGAACACTTTATCACAATAAAAAAAAAGATTAAGTAGGTCCATATATGCTGATGTGTAAAGATTTCCAAAATTTACTATTATAGAAAGTTTACTTACAAAAGTATCATATAGTATAAATAGATTTTTTTAAGAATTTAAAAGGCACTTATATGTATGCTTTAAGGATATTCATTTTCTTTATATCTGGTTCCAGTTAATTGCTTTGTTCCTATAATTCTATTGAACACAGTACAAAACTAATACTAATAACAATGTACCAAATTTGAAAAAAAGAAAGAAAAATAACTTGCAGAAATAAAAACTTAAGTCACTGACATAGCAAAAAAAAATTAGTTATGGCTAGAGATAGAGTTAGTGAATAGAAAGATAAATTTGAAGATATTATTCACAGAAACACAGAGAAACCAAGAAATGGAAAAGTTAGAGAGGCTAAAAGACATGAAGGTAAAACTAGAAAGTTCCATAAAATTTCAAGAGAAATTTCAGAGGGGAATAGAAAGATAATGGTGGAGAGTCTATCTATTTAGAGAATGGCTGAGAATTTTCCAGAAGTGATAAAACACTCCAGTCCTCAGATTTAAGAAATCTTACAAACCTCAAGCAGTTTTTAAATCATCAAAGGCAAATAAATGATTTTAAAACCAAGCCAAGAGAAGAGATGGATCATAATCAACAATTAGACCTTGCTGTTTTGTCAGCAATAACAAAAAAGGGAAGACAGTGAATTAGTCTCTTCAATAAGCTGAGAAAAAAGTAAGTTTTCATAAAAAGGAGTATTTTGAAGTCATCTAACATCATTTAAGAATGGGATCAAAATAAGCATTTCACAAATAAAAATTATTGTATTTATTATTGAAAGACCATCACTGAAGGAATTTCTAATGAATATTCAAGAAAAAGGATATTGAATCAATAAAGAAGGATTGAGATGAAAGAAGGAAAGGTGAGCAAGTAAATTGGTAAAAGTAGATAAATCCAAAAAAAGCACTGACTGCATTAAATAGCAAGGATAATAATGATTGATTTGGGAAGAAGAAAAAACAAGTTGAGACTTTAGTACCCAACAAAACTAACATATAAGTTGGAGTGGTAACACCTTTTAGTTCAGGAAAACCTGATGTCATCATTAATTTTATGTGATAACTGGAACTGGGCCATGGGGTGCCCAGATATTTGGTCAACATTGTTCTGGATGTTTCTGAGAGGGTGTTTCTAGATGAGATTAACATTTAAATCAGTAGACTGAATGAAGCATACTGCCTTCCCTAAATTGGAGGGGCCTCCTTCCATTGAAAGCCTAAATAGAACAAAAATACTGACTCTCCCATGAGTAAGGGAGTTCTTGACATCCTAAGGACTGAGATATTGGGGGTTTTTTCTGCCTTTGAATTCAAACTCAGACATCTCTTCCTAGTTCTCAAGCATTGGCCTTTGGAGTAGAACCACACAATCAACTCTCCAGATTGGCAGACCTTCAGACTTGGACTGGAACTAAACCTTTGGCTCTCCTGAGTCTCTAGCTTGCTGATTCACCCTGCTGATCTGAGATTTACTAACCTCCACAAACTTGTGAGCCAATTCCTTATAATAAATCTCTCTCTCCATTTCTCTCTCTCCCCCAATCTGCCCCCCATCTCTATCTTGATCTTGATCTGTATCCTACTGGTTTTGTTTCTCTAGGGAATGCTGACTAAAACAGATTTTGGTACTGAGCAATTTCATAGAAAAAGAATTAGAAGGATGAGTTTCCTGAATTGGTTCTGGGGTTTCTGGAACTCTCTTTCTAATCTGTTTAGATTTAAAGATTCTAATGACTCTAATGCACTGATAGTCCATTGCATGAACAGGCAATAGAGATAAGCAAACTACCACTGCTAGAGACTCCTAAATAACCACTTATAAGAAGCAAGGGTCTGAGTGACTATGTATATGATACTTTTAAACATTTTTGTAAAACTAACAAGTATAAAGAGATTGGCTGGTTATTCCCACTGCTAGACAGAGTGGGGGAAAGAAACATATGAGCTCAAGTATTCAAATTCCAATTTAAGTGCCACTTAAATGACCTGAAAGCTTCTGTGTATGCTCTAAAGAGCACTCATATCCCCTGTAGCTTCAGGGCTCAAATTGCTGAAAACCAAATGCAGAATCTTCTTTTTTTAATTTTTTTAATGTATATTTATTTTTGAGAGAGAAAGAGACAGTGTAAGCAGGGGAGGGGCAGAGAGAGAGGGAGACACAGAATCCAAAACAGGCTCCAGGCTCTGAGCTCTCAGTAAAGTCACCCAGATGTCCCTCAAATGCATAATCTTAACCTACAACTGACTGAATTACAATGCAAGTTGAACTCCCAGCCTTGTAGGGTGTCTACTATTAAAGGAAAGGCATTGACTGGGCAGGAATGGGATCCTAAAGAGTAGAATGGAGATGTGTGAGAAGATCTTGATGAAGCTGAGACACTGGCACCCTAAATTCTGATGAATCATCTTTGTCAGTGGAAGTAGTCTCTTCACCCCCAATGGAAGAGGCCTATCCAACCCCAGTGGAAACAGCTTCTTCATCTCTAGTAGAAGCGGCCTCTCTGTCCCCATTTGAAGGGATTGACCCTATATTGACTGATGAAACTATAATGGCCTTCCCTGATGCAGTTGACAAGGAAGACAATGCTGATTCTTTTTAGGACCCTTACAACCTCTCTTTGCTTCTAGATCAATAACTAGACTCAAGTCCCAGTAGGCCCCTAAGACTAAGGTATAAAGTATGATCCCTAAAGAGGTACAATATTCTCCCAAAAAAATACTTTGGTTGGTTGGCTGAAATATGGACCAAAAGGTGGCCCACTGTGAATGAGTTGAAAATGCTGGACCCACTTTGGTTTGATATAGAGGAAGGGATTCAGAGGTTTAGAGACCCTGGAATGTTAGAGTGGATCTGACACTTAAGACCTACTCATCACCCTAGGAGAGTCCAGAAGATATACCTTTTACCACACCTATGAGGAATACATTTGTGAGGGGAGCCCCATCATCCTTGAAGAGCTCTATGATTGCTCATCTCTATAGGCCAGACCTTACTTTAGGATCTGGAGTCACTGAATTGGGAAACCTAAATGCAGTGGGAGTAATTGGATCTCAGAGTGGCAGGGGCAAAGTGGTGGTGCACAACTGACAAAAGAAAGGTGAGTGTGATTATTGTAATGGATAGCAGAGGAAAAGCAGCATTCAGAATAGTCTGACTCAAGCAGATCTATGGTATTGGCTAGGTGATCATGGTATTCCCAGAAATGAATAGACAGAAAGTTTACTAAATTCTTATTTGATCTTTATAAACAGAAAAAATTCTAGGTTAAGTGACTAAAAGTCTAACTTGAATCACAAAAACAGAGTCACCGCCCCTCATTCAATTCCCAGACTTGAGCCAATTTACACATCCTGAGCCTTTTAATGCAAGGAAGGCCCTCTTGAGGAAGGACTTCATGAGGAGAGAACCTCTGTATGCTGACAGAAATACTGTTAATCTTTACCCCAGCCTTCACCAAAGGGAATTATGACTTTTTTTTTTTAACCAGGGTAAATGACTTTGGGAAAAGGAAATAATCAGATCTGTCCAGACTACCACTGTTTCTGAACTGACACTGATTCCAGGAGACCAAAGAATTGCTGTGGTCTACCAGATAGAGTAGGAGCTTATTGAGGTCAGGTGATCAACAGAGTTCTAGCTCACAGTGGGGCCAGTGGGTCTGCAAATCCATCCTGTGGTTATTTATTCAGTTCTGTAATGCATAACTGGAATAAGCATGCTCAGCAGCCAGCAGACTTCCTACATTGGTTCCTTGAGCTGTGGAATGAAGGCTATTATTGTGGGAAGTAGAGTCAAGTGGAAGCCACTAGAACTGTTTCAACCTAAACAGTGAACTAAAAGCAATACTACATTCCTAAAGGTTTGCAGAGATTGGTACAGATATCAAGGACTTCAAACATGCAGGAATGGTGATTCCCACCATATCCCCATTCTACCTGCATTTTCGGTCTGTGAAGATGACATATGGATCTTAGAAAATGAAAGTGAATTATTTAAAAAAAAATTTTAATGTTTTATTTATTTTTGAGACAGAGAGAGCATGAGCAGGGGAAGGGCAGAGAGAGAGAGAGAGAGACAGAATCTGAAGCAGGCTCTAGGCTCTGAGCTGTCAGCACAGAGCCTGATGCGGGGCTCAAACTCACGGACCATTAGATCATGACCTGAGCTGAAGTCGGACTCTTAACCGACTGAGCCACCCAGGCACCCCGCCAGTAAATTATTTTAAGTTTAAGCAGGCAGTTACTACAATTGCAACTGTTGTATCAGATAGTCTTTAATTGTTTGAGCAAATTAATACATTTTCTGGTACCTGATATGCAGCTATTGATCTAGCAAATGCTTTTTTTCTGCATATCTGTCAATAAAGACCACCAGAAGCAGTTTACTTTCATCTGGCATGGCCTACAATGTAATTTCACTGTCCTACCCCAGGAGCATATAAATCTCTAGTCCTATGTCATAATTTAGTTTGCAGGGATCTTCACTGCCTCACCCTTCCACAGGATAACACACTGGTCCATTATATTGATGACATTAGTGAGCAAGAAGTGACAACTACTCTAGACTTACTGGTAAGACATTTGTGTGTCAGAAGGTGGGAGATAAATCTGACAAAAACTCAGGGATCTTCTCTCTCAGTGAAATTTCTAGGAGTCCATTACTGCAGGACATATAAAGATATGCCTTGTAAGATGAAGGATAAGTTATTGCAACTGGTCTCTTCCACAACAAAAAGGCATAACACCTAGTCAACTCTGAAGATTTTTAAGGCAACATATTCTATGTTTGGGTGTTACTTTGACCCATTTGCCAAGTGACCTGAAAAGCTACTAGTAATCCTTAAGCCAGGGAATGAAGTAATTCCATGGGTACACTTGCTTTTAGCCACCACAAAATAACTGGGAAGCTCTGAAACTAGAGAACTCCAAATAAAATAGAATTTTCAAAAGAAAATCCATGAATATGATCTGTACTACAATAGATAAAGAAATCTGATGTTCTTTAGTCTCCTAGTGTCCAAGCTAGTGGCTGTATTCAGTAACTCCAAAAGACAACAGGTATTACTTGTAGCAGCCAATGATTATTTGGCATCCTCCATTTATTTGACTCATAGCCAGAATTTCCCATGGATAAGACATTTCTAAATCAGATATAAAACACAAAAACCATTAAGTAATACAAAACACAGATTCATGGGACACCTGGGTGGCTCAGTCAGTTGAGCACCCAACTCTTGATTTCAGCTCTGGTCATGATCTCATGGTTGTGAGATCAAGCCTCTCATTGGGCTCCACACTGAGTGTGGAACCTGCTTAAGATTCTCTCTCTCTCTCTCTCTCTCTCTCTCTCTATCTCTCTCTCAAAAACTAAATAAATATTCATGCACAGTTTGAAAAGAGTGAAAGATAAACAGAAAACTAGAAATAATATTGTAACATACATGTAAAACAGGTGATTAAATTTAAATCATCTATTCAAAATAACTATTAAAAATAATATATACTACATTATATACATCATATATATTATAATTTATATTAATAAATATAATTATTTAAAATAACTCTTATAGATCATTAGTAAAAAGGTAAACATCCCTGTGGTATATGATCATGAACAGATTATCAAGAAATACATATATCCAATAAGCATGTGAAGAAATATTTAGCCTCACTAATGATAAAAAAATTCTACCATTCATGTGGCTCATAGGGGTCAGACTCCTATATCACAGAGAAGAGTGAAAAATGAGGAACGGATCTCAAGGAGCAAATGGCAAGTATTCCACACTGCAAGCTTTGCTAACCAAAGTCTCTGAGATTTTTCCAATAAAACATCCATAAATGTGCACAGAGAAAAAAATGAAGACAACTTAGAAATCTTTGTTTAGAGCTGTTTACTCATTTTGTTATATATGCCTAAACTACTGTGGAAGACATAGGAACCATCGTTTCCTAAATAAAGCAAAAGAAAATCTAATAGGATTTCCCCTTGGGAAAAAGCCTACGGGGATTTTACCATCAAAAGAAATTTTAAAAATCGGTTTATTTACTCTTGAGGGATTCCTCTATGCTACGGCAGTATATGGTATATTCCTCTCATCATAGAGAGCAATGGTAGTTCTTGAGACTGGCATAATTTGATCAATTGAATTTTACCACCTCCAGGTATTGAACTAAAAACAAAGAGAAATACCTAAATATTACTTGGAAATTACATTTGATTGAGAATTACACTCATTGAAACTGTTGATCAGTCATACCAAGTATCTGGAATTTTTTTTTCAATTAAGATTAGAAGAATCAAAGCATAGACTAGGCCAGATTTGGCAAACCATACAACAGTGATGACTATTTACTCTCTTGTTCAGTTGTTTGCTCAGTTTATTTAATATGCTTTTATGTAGTCTATGTTAGGAAATGTTTTAGACAATAGAGAACCAGAGACAAACTCCTCCTGGAGCTTATTGTTAGTAATGAAGACAAATACTAAGTATTAAATGACATAAGAGATATTTGATACAAAATGATAAAAGGAGCTATGGGAATGCAAAGAGGGTTTCTGTGGGCAGGTTTCTTAAACGCAGAGCCTAAGAGACAAAGATTCTTGTGCAAATTTTAGTGAAGGAGTGTGTTCAAGCGAAACCTGAAATATAGTGAGGGAAGCAAGAAGCTATGAAGATGTAAGTTCAACAGAAGTTCGGCTTTAGTCTGATTCTTCAAGAAGCTCTGGGTCATGAATGGCATCATAAAGTTGTCCCACCATGAGATCAAGTTCCAGATCTTGTATCAATAAGTCACAGTTTTTAGGGGAGCTTGGCTGGCTCAGTCAGTAGAGCATACAACTCTTGACCTCAGGGTCATGAGTTCAATCCCCACGTTGGGTATACAGCCTACTTAAAAAAAAAAAAAAAAAGTCATAGTTTTCAGGTGGTCCTGGGGAGAGGGCATAAGCTCCTGTGCATTTCCAAATGGGGTAGCTTCTGTTGGCCAGGGGCAATTCTCAGGAATATTGCTGGGGCTGTAAACTGTCATCAAAGCTGCTGGGGGATGGATGCACTAGCCCAGTAAATAGGATCTGTGTCTACTACCTTCCACCTTATACACTGCTCAGACCCATTTGCTTCTCACATTAAGTTCATTATCCTCTTGACACAACTTCTCCAGGATTCTGGTGGATCAGAATTTCTGGAAAAACTTATAATAGAAGTGGTATTGAGATAAACTACAGTTCCCACTGCACTAATACTCGTCATGTTCCTTTCTACCCACCCATTCTAGATTCCTCTCTGCTTTGGCTAGCATTTTTTTTTTTTGATCCAGGTGGACTGCCTGGTAACGTGACCCAGATAGATTTTCATCCCTGACAGATCAAAATCCCTGGTTATCTTGACTATACTCGGTCATGGTTGCTATGTTTGCCCATTTATCTTACTATTTATTCACTTACTATTAAAATGGAGCATGGGAATACCAAGAGAGGCTCATGGGGTCATTCAGGTGCCAAAAATATTTCTTCCTACCCTATTATGCAACACTTATGCAACAAGTCTTAGATTCCTCTTGGTTATCAATTACCCCATCCAGTATGATAATTTCTCTCTCTTTTTTCCCCCTGCTGGAGCCCAAATGACCAGTGGCAGCTCTATCTTTAATTTCAGTGGTAAACCTAATAAGTATTGCTCCTCATTGAGATCTCTAGACACACAAAACCTAAATAAATACGTTGGGAACCACAAATTCTCCAAGAGGGTTACTGTTAGTTATGGGAATATAGCAATCCTCACTTCCATTCCTTGATTACCAGATATGTATATTCTGCCTGTTGGGCACACGATACCAGGTAATCATCATATTATCACCAGGTGTCATCTTTAAGCCTCAGGTGTACCTTCAAGAGGCCATTCTAATACTCTCAAGCTGGCAGCTTCTGAATGGTGTAGTATGTGGTAGGAGTAATACACTTCATTTGCCATAAAGTGGGTCTTGGTTCACAACACCACTGTAGGGATTTCATGCTGAAACCCCTTGAACTGTGGTGCTGGCTGAAGCACTGTGAATAGGAAATGCAAACTCATAGCCAGGATACAGGTTAATCACAATCAGATTAAATGGTTTCTCTTTCCAGGGTAAAAGGGGTCCATCTAATCAATTTGCTACCAAGTGATTGATTAGTCTGGGGAATAGTCCGATACCGGAAGCTCAGGGCTCATCTTTGCAGTTGACAGGTCAGTCAGCAATGGGAGTAGCCAGATGAACCCTACTGAGTGGTAGCCCATTTGGTTGGGCCCATCCCTATGAGGGTGCTGACTGGTAGACTAGACTGGCAAAGGCTATGAATTCAGGCTTCTTTGAATTTCTGCCATTCTTACAGTTAAGTCCTGTGCCTGGTTGTCAGTTCTGCCTACACTTTGGCAACAAGGGATACAGATATCCTTCACTGCAGTCATAGAAGCATGGGTTTGCTTTAAAATGGAGACTGAATTGGGGCGCCTGGGTGGCTCAGTCGGTTAAGCGTCCGACTTGGGCTCAGGTCACGATCTCGCGGTCCGCGAGTTCGAGCCTCGAGCCCCGCGTCGGGCTCTGGGCTGATGGCTCAGAGCCTGGAGCCTGCTTCCGATTCTGTGTCTCCCTCCCTCTCTGCCCCTCCCCCGTTCATGCTCTGTCTCTCTCTGTCTCAAAAATAAATAAACATTAAAATTTTTTTTTTAAAAAATGGAGACTGAATCTGCTGAATCTGAACCTGTCATTTATCTCTTTAAGGCATTAATGGCACTTAACAACAGCTACCAAATACCACAATCCTTATAGTTATTATTTACCTTGAAACTCTTTAAAATTTTTTAAGTTTATTTATTTATTTTTGAGAAAGAGACAGAGAGAGTGAGCAGGGGAGGGGCAGAGAGAGAATCCCAAGCAGGCTCTGCGCTGTCAGCACGGAGACCGATATGGGGCTCGAACCCACAAACCGTGAGATCATGACCTTAGCCAAAACCAAGAGCCAGATGCTTAACCGACTGAGCCACCCAGGCGCCCCTACCCTGAAACTCTTAAGCATCAGGAACATTACATAAACTGTGACATCCAAGATCACCAGAAGTGAAAGTCTTGCCATTTGCATCGTTATAGCAGGTCAGGGATGAACAATACTGTACCAATCAACAGTAATGGAGTCTTTGTTGCCAGCTGTTGCATGATTTAACTCCAGTCTCCCATTCTTACAGACTACTTTATAGGGTCATTCCTAGTACCAACTATCTTAGGGTGGGTTTTCTAAAGGTAGAACCAGAGATAGGGATTTCTTGTGCAAATGATTTAACGTGGGAGTTGTCTCAGCAGAAACCTTAAGTTAGTGAGGAAAGCATTATGGGGCAGGGGATGAAGGTAGGCCAGAGATACAGCAGAAAACCTAGATAGATACATGCACTGGGATGTATTAGCCTCAGTGATCCTGTGATGATCTCTAGAGCATGAATGGCATATTGAGTTGTCCCACCTTGCAGCAAGAGACTGGCCTTTAGTCTCCCCATATTAGCTAGTTTCCAGGACAGAGAACAACATATCAGACGTTCTGAGTGAGAAGGTTCCTGTTGGTGGGGGGCAATCCACAGGTAGAAAGTATAGTTGTATGCAAGCTATATGTGAGCTGTTAGCAGCCAACACTCATAGCAGCTGAGAGTTGGATATGCTGCCTGCTAAAGAGGATCAGGGCTGGGCACCAACAGCTCTACTATAGTAATAATGAGAAACTCTCTGCTGAGGAATCACAAAAATTTTTATCATGAAGAGGACATTTGGCTTATAAGAAAAAGAGGTAACTGGACTTAGAATGGAGTAGCCAAGGCAACAAGTTCATGGAGTTCAAATTTGGAGGAGATTTGTGATCTGAATTAAATACTATTCCTGATTTTATCGTTCTTCTGAATTCAACGAAAGCTCATCTACTAGGTGTTAACTTTTTTTTTGCAATACCAATTTATTTATTGTTTTTAACTTATTTTTTTAATTTACATCCAGGTTGGTTAGCATATAGTGCAACAGTGATTTCAGGAGTAGATTCCTTACTGCCCCTTATCTATTTAGCCCATCCCCCCTCCCACAACCCCTCCAGAAACCCTCTGTTTGTTCTCCATGTTTAAGAGTCTCATGTTTTGTCCCCCTCCCTGTTTTTATATTACTTTTGCTTCCCTTCCCTTATGTTCATATGTTTTGTATCTTAAAGTCCTAGGTGTTAATTTTTATTTAAACCAGGTGTTTCTTTTTTCTTTTCTCCTTCCTTCTTTTCTTTTCTTTTCTTTTCTTTCTTTCTTTCTTTCTTTCTTTCTTTCTCTCTTTCTTTATTCCTCTTCTTTTCTTTTCTTTTCTTTTTTCTGGATTATTTTCTTTAAGCTATTAGCCTGCCAATTATTTCTGGCAGTAGTATTATTGAAAACAGTTAGTTAATGAGGTATACTGCAGTTGGTCTACAATATTTTCACTAATTAAAATATTTAAACACCTCACTAGAGTAGTAATAGACACCTTATAGAAAGGCTATATACTTTGGCATATGTTAAAAAAAAAATCTGTGTGAGCAAGGTAGTCTTGCTATGGGCTCCAGAATTTCTGAAACAATGTAGCATATAAAGGTTTGTGTTTGAAGAAAAACGGGTAGAAAAATGGCCAAAGTGAATTAAAAAAGGGGAGTTTGGATAATTTTAGGTTATCCTAATTTATTACATGTAGGATATAAGAAGTGATAAAATATACAAAATTGACCTTTGATCAACAATACAACATGTTGAAATCTCTACATTTGAGACTCAGGCTAAAAATGTTGTCTTCCATAGTGATGTTTAGATACTGATCATCATTCAGTTGAATCACACCCTAATGAAAAAGGATTCAAAGAATGAAAGATGCAAGGCTAGGTATTTGGAGGTGAGTTTGGGTGAGTGTGTATATTTGTGTATGTTTATGAGACAGAGACTTTTTGCATCTGAGTGTCATTTCAAAACCAAATATAAATTGTTTGGATTCTGGATTGTGCTACATGTGTATCTCTGGTGTAGTATTGTAGGTAATCAAGAACTGACACTGCCACAATAAGGCCAGCATTTGAAATTAGAAGAGGAGAAAAGACTTTCTTTAGAATACACCAACCAGGATCTAGTGTTGTACAGTCAGGGGTTTTGGGTTATTAAATGAAATGAAAAGCACATCAGGCCTATCGGCATCTTAAAAACCATTAGTGTTTCATTTAAATAGAGTGTCTTGTTTCTGAAATATTCATAGCTGGAATCCACCACCACTGCTGAGATTTACGTCTCCTCTCTCCCCATTATGCTTGCTGAATCTCTTTACTTGCTATTGTAGGAAAAATATTCAAAGATTTATAGGCAGCAAAGAGAAGGCAGCAAATTATGACATCCATTATTGGCATCTGCTCTTGTCTGTATCCCCAGGAAATGCAAATATAAATGACTTCCAATTTTCTACTACAACTGAGTTGCAAAGGGAACTGTTATATGCAGATGAGGCAACTTCTATTTGGACAAAGATAAAATGGAAGAAATTTCAGTCTACTACACTTGGCA
Source organism: Prionailurus viverrinus (assembly GCF_022837055.1). Taxonomy (NCBI): domain Eukaryota; kingdom Metazoa; phylum Chordata; class Mammalia; order Carnivora; family Felidae; genus Prionailurus; species Prionailurus viverrinus. The sequence goes on from NC_062566.1 coordinate 75,419,403, forward strand.
TACCATTTGCATAACTCTGAGAAAACTGTCACAAAGGGGTAATAAAAAATCATAAGGCTCTTAAAGAACCACATACAATGCCTGTAGCTAGGCTGCTTATAAGAGAAACAGAAACAGCTTTAAGTTGTATGGGCTGGTGTAAGATCCAAAAACAAAAGGGTGACTAAATATAGATGTTTCTATATTCACTGGTAGAAGTGGTTCCTCTTCTCATGTTTGGCAAAAGGTTTATACTAGGTTTGAAAATAACTTATAATCCAGTATGCAGTAAGGACAGACCTCACATTACCAATTTTTAAAAAGTCTTTTGGCATAAGTTCATTGCTTCTTCTAGAGTAATGGCTATGATATTTCCCATTATATTGTAGGCTCTTTGAGAGCAAGGAGCTCTTATATATCCACTGATGTCCTGCATCTTCAGTGCATAAAATAGAGTTCTGAACATAAGAGAATCTCAAAATAAAATGTCTAATGATAGGAATTGAAGGAGTCATGCTGGTACAATAGTGGGACTTCAGAAATGGGTGTTCTCATCTAGCCTTCAACTCTCTGTGAGAACTTGGCCAGGTTTCCCTACCTTTATGGGCCCTGGATCCCACCTCTGAAAAAAGGGATAATAATACCCAATCTTATTTGGTTTAGGGAAGAATTAAATGAAGTATCATGACCAGTGTCTAGTATAGCATCTGGCAAAGATCTGTCTCTCCAGACATGGGTCCTTTTTTTTCCTACCTCCTACAACTCTCCCACATCTTTGCAATAATCTTAAACCCCAAGCACATGTCTCATGTTTTCTGGATATTCTCTGTCTTCTCTTATCTTTGAGGCTGTACCTGCCTCAAAATTGCTTCCCAGCATTTATTAAAACTTTGGCCCTTGACTCAACCTCCCTCTTACCCAAGTCCTAAGATCATGCTGGCCAATTTCAAGGCCCAGCTGAATGACACACTCAGCTGTTTTGATCATCTCCTATTTACCCTGTTGGTTGAGCAGGGGGGAGAGGGTTACCCACCCTAGAATTATGAGAATGGCCAAATATGTGATACCCAAAGCTCACATGATGCTCATGATACTCACAGCTCAAGAGAAGAGGACACCATAAGCCATGCAAAGGCACACGAGGTTGCACTTAGGAACAGAGTGAACAATCAGGGGTGGTGGGAGGAAACCTTTTTAATAACAACAGGGTGTGTGCTCTGGTTCCCCTGATAGGATGATTGTCTTGTTTGAATAATTCTATGGGACGGCAGGGACCGAAACCTACTACTCAGGGATAAGCAGGAACTGTACCTAGTCCCCATGATAAGGAGGGTTGTGTGGCTAGGGGATCCCACCTCTGAGAGCAGAGTGGTGAAGGGAGCTTGTGATTAGGCCATGTGAGGCTGTTGTTATTTTACCAGATGTCAGCGCAGAGCATAATATTGAGCCTTAATTTGAGCCACACCATCTCACTTCTCACCTCTCAATTCCTTTAATTCATAAACTCCTAGGATTTGCAACTCTGTTCTCCCTCAGTATGGCTTACACTTTCAGTCTAAGTTCACAATCATAATCCCAACCTTCCACCTTCTTACCATCCTTCTACTTCCATCTTATTGTTCTGCCATGTCCTTTCTGGGGTGGGGGGCGCAGAATCCAACTCTGACTCTATTGTTTCTATCTTGCTGAGAACTATAGGAGAAAAACCACAGACTGGATGAGATTTGAGGTGTTATATTTTTATAGTCTCTACGTGCAAGGGGATGAATCTCATGACCTTGTTTTCTCAACTTGTGGAGAAGCTGTTCCAAATTTCACTGCTACTCTCAAAGCCCTAATCAACCTTTCTCCATTCATTCTTACCAAAGTCCCTGAGATAAAGATTCCATCTGCACTGTCATCTTACCTTAAGCTTCAGAGGAAGGGACATTTCTATTATTGTGATGACCCAATGTACACCTGTGCTCTGAATCCCTACTCTTCTTATCTCCTTGACAACCTCATTCCATCATTTTTTTCTTCTCTTCCTACTCTTAATCTCCCATACAAATATTTAAAAGGCACCAGTTATAGCCACAACTGCCTGTACAGATAGTGGTCCCTGTCAATAGTGAGTCTATCTGTATTCTTATATCTTTACCATTGTCACCCACCAATCTCTTGTAGCTATAAAATAGATTACTGACAGCTGTGTTGGCTGCCTACAATGACCAAGAAACTGAGAAATATTAACTTTTATAAAGTCACACAGTAACTCAGTAACATAAGCAAAGATCGGATTTTTATGATTTTCTGTCTCCTTGTCTTATATAGTTCTCCCCAAGCCATTTCATTGTCTGGAGATGGGTTATCACCATCTCTTCTTTAAATAAATCTTTCCAGTGGCTCATGGAATTAACCAACACCTCATTTCTTCATTGTGAAAGTGTTCAGGCAATCACATCTACTCTGGAGCCCATGCCTTCCAAATCCTCTGAAGAAGGTTCAAATCTGAGAAGTGAATACATTTTCCCTAAGCAGAGCCTGTCAGAACATTTTTAATAAAGACCTGGCCCAGTTTCAGGGCTTTCTTTTCATTAGGGCAGGTCTGAAAGCAAAGGCCTTGAAAGTGGTTAGAAAAACAGTGTAATCACTATGGTACCATTATCCTGTCCCTGGGTAATCATTAGGCATCAGCTTGCCAAAGCGAAGGGCGGCAAATTACTCATTTATTGTTACCTGAGCTGTGCAGAAGATTGAAATCTGGACTACTAATGATTTTTTTCACCTTGTTTGGGAGATTCTGTAAGAAAGTTCACATGCAGCACAGATGCTGGCTGGCTGGCAAAGGTGCTTTCAGACAAATATGAAAGGGAAGCAAAGCATCACCTTCCTTCAAAAGTAAAGCTGAAAAGCTCCACAGCATTTCATGAAAGCAGCTCTAAGGGAGAAATATTAAAAGTTGTCAAGATCTATAATGGGAGAAGAAACTAGTTAGTTGGCTTTGAGTAGATTTGTATCTGCTTTAAAAAAGATTAGACGCTCAAAGTACAAGTTGGATTTAACACAAACCAAGTCTAAGGTAAATATTTACCAACAGTTAGCAGGAAAAAAAATCTTATTTAGTGACATCATCTAATGAATTCGAGGTGTTTTTTTTTTTTGGTCTGCATGTTTCAAATTCAATAAAGCCTCCAAGTCTAGCTATCATAGAAAAGAATGAAATCATTCACAATCTTGTTAAAGTTAAAGCGTGTACAAGATCTAGTACAGACAGGTATGATTAGGAACATGAAAAGTCAGCCATTACAATACTTGTGTCTACACATAAAATAGACATCTAAAGGTGAACCTTCAAACAGTTCCTGATGCTGGGGATAACTGATGCAGGCAAGGAGGAGAGTTCTAGATTGGTTTAGACAGTTTTGTGAACACAAAATGTTACATCCAAGAGTAAAGATGGAATGCCTCTTGTTTCTATAGGAAAAAGTACAGTGTCTGAAATAGGGACATAAAAATCAAAAGCATTGATTTCTACTGCTGGCTCAGCTGGTGACTGCTTCTGTAGTCTGAGGCAATTTTCCTAGCCTATTTGTGACTAAATCTCAGCATCTGCAAAATGAGGTTAGGAATCTTTTCTGTATGAGACTCAGCTAGTATTATTAGGACTTTTGTTCATGATGTTAATGTTTATGATGCCTTCAGGGATTTTCAGATAAAAAGCATTATATAAGCACAAAGTGTTATTAATATTATTTTTCATCTTATTCTAAAAGGGTATTGTTGAGACTGATGAATTAACATTTGAAATACTCTTCAGAAAGGGTTAGAATAAACAGCATCATTTAATGCACCGATTTTCTCTTAAAGAACATGTAGAAAACCTACAAATGACAGCTTCCTGATCAACCTGATATTAGATTCATACCATACTCTTAATTGCCTAAAGCATTTGCAAAAGATTATACACATGTATCTAGTTTGCCATCTAAAGACAGAGTTCTAGTCAACTCATACCATCTAGAAAGGTGAAGCAATGTGTCATGAAGTTTCATTCAAAATTTTCAAAGGTCTAGTATTTGTAAATTGTAATTTTCCCCTTTGTTTCATTGTTAGTTTCTTGATGCACTGTAATTCAGTTCTCTAACAGACAGGGTTTTAACACAATGGCATCCTTTGGGATTTTGGACTTTTTGTCAGAGGTTTGCTTAATGTTTAATGCCTCATAGACACTGGACATATTTTTATGGTGCCTGGCTTTGAATGGCTATTAAAGTGTATATTACAGGCATAAGGCACCTTCAATTTACAGTATTTCACCTACTTATACCATTTCCAGGGCTCTCTATTGTAACATTATCATTAAGATTGCTGGTCCTTTGCTGCCAACAACATGATTAAATCCTATTACAATTACTCTTGTTATAAAATCTTCTCATGCTTCTTGGCACTAAAGGTGCATAGAGCCATGTGGGTGGTAACATAAAAAGGAACAACGTACTCTGAACTGAAATGTTAGGAGAGCGCTAGCCTAGAGAAGGCAAATAGATCCCCAAAGTAAGATGTTACTGTATTACTCTACTCTCTGGGGATGGGTTTCCTTTTGAAGTTTAGTTTATAATACTAAAGAGGGTTTTGCTCTTATTTTGTTTTTCTCTCTAGGGGAGTGATGGAGAGGAATATAATCTGGAGGAATTCTCACCAAAGAAAGGCTCAGAAAAAGGCACACTAATGACTAGAAAAAATGACAGCTGTTTTAAGACAAAGAGGAGAGAATCCAGTCAATGAAGTAATGTCTCGTATTTCATATACAGTAATGGTGCTTCTTACACCTGGAATGGTGAGATGTGAGGTGGGCTTCCCACCCTCCTCCCCCGCCCCTGTCTAGCAGGGAAGCGTCTGCCAGTCCTTCTCACAACCAGAAGGAGAAACCTGTAACAGGTGGCAAAAAGACAGAGGTGCTCACTTTATGAAACCAACTTGTCTTCAAAACTATTTAACCTGACCTCGCTAATGGGTCTTACTGAGGTCTGAGCACCCACAGTCCCAGCGGCCAGGTCCCTGTGTTATGTATCTGTGCGGGACTGTAGGAGGCGGTGCAGAGCACTGACCAAAACCACCAGAGCTTTGTCAAGCTGTCAGTGTTTCCTTCCTGCTTGTGTCTCACATCAGCATGCTTTCCCCCAAAATGCCTGTGCCTAGGTTTAAGTTTTCTCATCTGTTTCCTCATCCTCATGAGGTTGTTGGGGGGACTCAATTAGTCGACACTGATGTGTGGCCCACAGAAAATGTCTTGTATTAGCTGCAGTGGCATACGGTACCATAAAAGTATCTGGTGGAGTCAGCAGGCACAGAAATGCTTAAGTTCAATAGCACGAAGGACGTTTATATATTTTTCCTCCTCTGCCTGATGAATATGCAAGTGCGAGGAAATTGGCAAAAGACAAATGGAGCATATGGAAACATAAGCAATTCAATGAAATAAAAGGATATTCCACATAATAATAATAGCTAGTGACTACTGGACATGTACTTAGGCTGGAGCGAGCACTTTGTGTGCCTCATTTCACAGAATCCTACAGTCACTCTGGAAGGTAGGCACTACTGTTATCTTCAGTTTACTGCTGAGGAAAATGAGGTGCTAGGAGATGAAGAGGGTACACCTTACATATAAGGAGCTGGGGATAGTTTATCCAACTGCTTTCTCTCGTCTCTCTCTTTCTCCCTCTCATATATATATATATATATATATATATATATGAATAAGAATGGCTAACTATGGACTAAGCCACGAACGTGTGCATGGTTGCAAATAGAAGATATATATTTGTCCAACAGTATTTTCTCAGCAGCAGAACCAGAAGGTTACCACTAAGGAATTCATATTTAGGGACGCCTGGGTGGGTCAGTAGGTTAAGTGCTGGACTTCGGCTCAGGTCATGATCTCATGGTTCATGGGTTTAAGCCCCATGTGGGCTCTGTGCTGACAGCTCAAAGCCTGGTCCCTGCTTGGGATTCTGTGTCTCCCTTTCTCTCTTCTCCTCCCCTGCTCGCACACTGTCCCTCTCTCTCTCAAAAATAAATAAGCACAAAAAGAAATTTTTAAAAAAAGAATTCATATTTAGACACACAGCTCTAGATCCTATATTAATATAACTATCTTTTCATGTTTGCCTATGTGTTCACATGTAAACAGGTGCACATGATGTGTCTAATTTCTAGGGGCTCCACATGCATGTCTTATGTATTCTCCTACATGCCAATGGCAGAGCAAAGTGCAGTGGTGTGGTTCGCCCCAGGTGCCGGTTGGAAGGACGCACCCTGTCCATAGAGAGGTGACAAACAATAAAGCCAACTGAAAATCTGATTACTTTTGCTGACTACCATGCAGTTCTACATCACATTGGTGATACAGTAGTGCTCCTCAGCAGGGCAGGCCTCTAGGCCTCACCTACTTGCCTCCCCTTTGGTGTGTCACTGCAAATCCACCTTAAGGAAGGAAATTAAAATGTGACACAAAGCAAAGGGCATGTTTTTAATAATAAAAATACATATTAACTACCTATTAGGTATTTATTTAGCATGTTGACATTTTTAATGACTACTGTTAGGACACTTTAGCAGCACAAAGAAAAACAAAACTTGGATGGAACCAAACACATACACTCAGAAACAAAGGCAAGTGACTGCCACAAAAATCATCTTTGCTCAATCCATCCGTTAATATCCAGAAAGGCTCAGAGGCACATATCTGCTTTATTTTGTTCCTGTGGTTTGGCAGGGAGATGTATAGTTCTTTGATGATAAGAAGAGAATAGAAGGAGTAGTTAAGGATAAACCTTTTCCTATTTAACTGTTCCATTCTTTTCTTCTCCCCAAGATGAAGGATGATGTATGGAAAGGAATAAGAATTCAGAACAGTGTGACTAAATCACACTTGTTAAAGTTAGAAAAGCCCTGAATAGGTCAATTTTACTGACTTCATAGAGGGAAAAAAGCACAAGAAGCCTTTCATGAGGGCTAAGAAGTGTTATAACTCCCCACTTGAGCTTACAAATACTGTTTACTCACCTGCCTACTACCATTATTGTCATCAAACTTTATTGATAAGGTCATCCCATGGCAAAACTATAAAATATGGGCAGTTTTTCTTTGGCTGACTCTTCTTTTGGAAGACTCCTATAGCTTTTTAGGGTTCCCACCTCATTTTATGCTGTGGCGCCCCGGCCACCACCACCATCACCACCATCACCATCTTCCATATTGCTATCACCAGACATAAGGGCTTTCGAGGACTTTTGCTGTAACTCATCTTCCTAGTCTTTCCGACCCACTTTTGCCCATCAACATTTTCCCCTCTTGTGTCCCATTCCCTCAGAACACTGCTATGTGAAAAAGGCTGATGGTAAATTAATCAAATAGGCTATTTCCTGAAGATGGGTTGGCTGCTACTTTTCTATAAGTAAACTGGATAGTTCCCTTGTGCTTTCAGGATGAGAACTAAGATTTCGGACAAAGAATCTTTAAAATAAATGCCCCTAAAGTAAGGTCTGGATTAAAAGACAACAAACAATAACACAGCTATCCAGTTTCCTACTAGGAATGGTGTTAAAGAAAACATAGTGGCGTTAACGGTCAATTTTTGAAAGTAAAAATAAAACAAGGTTCATCCATGATTTTGTGATGAGGTGAGTCCACAAGGTAAAAATCTTCCTACTGATTTAGCAGCGAGTAAGTCCCTAAAGCCAAAAGATCAAAGGGGTGAAGATAATCCAGAAAAAAAGTCTTCCTCTTAAGGGTTCTAATGAAAGGAGTAGACTCTTTTTCCTTCTTAATCCCTTGTAATTCCATAGAAAACAGTGGGAAGGATCAATCAATGGAAAGGTAAATACACCCTCCTCTGACCATGTCCTTCAGGGAAAGGACTAATTATGTCCCTCAGATCCTAATGTAAATTAGGAATTCAGGAGAGCCCAATTAATTATATCTCATTTTCTTTAACTAAACATATCCAAACACCAAATGTTTGGATGATATAGTCTAAAGTGATATGATCTTTTAACTGGTTTAAGATGCATTTCTAAACTACAAGTTAGGGCAGTAGTAGAGATATTGTTGGTGGGGGTGTTCAGTTCACAACATTAAGGTTCTGTTTATTTTGGTTGGAGCTTTTGACTTTCTCTCATAAAAGGTTACAAAGTATACAAGTGACACCTTGTTACTTCATCTTTTCATCAACTCTATATTCCTTTCTGTGTCTTCCTCATTTTTGAGGTGAGGGTAGTTTTTTTTTTCCTATTTCAACCATTTTTACGTCTTTGCCTCTCTTGTCTGTTTTTCACCTCTATATTTGACAAAAATTTTCTTGGTTAAAATGTCCCACTGTGAATAGTATTGTAAATATTTTGGAAACAAGAGTGAAAAACATGGTTAAATTCAGACCACTGAGAGCCTGATGGACTACAAAAGTTCTGTGAGGAACCAAATGAAAGCTTTAGAACTGATGAAAAATATTGTTGTGTGCTGGTGTAAAAATGGGCTGAAAGTAGTTGAGACAGGCTTCTGTCTTTAAGTGGAAACTAACATAGATAACTGTGGCAAAAGTACCCATTCGGCTTGATTTCTAGGGAACCACCAAACTCAATTGACCATGTATGCACCATAGTGATTCAAGTCCTATAGGTGTGAGAAGGGCCATCAGTAGCAAAATTAACTAATGTCCACACCACCGCCAAGAACTTACAGGTGAAACTTAACCACCTTTGCAGTTTTTCATTATCCCTACCAAATTCTAGGTGAAAATGAATGTGAATGCAATTATGATTGCATTTGCTTATTGCAAATTAAATTTGTTTAATTTGTTTAATGATGCATATTAGACAAGTGAAGATGATTTATTTTAAATCTATCTATCTCTGAAATATTTTCCAAAACGTATATGTGTAAAATATTATATGTGACACACATATAAAACAATTATATACAGGGGTGCCTGGGTGGCTCATTTGGTTAAGCGTCTGACTTCGGCTCAGGTCATGATCTTATGGTTCCTGAGTTCAAGCCCTGCATCGGGCTCTGTACTGACAGCTCAGAGCCTGGAGTCTGCTTTGGATTCTGTATCTCCCTCTCTCTCTGCTCCTTGTTTACAAAAAACACAATTGGGGCGCCTGGGTGGCTCGGTCGGTTAAGTGTCCGACTTCAGCTCAGGTCATGATCTCACGGTCTGTGAGTTCAAGCCCCGCGTCGGGCTCTGTGCTGACAGCTCAGAGCCCGGATCCTGTTTCAGATTCTATGTCTCCCTCTCTCTATGCCCCTCCCCTGTTCATGCTTTGTCTCTCTCTGTCTCAAAATAAATAAATGTTAAAAAAATTATTTTAAATAAATAACCACAATTGTTTAAAAACATAATTATATACATAACAAATACATACATATATACATACATATATACATATGTGTGTGTGTATATATATATAGATAGATAGATAGATAGATAGATAGATATACACATACACCAAGTGTTGTTTTCTCTCAGTTGATGAGCACTTTTAAGGCAAACTGCAATGGAAGCTTTGAGCAATGGGTACAGCATACCCTGCATCCATTGCTTTTGTCAATGAGGGCTCCATTGTGCTCTTTCTTTTAAATTTTCTTTAATGTTTATTTATTTTTGAGAGAGACAGAGTACAAGGTGGGGAGGGGCAAAGAGAGAGGAGACACAGAATCTTAAGCAGGCTCCAGGCTCTGAGCCATCACCACAGAGCCTGACACAGAACTTGAACTCACGGACAGCAAGACCATGACCTGAACCAAAGTCAGATGATCAACCAACTGAGCCACCCAGGTGCCCCTGTATTGTGCTTTTTTAAATTTAGTGCATTTGGCATCATTTGCTCTTGTTTGCATATAATACTATAGCTTTTAAAGAAAATAATTGAAGAAAAAAATGTTTGTATATTCTTCTAGTTTTATCCACATATGAACCACTTTTGATGCTATTTATTTCTTCCTACAGACCCCTGTTACTATCTGGTGTCATTTCCTTTCAGCCTGAGGAACTACTTTTAGTATTTCTTTTCTTTTCTTTTCTTTTCTTTTCTTTTCTTTCCTTTTCTTTTCTTTTCTTTTTTTTTTCTTTTCTTTTAATATATGAAATTTATTGTCAAATTGGTTTCCATACAACACCCAGTGCTCATCCCAAAAGATGCCCTCTTTAATGCCCATCACCTACCCTCCCCTCCCTCCCACCCCCCATCAACCCTCAGTTTGTTCTCAGTTTTTAAGAGTCTCTTATGCTTTGGCTCTCAAGGAAGATTTGCTAGCAATGAATTCTTCCAGGATTCATTTATTGAGAAATATTTTTTGTCTTCACTTTTGAAGAGTAACTTTGCTGTATATAGGATTTTTTGGCTTATTTTTGACAGATTTATTTATTTTTTAAATGTTTATTTTTAGAGAGAGAGAGAGAGAACATGTGCAGAGAGAGAGGAAAAGAGAGGATCTCAAGCAGACTCCTCACTGTCAGCATAAGAGCCCAAAGTGGGGCTTGACCTCATGAACCTTGGGATCATGACCTAAGCTAAAATCAAAAGTTAGAAGCTTAACGAACTGAGCCACCCAGGTGCCCCTTTTAACAGATTTATTGATATAACTTATATATCATATGATTCTTCCATTTAAAGTGTACATTTCAATGATTTTTAGTATAGTCATAGAGATGTTCAACCATCACCACAATCAACTTTAGAATATTTTTGGATATGACACTGACACATGAAAAAATGCTCAACTTCACTCATCATCAGGGAAATACAAATCAAAACCACAATGAAATACCACCTTGCACTTGTCAGAATGGCTAACATTCACAACTCAGGCAACAACAGATGTTGGCCAGGATGCAGAGAAAGAGGATCTCTTTTGCATTGTTGGTGGGGATGTAAGCTGGTACAGCCACTCTGGAAAACAGTATGGAGGTTCCTCAAAAAACTAAAAATAGATCTACCCTACAACCCAGAAATTGCACTACTAGGTATTTATCCACGGGATACAGGTGTGCTGTTTCGAAGGGACACATGCACCCCCACATTTATAGCAGCACTATCAACAATAGCCAAAGTATGGAAAGAGCCCAAATGTCCATCGATGGACGAATGGATAAAGAAAATGTGGTATATATATATATATATATATATATATATATATATATATATATAATGGAGTATTACTTGGCAATCAAAAAGAATGAAATCTTGCCATTTGCAACTACATGGATGGAACTGGAGGGTATAATGCTGAGTGAAATTAGTCAGAGAAAGACAAATATATGACTTCACTCATATGAGGACTTTAAGAAACAAAACAGATGAATGTAAGGGAAGGGAAAAAATAGTATAAAAACAAGGAGGGGGACAAAACATAAGAGACTCATAAATATGGAGAACAGAGGGTTACTGGAGGAGTTGTGGCAGGGAGGATGGGCTAAATGAGCAAGGGGAAGTAAGGAATCTACTCCTGAAATCATTGTTGCACTATAAGCTAACTAATTTGAATGTAAATTAAAAAAATTAAATTAAAAAAAAGAATATTTTTGGATATAGAATTCTTGGTTGACAATAGTTTTCCATCTCGTCGTGTACTTTGATTATGCTATTTCATTATTTTCTGGCGCTGTTGTTTCTGATTAGAATCAGTTACTAACTATATGTCCCCCCTATGTATAATGAATCATTTTGCCCTTGCTTCTTTCAAAACTTTTTTGTTTATTTGACTTTTCTGTTCCTCTAGCTCCATGTTCTCCAATTTTTTCTTTTATCATCTGATATCTGGTGTTGAACTCCTTTGGTGAATATTTTTTTTATTTTGGTTTTTTGTTTTTCATTTCTAGAATTTCCCCTAGCTTTTTTTCCCTCTTTCCCTCTCCCTCCTTCTTACTTCCCTTCCTCCCTCCCTCCTTCTTTCTCTCTCTCCCTTCCTTTCTTATTCTCTTTTTTTTTTTTCTAACTTGGTTGGGCTTACTCTGCACAAGTTATCTCCTCTGCAATGTGCCACTGCTAAGGTCTCTACTAAGATATTTTAAATTCTTATTTTTGTTCGCCTGGCTTCCTAGGGATCCCCCTCCATAGCTTAGTGGTCAGCCAGTAACTGGTCAGAGATTGTGCTCAAACACCTTGAGCCCATAAAATTAGCTTCTGCAAACGGATCTGTGTGTGATATGAAGAGGACATTCAAAATTCAGACCGTTTTCATCTGTCCCAGATTTTATTTTCCTCTCAGCCCTCTTGGGTCTCTGTGTGTGTGTGCACACAGTCCCCAGTCAGTCAGGGATGTGTGGAGAACATATCCAGCCCCACTACAGCTCTCTCACTTCTATGATCTCTTTGTTAAGTTTCTGGCTGCTCTCTAAGCCTGCCAGTCATCAACGAGGACTACAACCTCAGGCTAGCAAAGCTGCAGATTTGCCTCATTTATTTCTTACCAAGTTTTCTGCTTGTACTGAAAACACCTGCCAGGCATGGGCTTTTGCTCTCAGCTCCAAACTAATTCTTCTCCCTTTGGCAGCAAAGATGCTGGTTTTCACAAACAACCCTATTCTGGTCTAAATACTGTGCCAATTGAGCTGGTGTAGAGAAGACACGGAAGTAGCCCCAGGCAAGAAGGCCACTGCTTCCCACTGTTTTTAGCTGAAATCCTAGCAGCTTTTCATAAAATAATAGTTATCTCTTTGTTGTTTGCTTTAGGTTGATTTCTAGACCCTTGAAATGCGTGGGAGATTTGCTTTGACAGTTTTGTACAGTTTTATAGTTGGTTTTTGAGAATAGGATTTACTGACCTCTACCTTCCTCCAAGGTCCAAGGTCTTACCTTCAAATCATGCAGTTCTTATCCCACAGTGTCCCCTTTTTCCACCATTTAGTTTCTGTTCTGAGGAACAATTTTGACATATAACGCCTAACTAAAGTGGTGCACGAGAGAGAATTAAATCTATCCAAATAAACGAAGGAAACAAATAATGCTAGATTTTAAAATGCAAATTTTACAGTCGTTTAAGTCACCTTACTAGTGGTCCAGGACTACCAAATGCAATCCATAAAGGATTGTAGAAATTAGAAAGCAGCCAGCATACTACTAACTGAAATTCACAATATCCTTGTTATTAGGAAAGGAACCATATATAAGATTATGGCAACCCAGTAGCATAGCAACCTAGTAACACTGACCAACAACTGTATGAAATGGTGGCTAAAAGAAATAATGAACATAAAAATATAATGTTTCCTAAAAATTTTAAGAGAGAGGAAGGGATACCATTATTACTCAAGGCTGGGAATACATCTTTACCCCACTATAGTCCTAATTCAGTTCCATGTGTACTTCCAATAACACCTCCGTCGTAAAATATAGCATGGAAGACTATTCTCTGCAAGAACATATAGGTGTTTGATTTGAAGGGAGATCAACAGAGAAGTTTGGTTTAAGGGTTAGTGGACAATCTCACAAGAATTCAGGATGTGAACCAATAACACAAGGATTCATGCAGTGGGGCCTAAAAGGTAAGGCAGGGCTATTCACCTGGATTTAAGGGATGTTCCTGCTATTGGATCTCTGCTTCTTGCAGTTTATCTGATTTGTTCTCCTACTGTCTTCTACAAACTAACTTTCTTTCTTTGCCCATGGTCTTTCTGCTTCCACAAAATGGCACATGGCTTTGACTTGGCATGAACTGACTTTTATCTGTCTTTACAGACACTGAAGCTCTTCTTCCACAACTGACTTAGTCATTTACTGCTCGTTTCACAGTTCTCAAATGAAAGAATCAGATTCAGTCATTTTGGTTCGATCATCTCCTGCTAGTTGATCAGGTTTATTGGAGTAATTATGATTTTCTATGGCCATGCAGGAGCCATAAATGGAGATTTCCTTAGGAAGGACCATAGCCTGGAAATGAGGATAATGACTGCCATCTATAATTGGTTTATTCCTAAGGGAGTTTCTAAAATTTTGTTGGATTTTTCTGAGGCCATACATTCAATTTGCTTGGGGTGAACTCCTTTAATTATTTTGATACTGTAGATTCTTTTATTTTCAACTTGCCGTAGCTTGTGTTTCTTTCTCTGCTTCATTATGGATCTCAATTTTGGTCACAGATAATTTATAAATGATCTATAAATACTTACAATATATAATTTTAATTAATGTGTGTAAATACACATGAAGAATTGAGGAAAGGAGAAGGCATTTCATGTGAGGAAAATAGCACAGCAAAATTATGCAGGCTGAAATGATCATGGCTGATATAGTTTCCTAAGCTGCTGTACCAAATTACCACAAACTGGGTGGCTTAAAATAATAGATATTTATTCTCCCACAGTTCTGGAGACTAGGAGTCTGAAAGCAAGATGTTGTCAGGGATATGTTCCCTCTAAAGACTTTAGGGAAGAATCATTCCTTGCCTCTTCCTAGCTTGTGCTGATTGGCAATTCTTGGTGTGCCTTGATTGACAGCTACATCACTACAATTTCTACCTGTCTTCACATGGCTGTCTTCCCTCTGTGTGTCTATGTCTGTCCAAGTATCTTTCTCCTTACAAGGGTACCAGTCATTGTATTTCAGGCCCTAACCCAGTATGACCTTATCTATACACCCACAAAGACCCTATTTCCAAGCAAAGTCATATTCACAGGTACCAATGGTTTCAACTTCAACAAATCTTCCTGTGGGACACAATTCAACCCACACTGGTCTAGTTAGGAAACTAGCCTGAGTGGAATAGAGGACATGTAATATGGAAAAATTAGAATAATCATGAAAACGGAATTCATGAGACCTGGGTCATAAATATTCATGGTGCAGATGCAATACCACATTAATCAATTCCAAAGGTGTCTTTCCCAAAATAGCCTACAGAAATTCAAAGTATTAGAAGTATCTCCTCTATACCTCAATAATGTTGAGTTTTGTTTGCTCATTTTTTGGTGCTTTTGTTTCTTCTTCCTATTTTGCTAGGAATTTCCACAGATTTTCCCATCTCTTCTCCCACCATTTCTGATATCTAACTGTTATCATAGGTATATTATCCATGCTCTTATCTAAAGCCTATCTGTAACTTCATACCCTAGATCCTACCCTCTCTTGACTGTTCAAGGCCTTACTTCAGCAAATCTTCCTCCCCCATTTTCCTATTTTCTTTTTTTCCCCCATTTTCCTATTTTCACTCTCAACTGAACCATTCCCATCAACATACATAAGGTATGTATGTATGTACATAAGGTACATACTATTATGTACATATTATGTACATAAGGTACATACTATTACTTTTCACATCTCAAAAGAACTCTTCTCTTGAGTCCACTTTATTTTCCAGATGCTGCAAAAATGATTTTATTCTGCTTCGCAACAAAACTCCTTAAAAGACTTTATATTCCCTTCTCCAAATCCTCTTCTATACACTCTAATCACCGCTCTACTCCAAATGTTCTTGTCATGATTATCAATAATCTCCAGATTGCAAAATCTAATGATTCATTCTCAGTCCTGATGTTTCTTGACTTATCAACAGCATTTGACATATTGGCTCCTCTTGTCTACTTGATACACTTGCCTTCCAAGACACTACACTCTTCTCCATTTCCTTTCACTGAGCTAGTTGTTCCTTCTGGTCTTTGCTAGTGATTCTTACCCAACATTCTTAATATCTGAGCATCCAAGAGCATCTTTGGATCTCTTTTCCTTTATATATACATATTCCTTTGGCATTTTACTCAGTTTTTGAGCCTTATATACTATGCCAATGACCCCTAAATCTATAACATCAGCCTAGACCTCTCTCCTGTACTTCAGACTCACATATTTAATTGCCAATTCAGTATGCTTGGGTGTATAATAGACATTTCAAACTTACCACGTCCAAAGCTGAAGTCATCCTACCACCAAAACGTGTCCTGCTTTTAGCCACTTCCATCTCTGATGGTGGCAACTCCATTCTTTTAGTTACTTGTGCCCAAAACCTTAGTCTTTCCTGACTTCTCCCTTCTTCTCACATGTCGTATCCAATCTACAAAGAGGGTCTATTGTTCAAAATATAAGGAAGGCTCAGAATATAATCAGAATCCAACCACTTTTTCCATCTCCACTGATAAATTCTCATAAACCCACTACCATTTCTCACTTGAATTATTACTTTAATGTCTTAACTGACTCATTTCTTGTGAGGCATAGTAGAAAGAATAAAGTTAATAAAATTTAGGTCATATAAAATCCTTCTTCTGCTCAAAAACCTCCAATGCCTTCCTACTTCATGCAGGGTAAAAGCCAATAACTTTACATTTGCCCATAAAGCCTTAAATGAATGGTCTCTTGAAATCTTGGATCTCCTCCATTCTCTTTTCTCTGTCATTCACTTCACACCAGCCATACTGTCTCTTAGCATTTATCAGACATGAAACTTTGCCCTTGCCATAGGGCCCTTACAGTTGCTTTTCCTTCTACTTAAAATGCTTCTCCTCCAGATACTTGGAATTATAATCCCTCACTCCTTGAAGTCTGAATAATTATTACCTTCTTAATGAGGCTTATTCTAACCACCACAACACCCTCTCTAAGTATTCATTATTTTGTACTTACCATCTTATTTATACCACGTAATGTACTGATTTCTTATGTTTATTATTACTTCTACCTCCTCTAGAAAGTTCATGAATACAACAGAGATTTTTGCCTTTTTGTTCACCTAGAACAACACCTGACACATAGTAGTTACTCGGTAAACACTTGTTGAGTGAATGAATACTTTGTTTAGCTTTTAAGACTAGATCAATAGTTTCTGGAGCTAAAAAAAATAATTTTTCTTTCCCCTCTAGTGAACCTTCTGATTAAAGTATAATTATGACTAGTATAACACTAAAAATTGCCTTCAAAAAATATACTTTGGGGAGCCTGGGTGGCTTCCTCGGTTAAGCATCCACTTCAGCTCAGGTTATGACCTCAATGGTTCATGGGTGCAAGTCGGGCTCTCTGCTGTCAGCACAGAGCCTGCTTCAGATCCTCTGGTCCCTCTATTTCTGCCCCTCCCCCACTCATGCACTTGCTCTCTCTTCTCTCTCAAAAATAAACATTAAATATATATATAACATATATATATTTGCCTCATCACTGTTACTAGTGGAGAAGAGCTGTACAGTACGCCAGGGAACATGATAATTTCATGGTCTTAGGTTACTTTTAAGTGATTGTAAGCTGCAGTGATTAATGATTAAAAAAAAACATTTCATTGCGCAATAAAACATGGTGGGAACTGACACTATCTCTTGGCATATTGCTGAATTTGATACACTCTTGGTATACTGCTGAACTCCATTTCTCAACCCCGTTCATCTTGACAGTAGTTCTGGGCAACAGGTTAGGGTAGAAATTCAATAAAATAGGATTGCACTCCCCAGGCTGAGTTCTTAAATTTGCTTTGTAATTTTGATTTATTCCCTTGTCCCCTGGTCAGAAAGATAGGATACAGTGAGGGATTCAGAGGCCTGAGAAGATGATGGAATCACTACACAGAAGGAGGCTGTTAATCTGTGTCTCTGAATCTCAAGGTAGAAGACCACGCACCAAACTCTTTATTGGGCAGTAACATGAATGAGGGCTAAAATCTTTATAGTTCTAATTCACTGACAATTGGGATTGAGTTTTATGATAGCTAGCCCACTGTGACCAATAGAACCAGTTCCTAATATTGTCTCAGGAAGGTAGGATGAAACTTGATTATCCTACGAAATGGCAAAGCTACGAAAATGGCAAATGCTATCATCGAGGAAACTTGAAATCTTTGGCAAAGCAGGACTGCCATTTCTAAAAACTGCTCTTTAACGAAAATACTCCAATATATTAGCATTTGTTCTTGGAATGAATAGGCTGGAGCTGCTTGGAACTGAGATGTGAATCTTTGGGCTACATTAGGATTCCTCTTTCAATTCAATGGCAGTGTCAATAGGAAAGCAAGTTGGCTGTTTGTGCTTGGCTCCACCTGGCTGTAGTTACGTCTCTGGGCACTAAACACACTGGCTGTGTCAGAGTTGAGTACTGTCATTCTGATGAGGTGGGGAGTGTGTTGCCCTGGTAGGAAGCCTTTTAAATTGAATGACAAGGTTTTTCTTATTTGTTACATCCCCAGGCCATTGTCAAATCATATAATGCCAGCCCAGGAAAGTAATTACAGAACTGTTGTGAGGCTGTTAGCAGCTGCTTTTCATTTCTCCCCATTGTGACTGGGATGTGGTGGAAAAAAATTGGGATGACTAAGAACCACAACATAAACGCCACCCAATCTGCTGGCCAGTCACATATGGCACTTACTTTCAGCCAAGGGGAAAAGAGCAGGTTCCTGAAATGCTATTAGATGTAGGTGCCAAATATACTAAAGAATCAACACCCAACTATGAGGCCAGGCCATGAGGACAGACAGATTTCATGTATTAAACCATTACCGAAATCACTAGGCCACAAAGTCTAATTTCTAAAAACAAAACCCTGTGTTGATCCCATCGAACAACACCTTTTCCTCCTAGCTATTTTTTTTTCTTTTTAGTGCTTTCTCTATTATTTGTGTAAGGACCACAATAAACCTTCAGCTAATAGGAGGCCAAAGTTTCCAACAATGGATGCAGATTCTCATTTAACAAAAAAGTAGCTACAAGGATATATGAAGAGGAAATAGACAATATTAAATGTATTTTCAATTCATCACCTTATCTTATTTTGGTCCTTTCTAATAAGAACCTCATGAACTGGCCGGTGCTTATTTTCAAGGTTATTTCCTAAACTCTACTCAGTGAAGAATGGCACTGCATTTGATAGACTACTGATTTAAAATAAAATGTGTATTGTTTTAACATTATAGCTGTTTAAAATTTAATGGAAAGTTCTTAAGATTCTCAACACAACTGAATGTTATGTTTCCAATCAGGTGACAATCTAATCAGGAGGAACCTTAAGTGATTATTCATTATTCATTTCTTTGAATGAAGTGGTTTAACTAGCATTTAGCTGTGCTAGAAAGTTATTAGGTTCATATATAACCCTTTCTTGTTCTGAAAGTCATTGCTCTCGTCTCCTTCTTGTTCACTGAGATACCATAAATACATTCATGTGTTTTCTGAAGCTTGCAGAAGGCAGCTGTTTCCTTATACTCTAGGCAAAACTCCTTTCACTAAGAATGTATAACCACCTTTCATGAAGTAATTTATTTCTAAATGATGAAAGTGGTCAGAGGCTCAGGATCCAACAACATCCCAAATGAAAATAATTAGAATCTGTGGTAAAGATAAGAGTGAGGTTTGAAATCTGTCGGTACATATCACTAAGTAGAAATAAATTATGGCTTGTCAAAAACGACAGATTTCAACAAGGTGCTTCCTTTTCACTTCAAGTAAGACCTTTTTCCACCCAGCAATTAACTTTATTCCCATTAATATTCAGTAGCATTGACAAGGCTGACAGAGTAAAGCTGGGTTTTATAAAACTAAAGACAGATTGATAGAGACTCATTATTTTGTCTAATAATTTCATCATTGTATGTTAGATCTTAATAAATAAAGGACAAAGCTGTTGACTGTAGCATTGATTTGTTGTGCCAGGTAAAGGACTCACATTTTCTATGTATATTTTCTTTTTTGTGATTCATAAATTTATTTTTGAAAATAAACAGTAATTTTGCCTAAAGGGTTGCAGAGGTGACACAATAATACATTTACACCATACCATAATACATGTAGTACTAGCATAGTTTTCTTTAGATATTTCTTCACAATCTGTAAATAATAATTATGCTGCACAGTTAAATTAAATAAAATGAGTAACTGCACTTAAACAACCCTTTGATTATAGATTGAGAAAGCCTAGGAGCAAGTATTTGCTTGTGGTGCAGTGGAAAAAGAGCAAAGAATTCACTAACAACCCAAGGAAACACAACAACTAAACATTGCTGTCTTCCTTCCTTTATGATATAAAAAGTTAGAAATAAAATAGAGCAGGTTTCACAAAGCTTCAAGATGTGTCAAATATGATGTTGCTTAGAGACATAACATCTGTTCTGTTTTTTTATTTGTCATCTTTCCTAAAAAATTTAAAATGAAGCACTATGCTTTTCCAAGCTTATGGACACAGATTTTTTTTTTTCATATGAGACACTTTGACTGAGTTCAGTTTTGCTTTCTCTTCCAGAACTGTAAGAAAAAAAATTCTCACTGTTGGTGAAAAAGATGTGATATATGCCTAAAGAAATAAACTTTTTTTTTCTGTAAGTTTCTAAGTTGTTCTTTCCCTCTTCCATGACAGGTGACTTGTCACAGGTAAAAGTCCATCATTCTGACCAAAGAGTTATTTTTCCTTTAACATTAGATAGCTCAACAAATTTTTTGCCAGGGGCAATATTAGTGAGTTGTGTATGTAGTACTGACGTGGAATTTTGCCACTTGTGTTTTTTTTCTGTGCTGTGACAACCTACTGTTCTGTGGTAGAAATGACACAATTTTAGTCCTTATAAATTCATAGTTTCTGCAAAAGTCTAATTTTTCATAAGTGAAAATTCATGGAGTGAAAATGGAATCATTTCACGCAGTTCTTACTTTGGCCCTAAGCACATGCACTGAAGAGCTCTTTATTCCCCCATTTTTGTCAATATCAAAGTCTGCAGATGGATAGGTCACACCTGAACACCCTGAGCAGAGAATTTGTAATTAGGTTTTAATATTAAAAACTTTAGATTTGATTTCCCTATTCCTTTCAGGTCCTTCTGATGTTCTCCATCCCTTTAGATTTTTATCTCCAGTTAGCTCTTACCTCTTCTCTTAATGGCAGTCCACTTCTCTGATCTCAGCTTTATTCAGTTCCCTCCCCTCGCTCCCTCTCAAACTCCCCTTCAAATTGCCAGTGCTAACATTTTCCTTCTGTTACTGTTTTGTTTTCCTCTTGATTATCCTTTTTCCCTAATCCACTTATGAATTTGTTCTTGCTCTTTGTCAATGATACTTTTTAGGACAGCAGTCATTTAAAGAGCTGCATTCATTTATTAGTCACATATTTATTGAGAATGCATGCAAAGTATTCTGGGAGATCACAAAGATGCTTTTCATACGATCGCTGCTCTTAATACCAGCCGATGCTCATGCAGTACCAATTATGTATCAGACATTGATCTCTGTGCTTTACATATATTACCTCATTTGGCCTTCCCAACATGCACTATGTTTTAATATGTAGGTTTTATTATTTTTCAGGTAGAGTGAGGCTAACACACCAGGAGATGACTGCCACTGATCGTTCCCAAGAAGGGGGACATGCCATGCTATCCAGGGCCACAAAAGGAAGCACCAGAATCAATTAGGAGGCAAAGGGAGTGGACAGAAAATGTGAACGAAAGGTTTCTATTGGAAGAAAAAAGCAAGGCAGAGCAAGCAAGCTTAAGATTCTCTAGTATGAATGATTTCAGGGGGCTCCAGGGTGTAAGAGCTGTTTCCAATATGCCTGGTGCCTAGTCCTAGGGAGATTGAGGCAGGAGCATATTGACCTGGAGTGTAAGAGCCTGATAGAGGAGGTAGTGGCTTTGGATTGGTTACTCTGAATATGAAACATGTGCTCACTGGCTAGTCATGTACCTTCTCTAAGAACAGGCTAGCCCTAGTAGGGGCAGGCAAGTCTTGCAAGATCAGGAATTTCCCAGATATTAAAGTATCAGAATTAAAAATACATACTTAATACACTCTAGATACTGGGTGTCTGATACAGCCAAATAGTTATTAAGTGGTTGAGTCCAGATTCAGACCCAGTAGGTCTGCCTCCAGAGTTCACATTATTAATACTATTCCCCATCATTTCACCAAGGTAGTTGGATTTTTGTAGGGGAAATGAAAAATATACAATATATATGTGATGCCATCTAATGTTGTAAAAGAACTAAAAAGGGGCTTCAGAATTCAGAGGAAGGAGATGTCAATCAGAGTAGAGTACAAGCACAAGTTCAGGAAAGAAGCAACAGTTGAATGTGTGTTTGAAGGACAGCAAAGATGCCCAAAGAAATGAAGAGGTCATCCCAGGCAAATGAAATTGTTTAAATAAAAGTGTGAATATCTGAAACCAATTAATGTGTTTGGGGAGTTGCAAACCACCAGTGTGGCAAAAGTGTAAGCAAAACCTGTGTACAGAGGACTGAAAGAAATAATACTGGGAAAGTTATTTGAGATCACCAGTAAGAAAATCATGAATAAAATAATAGGGAACTTGGACTTAATTCAGGACAAAAATTAGAAACAGTAAGAAGTATTATATACATTTATATATGTAATATGTACACATATAATACATACATATATATATATATATATATATATATATATATGTAGAGAGAGAGAGAAATTGAAGGTCTTTGAGCAGGAGAGTTACATGATCACACCTACATTTCAGAGGTTAACTGGCTTCTGTGGAATTAGAATTGGAAGAGAAACAAAGGGGATAAATTAATTAGGACACTATAGAAATAACGTAAGTGAAATTTAAGAATAAATCAGAGAGATTTAGGGAATTGATTACAAACCCATTATAGAGAGAGTTGAAAGCACCTTGTTACCAGTATTTAAATATTTGAAACTATGTCACATAAGGAGTGGCAGCTGGGAATGTTACCATGCAGAAGAGAAAGCCCAAGGGACAGACTCTCTTGGTTGCTGCCCTGGCCAAACCCTAGAGGTGCTCTGGGCTGCAAGGGGTGAGAGAAGGAAGATGCAGACAGCGTTCAGCAAGGCTTGTATTTTGGTTCAGCTCAGAGACTGATAATAGGAAGCACAGAGGTATCTCAGCTCCACTATGGCTCAGAACAGCACTGTCAGTGGAATAAAAGAGAGTAATTTATACTAAAATAACGTATTTCAACATGTAAATGCTCAGGCAAGGCTGATCCAGAAAACTTGATGATCTAGACAGATGCCTGCACCCACTGATAATGAATACATTGGGATTTAAGAGAACTAAAGTCAGAAACCCTGCAATACAAGAAATTCAGGAAGATAAAAGAATGTTGATATAAATGGTCACTAAAATAGAAATAAGTCCTAAGAGACCAGACTTATTTGTCTATAAGAAAAAGAGGGAAATAATCTTAATTGAAATAAGGATAACATGCCAAGACAAATTACAGACTTTGGAAACAGAGAAAATGATGAAGTATGATATTAGCACAAACGAGCTGGGCCTTATTTATAAGTGCAATGTCAAAATAATTCCCAATGTTATGACGGGATAGTGACAAAGTATCTCTGAAAACATATCTCCTGCCTTGAATTCCTCCACATGTTGAGGATCACGATCAATCTCTGGCACTTAGAAAGACCCAGGAGACCATATCCTTTGATAAGCTATGGGGGATGGAGGTGTACTGCAAAAAGAAGCAACTAATAAAAGAAACCACAGAAAAACTATGACAGACACAGAATCTATGTACACTGGCAAAAACAGGCAACCCCTAAAATTAATGAATACTTTCAACATGTAAGTTTTTTAATCTAGATTTCTTATTATTGTTATTCAAAAAATTTTTCATGTATACAATGGCAATAATATGAAATATAAAAAGAATCTTTATTAATAAAAGTCAATGAGATCCCTGTATCTGGTGTATCTTTGCTATTTAATAATATTTAAATCTAAGTCTGTTAAAAAGAGTCTCAGGTTTCCTTTGTTATATATTTACATGTGGCAGTGATGGGTGGCATGTTATATTGGTCACTCAATTATAGTAAGTGGTATTGTTTTGTGGATGTGATTTTCTGAAATGGTAAACAATGCTCAGAAAATGTAGTGCAATATCCCCTTGATTTAACAGTATTACATTCCTGGGAATTTTAGTTTGAAACTATAAAGAAGGAAACTCTGTTGTGATATAGAAAATTATTTCCTAGACTCACATAATTGTAAACCAGTTTTCCTCTACACCAATGTTGATGGGATATTTGAAAATCATGTACCATAATTCTCTATTGTGCAAACCTGACACATGCATCATGGGACATCCAGCTTCTCTACCTGCTCATCCCCTCTAAGTAACAGCATCATCCTCCAATTCCTATAAAAAAATTAAAATAATCACATAATTTAAAAATTCTCCCTGTAAAGAACTACTGATTTAAGTAATGGAGCTCGGGGTAAGGAGATCTCTGGCCATAACACATATTCAAGCATATGCTAAAACCTCTTAGAGGAATGATAAGCAGAATTCAAGCAATGGGTAGATGGTTGAATGAGAACAAGGTTGAAGAATCAAATGCTTACAGACCCAAAGCAGGTATGAGAAACGTGTAAATTGGGTCGAGAGAGAAAAACAATAGAGAGTCATGTGGTCTCTATGATCAGTTGTCTTAGCGCTGTTTATTGAAAGAATATTCTCTACCCCTTGAATCATCTTGGCACCAAGTCAAAAATTAAGTGTCCGTAAAGGTGAGGGTTTATTTCTGGACTACCAATTCTATTCCATTGATTATATGTCTATCCTTATGCCAGTACCATACAGTCTTAATTACTGTATATTAGTAGTAAGTTTTGAAAGGTGAATTCAGTAAATATGAATCCAGTAAATGTGAACCCTCCAAATTTGTTCTCCTTTATCAAGAATATTTGCTTACTCTAGATCCCTTGAATTTCCATATGAATTTTAGGATCAGCTTGTCAATTTCTGCAAAGATAGATTTTGATGGTTATTGCACTGAGTTTGTAGAACAATTTTAGAATACTGTTATTTTCACAATATTGTCTTCTGATCCATATACGTGGAACATCTTTCCATCATTTGGTTTCTTAAACTTCTTTCAACAATGTTTTATAGTTTTAAAAATGTAACTTTTGTACTTCTTTTGTTAAATTCATTCCTAAGTATTTTATTCTTCTCAATACCCTAGCTAGGTCTGCTTAGTTTTTCAAACATATATCTTAAATATGATTTATCTTCTACTCATCATTTATTAACCTGGTTCAATCAAAACAGTTGCCTCACTCTTTTAGTACTTTGTGTCTTCTGTTCTCTTTTGGATCTTTCATAATTTAAATCTTCAAAGAAAACACACCTGATAAACATTGCCCTACTACTTCAGAGATGATTTTGTTAATCCACACCATTATGACACATTCATGGATATGGTCTAGACTGATATTTATCTTGTTACTGTTTAGTACTCAGGAAACTTTACTTCTCAAATTAAATCATAAGGTTCAATATTTGCAACTCTACAGCCTTCAGAAAGTCCCAACAGGGCCCTATGACAAATAAATGATTCAAGAAATGTTTTCCATTTGCCCTTCTTTTTCACAGAGAAGTAATTCTGCATAATGTTCAGTGATGAACTTACATCTGAGTCTCGATTTTTCCATCTGTAAAATAGGAGTAAAAATGTCTAACATGATGAATTATAATAAAGATTAGAAATAGCCAAGAAAAGGGGGACTCGGGTTGCTCAGTCAGTTAAGTGTCTGACTCTTGATACTGGCTTAGGACAGGATCTCATGGTTCATGAGACTGAACCCCACATGAGGCTCTGCACTGATAGCGTTGAGCCTGCTTGAGATTCTCTCTTTTTCTCTCTCTGTGTCTTCCCCACATGCACGTGCACACTCTCTCTTAAAATAAATAGATAAACTTTAAAAAAAGAGAAATAGCCAAGTACAACATATAGCCCATGGCAAGCATTCGGTATGTAACATGTACTTTCATTATTGAAAAAAGTAATGTGACAATTGAAAAATTAAGCTTAAGAGTTTTTGTTTCAGAAATAAAGTAAAAAGGGGAATGGAACTTTTAGATAGTTATGAAAGTCATGTAAGATTCTAATTATTTTATTAAATGTTTTATCTAAGGCTCCTATAAGTGCCATACTATCCTCAGAACTCTCACCATTTATTTCAGGGAGAATATATAGCAACAAACAGAAAATGTCACACACACACACACAAACACACACAAACATACACACACCCACTCCCAATCTTATTGTTTATTGTGTAAAATTTCTGGCATCTTAGGAAAGACAGACAGATGAATAACATCAAGATTCAGTGTATTGAAAGTCAATATTTAATGTCAAATACAGGAAGTTTAAAGACCTCTACTCTAAGTCATTGCTTCAGTTTGAATTTAAGTGGAAAACCTTAGAAGCTACTTTTATTGTTACAAGTTTCATATTTTGTATCAGTTAACCAGAGAAAAATAATGCCAAGTGTTATATGTTGCTTGATTTTTCTTCCTTCACAAGCTACTGAAATAATTCTCTTTCTAAAAGTTTGTTTTTTAGGGGCACCTTGGTGGCCTAGTTGGTAAAGCATCTAACTTCAACTGAGGTCATGATCTCACAGTTCGTGAGTTCAAGCCCCGCTTCGGGCTCTGTGGTGACCTTGCAGAGCTTGTGTGGGATTCTCTCTCTGTCCCTCCCTCTCTCTCTCTTTCTCTATCTCTCTGCCCTTTGTGGGATTCTCTCCCTCGTTTTCTGCCCCTCGCTCACTTGTGCCCCTGTCTCTCTCCAAAATAAAAAAAAAAATTAAAGGGGCGCCTGGGTGGCGCAGTCGGTTAAGCGTCCGACTTCAGCCAGGTCACGATCTCGTGGTCCGTGAGTTCGAGCCCAGCGTCGGGCTCTGGGCTGATGGCTCAGAGCCTGGAGCCTGTTTCTGATTCTGTGTCTCCCTCTCTCTCTGCCCCTCCCCCATTCATGCTCTGTCTCTCTCTGTCCCAAAAATAAATAAAAAACGTTGAAAAAAATTAAAAAAAAATTAAAAATAAAAAATCAATTAATCAATATGTTTAACCAGAGAAATGATATGATTAGGTAAAAAGTAATATTTTAACTTCTTTGGCTTCATGAAAGCACAGATTCCTTTACTACAGCCATCTTTGATGGAGAAATATTTATTTTAAATAAAAATATTATATTCTAAATATAGCAAGTCAACAGATGTATCAGGGTGAATTAAAAAGTTGCACATTCTTGGGCTTCCCCCTTGGCAGTTATATTTTGGCTTTGCCCTCCGTGGGTGATGGAATAACTTTCAGTCTTTACAGAGATTAAAAAAAACCCACAAAAGTCTGTAAGGTTATTTCATATGTAGTGAGGAAATTTTGTGTATCATCAGAGTCTAGCCAGGAAATAGAAACCACTTGAATAGTTAAAGAGACTTTAATGCAGAAAATTGATTCCATAGGCAATGAAAGAGCCAAGACACCAAACAGGGGACACTGGAACATTCCAAAGATTAACAACAGCAGGAAGCCAGCCCCATTTACCACCCACCACCAAAGGCATAAAGGGCAAAGGCAGTGTTCACAGCACTAGTAAAGGCTGGAGACATAGCTGGCCTCCCTGCCAAGAGCTGGATTCATGAAGCTTCTGGCAGAGAAGGAAGAAGAGATACCCTGGCTTAACCCTCCTCACATACCCCTCCACAGTTCAATCTGAAGTCACTAAGCATGGGAACCACAGCTGTAGAAATTAGAGGAAAGGGAGGGAGGGATGGGAGGGCAAACAAGGTCCAGGATGTACATATCATGTAACTGTCTTCTTGCACACATCATGTAATTGGTGGGGAAGGTGGGAGGGAGAAAGGGAAGAGGCTGGTGGTGAAGAAAAGAACATGGAATGAGTCTGACCATTTGCATGATAGAGGATATGAATTGGACCCATGTTTCAGTTATTTTTTTACAAGTAAACAATCAACATGTTTGGGACTGAGATGAACTATTCTGCCTCTTGATTTTGCATTACATCATCAGTGCCATTATACTCTTACTTTTAGGTAGACCCCTGGTGGCAGGGGCACAATCTATACCCTGTGTCACACAAACTTTTGGTTTCCCAGCATGATATCCCAATGTTCGAGTAGTTTGCACACACACACACACACACACACACACACACACACACACGCACACATTTTAACTGACAGAAACAATAGATAGTAAGATGTGATGGCTATGGGAATCAGCTATGCTAATTTTGAAACATAAATTGTAATCCCAATGTTCTAGGAGTGAGTAAAATTCAAACTTGTTTCATCAAGAAACTTTTAATATAATGAAAAATTTTATGACTCAATGGAAGACCTATTACGGTGATGTCAGATTTTACCTCTTAAGTTATTTGGTGGAAAGGGTACACCTTAGCTACTGGGATGACTGGGTGGCTCAGTTGGTTAAGCACCTGACTCTTTGATTTTGACTCAGGTCATGATCTCACATTTCATGAGTTCGAGCCTCATATTGGGCTGTGCGCTGACAGCACAGAGCCTGCTTGGGATTCTCACTCTCTCCCTCTCTCTCTGCCTCTCCCCCCTCAAAATAAATAAATAAACATTTTTTTAAAAGGCTACACCTCAGCTACTGACAGACTTGCTAAAGCCAACAGAAACAGGTTGGGCAGGTGGAGGAGCATGACCATAGCAAACCATGGATGAAGAGACCATTAGGGCCTCTGGATAATGCCACCTGGTTCCTAGCTCCTGAAGTTAGGGACTGACTCCTGCTTGGTGTGCAAAACCATTAAGGATATATTATTACCCTTCATCTGATCTTGGCAAGAGAATTTATGGTGATTAAAAAGAAAGAAAAGACAAACTGATTAAGCTGCATCTGGGTTAACTTCCCCTAAACAGTGAATTGGCAGACAGCCTGGAAACAATATAAATTCTGGTCCTTTAAAATTACAATCACAGCTTACTTTTTTTCTACCTAACTGGCTACTCAGAAATAAAATTTTGATGGTTGTATGGCTTATGTAAAAAGGCAATATATAGTAAACTTGCACAGAAATTCCCATAGATGGGACTGGAGGTAACCACGGGGGAAGACAGGTAGCTGGAAGAAACAGCTACAGCAAGTGCTAACCCTGTCCAGAGTTCCCACATAGTCCCCAAATGAGGTTCCGTTAAAAGTTCAAGAAAAAAAGCCTTGCCAAGAAACCCTTTTTTTGGGAAAGGTAAATACAGGAGTTTATTTGCATATTAAATAATCATACATTTTACAGTATAGCCTTCATTGGCTAAAGACTAGCACATTTGTGTAAACATTTTTCCCTCCAATTCAAAACTCAGAACTCAGAAAACATTTTGTAAGACCAAAACACTAAAATATTTTCTCTGTCAACTTTGAAAAAAGCCAAAAGAATAACATCATGGTGTGTTTGTTTGGCAACAAAAGTGTTTTGGTTAATGGCCTTTAGAAAGGACCTAAAGGTTAAGCAAGAAAAAAAGAAAGGCGCCTGGGTGGCTCACTCAGTTAAGTGACTTCAGCTCAGGTCATGATCTCATGGTTATTGAGTTTGAGCCCCACGTCGGGCTCTGTGCTGACAGTTCAGAGCCTGGAGCCTGCTTCAGATTCTGTAACTTCCACTCTATCTCTCTCAACATTAAGAAACATTAAAAAACATTTTTAATAAAAAAAGAGAGAAAGAGAAAGGGGAAGAGGAAAGAAGAGAAAACAGAAAAGAAAAGAAAAGAAAAGAAAAGAAAAGAAAAGAAAAGAAAAGAAAAAAGGAAAGAAGAGAAGAGAAAAGAAGAGAAGAGAAAAAAAGAAAAGTCAAAATTGACTGTAAGTGTTTCACCTCAATAGGTCCAGTAGTGAGGCACCTGGTAGCTCATTTGATTAAGCATCTGACTCCTGATTTCAGGTCATGACATCACAGTTTGTGGGTTCGAGCCCTGCATCAGACTCTGTGCTGATGATCTGAAGCCAGCTTGGGATTCTCTTCTCTCTCTCTCTCTGCCCCTCCCCCACTGCTGTGTGTGCATCAATGTTCTCTCTGTCTCTCTCTGCCTCTGTCTCTGTCTCTCTCTCTCTCACAAAAATAAATACATAAACATTTAAAAAGCAGGTCCAGTAGTTTGGGACCATGTGAGACAGGAAAGTTGGGGAGAAGGGCTTATAAGAAGAAAGTAAGAGGAGTTTGTTTTGTATATGCAAGTAAAGATGTCCAATACATACTTAGAAATTTAAGATTGGCTCTCTCTTTCCCATGCCAACTCAGAGAAAAAGCAACTCCTTCAGGACAAAGAAGAATATCTTCTTCCCAGTCAGTAGCTTCCAGAAACTCACTGAAATGGATGAACAAAACGTTCAAATCTTTGCTAAGAAATGTATGGCCACAGAAGTTGTTGCTCATGCTCTGAGTGAAGAGTGGAAAGGGTGTGTGGCCTGAAACGGTGGTGGGAACAACAAACACGGTTTCCCTATGACCCAGTATGTCTTGACCCATGTCTACATTCCTTGCTACTTGTGATAGACCAAGGAGAACTGAAGAAGGAAGGTGCAAATCTGTTTAGGGCTGCATTGTGGATGTCAATGTGTGTTCTTAACTTGGTTTTTATAAAGAATGGAGAGAGAAATATCACTGGAATGACTATGCCTCACTTCCTGGGCCCAAAAGAGCTGGCAGAATCTGCAAAGTTTTATTTCAATCTCTCTAAAAAGAGGATGTCCACCAATATGCTGTGTGAAATTCCCTATACAAAGAAGGTAAGAAACCCAGAACAGCAGTGTCCAAGATTCATGTCCTCTTATCCCATGTATTCTAGAACACAAAACATTGGTATATTGCTCTGAAGAAAGAGCTTACTAAGAAAAATAAGGAAGGAGACCCTGGGTGGCTCCGTCGATTGAGCGATGGAGTGTCTGAGTCTTGTTTTCAGCTCAGGTCATGATCCCAGGGTTGTGGGATTGAGCCCCTAGTTGGACTCTGCTGTGAATGTTGAGTTTCTTAAGATTCTTTCTCTTTTCCTCTGCCCCTCTCCCCCACCACACTCTCTCTAAAATAACGAAGGAAGGAAGGAAGGAAGGAAGGAAGGAAGGAAGGAAGGAAAAAGAAAACTAAGGAAGAGGATACAGATTCTGTTAAACTTTAAACCAAGACACTGGGAGACAAAAGAGAAACGCCAGTAGCATTTCCACGAGACAGAGGCTGTCCTCTCTGAGAACTTCTATCCTTAGAGTATCAAATAAATAAGATCAGATGGTTTTTTAAAAAGAGAACTATATAGGGGCACCTGGGTGGCTCAGTTGGTTAAGTGTCCGACTTCGGCTCAGATCTCACAGTTCGTGAGCTCGAGGCCCTCGTCGACCTCTGGGTTGACAGCTCAAAGCCTGGAGCCTGCTTCAGATTCTGTGTTTTCATCTATCTCTGCCCCTTCCCCACTCATGCTGTCTCTTTCTCTCTCTCAAAAATAAATAAACACTAAATTTTTTTTAATATATGGGATTGAAGCTTGGATGAAAGTCAGGGGTGGAATTGTAAATTTTTCACAAACACAGATACCATAAATAAAAAGAAATGAGAAACAATGGGGGGAAAGGTTTGCAGCACATGTAAGAGACAGAAGATTGGTTTTCAGTAAACTTCTACCAACTAAGAAAAAGGTAGATTGTGGGGCGCCTGGGTGGTGCAGTCGGTTAAGCCTCCGACTTCAGCCAGGTCACGATCTCGTGGTCCGTGAGTTCGAGCCCCGCGTCAGGCTCTGGGCTGATGGCTTGGAGTCTGGAGCCTGTTTCTGATTCTGTGTCTCCCTCTCTCTCTGCCCCTCCCCCGTTCATGCTCTGTCTCTCTCTGTCCCAAAAATAAATTAAAAAAAAAGAAAAAAAAAAGAAAGAAAAAGGTAGATTGTGAACAAGAACTTCACAGAGGAAAACAGAAATGACCAATAAGGAATAACAAGGAAAGATGCTCAGTCCAGTAATAGCCAAGGGAACAGAGGTTAAAAGCATAATATATATCATTTATACCCTTCAGGAAATTAGCAAAACAAAAATTATTTTCAATGTTAATACTTTTTGTCAAAGTATTGTATAAACAAGTTTAAGTGGCCACACATCTCACATGCCAGGTTTGCCCGAGTGGCATTTTCTGGGGGAATCCTCAAGGGGGAAGGACAAGTAGCAAGTGCTGCAGAGTACCGCATCACAGTACAGCACTGCCCAACTCAGATCCTTGCACTCTGATGCTTTTAAGCTGCAGGATTAGGGAAAGTCCAACCACCTCCCTGGAAGGATTAAAAACCAAGATTCAAAAGCAACATGATATGCAGAACACTTGCTACAGTTTTAAGCTGCTAGTTTGGTGTTCACAGTTGGGAAAAATGCCAGTCCCTTTCCTGGGAGTCAGGTAGATCTAAGCTTTACACCTGTGACTACATGTTATGGTAGGTTAGCAAAGAATTCACCCCTTTGCTTTCATAGTTAAGGAAACACTGGCCCCTCAACTGGCATGAAGGGGGAGAGGAGCTAGTGTCTAAGCCTTGAGACTGAGAAGTACTGGTGACCTTAACCAGGGGTCATAGCCACTTTCCATGGAGCTGTGCAGGAGTCCAGCATTTGGGGAAGCCAGCCAACAGGAGATCAGTCTTGAACAAGTTTACCTTACCTCTACGAGGGTTAGCAAGGATATGGGGAAATGGCATACAACACCAACAGACGTTTTACATTTTACAGCTGGTTTGGGTGGTAAGGGGCCTACTCCTTGTTCTCCAGAAATGCCCCAAAGAGACTGCAAGACCCCAAAGGGGAATAGCTACCAGTTTCTAAATGCTCCAAAAATCCCATGCCCGAAACACTATTGAAAAAGTTGTGGAGTTACCCTGACCCAAAAGAAGTGTGTGATTTGGACAAGGGACATTTCAGTTCAAAGCAGTGGAGATAGATGACCAATATCCACAGGATCTCCAGAATACCTTGAAACTTGTTGATAATATTGTATCCCCAGTGCAACCTTGGGGAGGAGAAACTTCAAGAATGGTGGAGGAGTTGCTACCAGCCCAAAGGGAAGGGGGACAGATAGTTGAAAACTCAATTGATTCAAATAAAATGAGGAACTGCTGTATTTCTTGCAAAAACGTATAATTTGCAAAGTTAAATTCCAGACAAATTTTATTGTACTTTACCATTTAACACATTATATCATATTCTGGGGGAATGAATACGGTTTCAGAAGTTCTGTGATTTGCTATTTCACAGTGGTTGGGAGCATTCAAAGTAAAACCAATCAGGTTTCAAATTACTCTGTGGTATGTGCCTGAGGTATGATTTTTAATTTCTTGAACCGTAGTTTCTGCAAGTATAAAACACGGATTATTGGGGCGCCTGGGTGGCTCAGTCGGTTGAGTGTCCGACTTCGGCTCAGGTCATGATCTCACAGTCCGTGGAGTTTGAGCCCCACGTCGGGCTGTGTGCTGACAGCTCAGAGCCTGGAGCCTGTTTCAGATTCTGTGTCTCCCTCTCTCTCTGAACCTCCCCCATTCATGCTCTCTCTCTCTGTCTCAAAAATCAATAAAGGTTAAAAAAAATAAAAATAAAATAAAATAAAACAGGGATTATTATTAATCATTAAGATTAATGCAACAATGTTTACAAAGCACTCAGCACAGTGATCTCAATCGGTGGTACTTTATGGATAATACTCTCCTTGTACGAAACTGAAAAAGCATAGAAAAGAGGAAAAGATCACCTGTAACCTGATCACCCTAGCATAAATGCCATTATTTTGGATACATTTCTTTTGAGGTAGATTTTTAACTCCAGGATTGTTGTTTTGTAATTGTTGGGTCAGCTTCATGAGGGCAAAGAGAATGAAACTTAGCATCTAACACAGTCAATGATACAAAGTTACTGAATTTAATGAGTCCATCTGTATTTTTTCCATATTTCTGTCTGGAAATAAAATGGAAGATGCTCTCAAATAGGCAGGAATTGTTCTTTTTAAAACATTTTTTACATAGTTTTTCAATAAGCAATAAGGCTTTTCATTTTTTTTAAATTTTTTAAATGATTTTGTTTATTTTTGAGAGAGAGAGAGAGAGAGAGAGAGAGAGAGAGAGAGAGACATATAATACGAGCCAGGGAGACGCAGAGAGAGAGGGAGACAGAATCTGAAGCAGGCTCCAGGCTCTGAGGTGTCAGCACAGAGCCCAATGCAGGTTTTGAACTTGTGAACCACAAGACCATGACCTGAGCCCAAGTTGACACTCCACCACTGAGCCACAGATGTGCGCCAAAAATTTTCATTTTTAAGTTGCCTATATTGTTTCAAGATATTTCAAAAATATGATTAGGCAGCCTCAAATATGTTAAGAGTATCTTCAACTCATTTTAAAGCACTCTATCTTTAAGTATTTCATTATTGTTTCTAATACATGTAAATAAAGGTAAGTTTTTTAAAGTGGTATTGTATACTAAGAATCCAATTACCCCATATATTTGAAAAGTCAGTTCCTCTTTTTTGTCTCTTTAAAAATAAAATGGCAATATGCATGTGGAATTACTAGCTTACTTAAGATTCTTAAAAATTGTGGGTTTTTTTGCCCCAAGGATTTCTTCATCTTCTCTCAAATTCCAATAAAGTTATTATTTACCAAAGGCAGATCATTGCCTGCCTTTATGCTCATTTGGTACTTTCCTTGGTAGCCTTCCTTGTGTCCCTCCTGTCATTAGTAAGAGAATGACTCCAAAGCCGCTCTGATAGCTTATCCTCCAACTCAGTACTCATTTACAAATCTGTGATGTGGGTAAGAGAAAGCTGACTAATTTTAAAACACGTAAACTGAATCCAGGGAATTAGCACAATCTCTAGAAGACACACTGGGTCTCATGTGAGAGTATAAATTTGCTGATGACCAGCTGTCGCTACTCATTCCCCTGATCTCCCACACATACCCTGAGTCTTTCAGTGGGAACTAGTCAGGCCTTCTCTTTCCTTCTCTGCACCCCAGCAAGATTCATTTTCCCCATGTTCTTAAACTAAGTCTCAGTAATATCATACATAAACATCCTTGAATTAGTGAATCAGTCCCTGCCTTTCTTGATTTATTAATATGTTTCACCACTTTACCTGTCATTAGCAGCTTTAATGTCAGGTTGCTGGGTGAAAGAAAATACAAATTAAATTTTGGTTTTGGATTTCATTGCTGAATCTGTTTGAATAAAAATCTGAAGTTTTATGTACTTAGAGAAAACACTATTAGAGTTTTATTTTGGAGAATATAGCCAAGGAATATCTGAAATAAATGTATATAAATGGGCTCATTTCAAATACTGGAAAAATAAAAAGTATGTAATGAAAAAAATTTTTAATAAATAAGTAAAAACTATTTTTAAATGACCTATAACAAAATAACTATACTTATAACTTGAAAAATAACAATTAAAAACTAAAAATAAAGAATAAACTCATCTTTTGAATCCTTCATTTAAGATAAGGAATTTAGCAAATTCTCCCCTCCCCTCCCTACTGTCCATCATCTTTATTAACATAACCTGAATGAATGGTTTCATCTATTTGATACTAAAATATTATTTTGAACATTTGGTGCTTTCCCCTAAAAATCTTTTTGACGTTGGTATTGTGCATTATAATTACAATAACTTTTTGGACCAGTGTTTAACTGAAATAAAATGTTTACCTGAAAATGCTAATCACAACGTTGTTATGACTACTTCATCCCTGAATTCTTCTGATTCCTTTCTCAGTTTTCATGTATTTCCTTTTCAAGTATTTTTTTTCAGTGAGATTACTTCAAAAAGTAGACTTTCAAATATCTCTGACATACTTAATTATGTCCATGGTATGGGACATACAGTGGATTTATAGCACATAGGTATTCATGCTACTGTAACAAAAAATCCTTGGAAGGTGCCAGTGATGATAGATTATGTCAATTACAAGAAAAGGTAAAGGTATATAATCTTATACTCAATTCACTTGACAGATATTTAAAAGGCTATTTTGTGTTGGAGTTTCTAGGCTTTTGGGAGATACTTAATACCTGACTGAATAAATAAGTACATCACAAATGTGTGACAAAGGACTTAGAAAAGAGGAAGATTAGGCGAAAGACAATCAGGTGATAGTCCCTAAAAAATTATGCAGAAAATGGATATGTAGACCTTGATCCATTTCCAGTAAGTCTTCATGAAATCTTTGATTTAAAACATAACTAACTCTAACAACAACTTACAAGAAATCCAGATTATACTGAAAACTGAAGAAAGTAAATAGATTTCTCTGCTACACGTGACCAATGACCACACATCTAGATAAATTCTAAGATTTTCTGTTATGTATGTTGATATGACTCTTAGTTATGAATACTTTATTATTTTAGACAATGAACTAAGGACAAAATTTCCTTATGCTTAGATTTTTCTGCTGCACTGGATCTCCTGGGAAATAAATATTTACTGTGTCATCTTTCTAATTAAAAATTTCAGGAAGCCTTATTTAGTCACCCAAGTAATGTTGCCAACATTGACAGATCAGTCAGGTATTCTAGGCTTTGAGCAGATTCGAGGTGGTCCAATTATTTATTCAGTATATCTGTACTATACAAATTAATTAATTGCTACTTTATTCTTTGCAAATAAAATTCATGGGCAAAAGACATACAGAAAAATTAAGCTTTCTGATATAGACAGAGAAACAGAATTGCTGCAAAGTTCACTTTTGCCCAATCACTTGAGTAAATTTCCAGGAAGACATAAGCATAATTATGATGACACCTTAGATTCATATATTTGTTCTTTTTATGAAGAACTCAAAGATAATTAACAGTGCAGACAAAATTAGACTGAAATAAAATCAGCTTACATGAGATGCTGTACTTATAGATTTTGTTAAAATGGGACATTCTAATCTTCTGGGCAACAATGTTAAAGTTTTGGTTTCGTCCAACCCAAATAATTACTATGTCTTAAACCTTAATCACTTTATTCATCCCCTGAGAATCATGTGAGAGGCTTATTATGGTCTTTCAAAAGAAAAGGCAGGAAGAGAAGACAAAAAAAGGTGAAAAATATGTCAAAGTCTATCTACAAAGAGGGACTGAGTAGGTAATATTTCCTTAGCATAAGGTGCCAATGCTGAAGTAAAGCTAGAATTTTGGAGCCAACCAAGAAAACAGCCAAAAAATATAGTTTGAATACCTTCTTTCTTTCCTAGAGGTGTCAAAAGGATGCCATGTGGGCTGCTCCAGCTTTGGAGGAACTCCAGAGAAATATCTCACCAAGGTTTCATGGCAGATAGGGGGCCAAATGCATCCTGGATAATATTCTTGTGGTGTGTGAAGAAGGTGTTAAAGAGCCAAAGAAAAGTCATTCTCAGGTTTCTCTGAGCCAGATTTAAATTAAAAAAACAAAAAACAAAAAACAAAAAACCTATAAAAGATAAACAGTCAAACCTGCCAGAGTTCAAGATGAGTTTTAGTTTTTTCATATATCCAATCTGTACCCACATCATTACATCTCCTTATGGAGATGAGGCTGTGTTATCCTAGCCTCTCATGACCTGTAGGAGGCAACACATCAGAAAAAGAATGGCAGACTGGAAATGCATCTGAGAAAAAAAATTAAGAAGTTCAACTTTATTTTAAAGTGGCCTTATCCAAGCCATTTGGCACAGACTAGGCTTCTGACACCCACAGTGGTGTATTGGAACTCATGAGAAGGTCCTGTAGGATTTTAAATATGTGTACGATAAAGATTCTTAGCGAATTCCCCACTGGGAAAATAGAGGGTACATATCAAAAGTTTATTCGCGCTGACCACCAATGCGCTGCTCTATTGTAGCCCTTAGACAGCTGTCTAAAATGAGGGAGGAGAAAAATTGCAGAAAGAAAAAAAAATCCTTTGGAAAGCACAAAAGCCTCCAAACAGTTCCAATGTTAAGAGTGTTACGATGTTAAAATATGAGGCACATTATCAGGAGATGAAAGTTCAAAGAGGCCTCAGCTTCGTGTTGGATAAACAGGAACATATGCCCAGCCTCAGAAATATTTCAAATGTGTTGTGAAACTTCGCTCAGTTAGGAGAGAAATGTTAGAGTTCAACTGTGAAAAATTCAATTGCATATTTGAAAAAAGCAGGTGCTGGGGAAGACCACAAACCTTCTAAGCGTGTCGGCACCATACACCACAGTGGCAAATAGAAGTGAAAACGTTATTAAGGCTTAGAAAGGTTTTCTGGGTGATACATCACATGAGCTGAAGTAGCATCTCCATGTCATTGTGGATTTGTGCATTCCTCTGAGGGAAAAATAAGCCAAAGTCTTAAAGAAGGAAATTGAAACACTGGAAATATTTCATAGTTGGTCTTAGTGAAAAATTTATAAAATTGATGGAAATTTGGGCAGAAGTCACTACCTACCACAAGTGAGAGGTCTGTCGAAAGAAAGAAAATAATAATTTTACCCGCAAAATCTAAGTCTAAAAATCTGCTCACCTGTGAAGTCCTATTCCAAAGGAATTTTATTTGTTGATTTACAAGTTGTAATGGTATAGGGGACTGGGAATCAAAACTTTTTTCTTAATCCTGTTAATGAAGGGATTTTAATATAGCTATTCTACTCTCCTAAGGGTCCATTTCAATTTCTTTTGTATCCTCAACACTGAGCACAGTATTCCATGAATAGTAAGAGAGAATCGATAAATGCTGAGTGATTAGCTAAGTAACAACCCAGTACCAGTGCCCCAAACAAAAGGAAAGTCAGGAAGTTCCAGGAACCCAAGGGGAGGTCAGATGGGAAACAGGACAGGCTCTGGCTCAGATGAAAGGACTGTCACCATTTCTTCAAGTTGCAATAGTCTCCTCTGTCCCAGCCACACAAGGTATACTGGGGCCAGACTATACATACCACCAAGCAATGCTCTGCCAAACTATCAACTCCAACATACTAAATTCTGGGCTTTTACTTTTAAATCTTATGATTTACAAATCGCATTGAACAGTGTCCACATAGAAACTGATGAGAATTATCACAATTTGAGTACTAATTGAAATTACTCATCTTTCCCTGTCTCTTTCCTTAAAGTCTTTCCTTGAAGATTAATTTGGAAAATTAATCCATGTTACTGCACCATGGGATCAAGAAGATAGCATCCCAAATTAACATATACATTTGTTTGTAAAAGAATATAGAGAGAAGAGAAAGTAGACTGACATAGTATCAGGGTTGAGGGAAGCATTTTAGAGCCAACCACTCTTCTGAAATCTGTATTGTTCAATCAATACCATCTCCTTTGCAGTGACCTTTCTTTTCAAATATTTTGGGGTAAACATTTTTAAAAAATACGGTAAAAATGCAAACACACACACACACACACACACACACACACACACCCCTCATAATAATTTATGTAGTATTCACTTTTTATAACAAATGCTTATAGTCTGTCACTTTGTTTCAAATTTTTAAAAAATAAAGCATTTCAGATAAATTTGAAACAGTATTTGTTACTCTTCCCCACCTCACCCCCCCTTTGTTCCTCATCCTCCAGAGGCTATCGTTATTTAATTTGTATACTTCGAGGTCTTATATATGCTTCCATTTTACATGTATACATCTATGTATAAATAATATATGATATTGCTTTGTATGTTCTTTCAATTATTCATAAATGCATTCATGCTATACATATTCTTAAATCTGATTTTTAATTACTCAACATTGTGTTTTACTTGTCCCTAAATACATATATAACTAGTTTGTTCACTTTATTTTGTAGCATTTCATTATACAACTGAGTATACCATAATTTATATTTAATATAATTTATTTCTCTATTCCCCTATTAGATATTTCCAGTTTATCACTACTATACACACTATATGAATATCCCTATACAGATCTCTGCACATGTATAAGAACTGTCTAAAGGTGCCCATACTTCCAAGTGAAATTACTGCATTGTAGGATATGAGTACTTTCATCTTTTTTTTTTCTTTTAAATTTTAGAAAGAGAGTGCAAGCAGGGGAGAGGGCAGAGAGGGGGAGAGAGAGAGAGACAGAGAGAGAGAGAGAGAGAGAGAATCTCAAGCAGGCATGGACCAACACAGGGCTTGATCCCATGTCCCTGGGATCATGACCTAACCAAAATCAAGAGTTGGATGCTTAGCTGACTGAGCCACCCAGGTGCCCCTCATACTTACTACATAGTACAAATAGGTTCTTTAAAGGGTTTATTTGAATTTACATTCCCACCAGCAATGTTTGGTAGCTCCTTCTTCTCTACAAGCTCACAACACTTCATACTTATATTGTCAGATCTTTTGCCAATCTGATGGTAGAAAATAAAATCTTACTTTAATTTCCATAATGATTACCAAGCTGGAAGATCTTTTCATAATTACTAGCCATGTGAGCTTCCTATTTTGTGAATTGTCTTTTCATACATTTTACTCAACTTTCTCTAGGATTTTATTTTTTTGTCATATTTATTTGTAGGAGTTCTTTATATATTCTGAATACTATGATTACATTCATACATGTTTGTAAATATTTTCTCTCTGTATGGTGTCTGCCTTGTAACTTTGTTGTAACTTATCAGGCAGACATTTTTAATATTGATACATCCATTTTCTTAATTCATTATGGTTTTATGGTTTGTTTGAAATATATCATACTGCAATTATAACACAGACATACATATGTAAAATATCAAAAGAAAAATATGTAAATGTATGCACACACACAAATATTACTTTC
Source organism: Prionailurus viverrinus (assembly GCF_022837055.1). NCBI lineage: Eukaryota > Metazoa > Chordata > Mammalia > Carnivora > Felidae > Prionailurus > Prionailurus viverrinus. Next base: position 75,459,892 of record NC_062566.1, read on the forward strand.
TCAAACAATCTGCAGAAGTTTAAGTCACCAAACCCATTGAGTGATTTCACTTAAAATCTATGCTATTCATCTGGGTCTACTCTGTTGCTTAGCAATTGTTTTCATCTCAAATTGAGTGCCAACCATATTGGGGAGGCAGTATAACAATTGGCATCAGACCTAAGAGCATGTCACAGCTCTTCCATTCACTAAATATATAACCCTCATCTCTCTTTGCCTCAGTTTCCTAACCTCTAACATGGATTTTTTCACACTATCTATTATATAGATTCCTCTGTCTTGATCTTCCAGTGTATAAAAAGGTAAAAATAATGGCACTCTTCTAAGCCCCTTACAGTTAACTCTTTTGATCCTTACAACAATGTAATGAAGGAGGCCCTATTATTACCTCCCTTTTAGATGAGGAAACTGAGGGACCAAGAGGGTAAATAACTTGATCAAGGCCATATATTTAATACACAGCAGAGCCAGGATTTAAATGTCCAGAAGCCATGCTTTATAGCACCTCACTGTATTGCCTCCCAATAATTACTTTCTTGTAAGTAAATGAAAGAATGAATGTAAAACATTTGACCTACTGCTTGGTCTATAGACATGCTCTACAAATGATATTTATTTTTATTTCCCATGAAAACTATTCTAAATTTTTACTTTATTCCAAACTTGAATATGTTCCCACATATAACTTTACATTAGTATGCCCCAATATCTTCTGTAGAACACTAGAACCATGGAATCTATGGACTGTCTATTAAAATTATCATATAAAGAGAATCTTACTACCTGCATGCTTTTGCCTTCACTTTTGGCTTCTCTCCTTCTCCTCTTCCACCTCCTCCTTCAAAATGCCTTTGAGAAACCTCATATGCCTTAATTTAAACTTAAAAAGTTAGGACCCTCAGGGGTGCCTGGGTAACTCAGTTGAGCATGGGATGCTTGGTTTCAGCTCAGGTCATGATCTCATGGTTCATGACAGCCCCACATTGGGCTTGGGATTCTTTCTCTCTCCCTTGCTCCTGCTTGGGATTCTTTCTCTCTCCCTTGCTCTCTGCCCCTCCCCCACTCACTTTCTCTATCTCTCAAAAAAAAATAAACAAACTTCAAAAAAAATGTTTTTAAAGTTTGAACGCTCACACAGATACACTTTCAAATTTTTTCTTCTGACCTACATACAAAGTACCTAGCATAATGCCTGGAATATAGCATGTATTCGGTAAATGTCATCCTTTATTATTCAAAGTCTTTGTTGTCAATATGCTGCAGGATAATCACTTCCTCTTTACCAAATGACTTGGATTTCTGCAACAGCATGAGTGGGAGGTGGGTATAAGGAATAACAGGAGAGTAAAGGAAGTAATTTCATTTTCTCCTTTCCTTCCAACAAATTTCTCCAAAGAATTTCACTTTCTTTCCCTCTACTTATGTCATTAATTTTACCCACTTTTGCCTCTTCTAGTATCTTAACCCCTCTTTCAAATCTTCATTCAATCTTTATTCACTACTATTGACTCTATTTTATATCCATTTTAACATATCTCTCTTTTATTGGCTCTAAGATATCATCACTTACAAAGAAGAAAAAATGTTGCCATTAAATTACGATAGAACACGTTATCACTCACATATATTCACTATATATCATTCTTGAGCCTACATGAAAAGGAAAATATAAGCAAATAAATTGGATAAGTTATCCCTAAAACTGCACTCACAGTCCATTCCTCACACATTCAGGGTTGTTGATGTTATTTTCCCACACAATATTATGCTCTGTACTATCAAAAGCATGATACACCATTTCCTAAGAATATCCATCATTTGTCTCCAAGACATTCCTCCAAGTGCTTCACCCATTCTCTAAGCCTGAATATGCACATGCTGAGAGTGACTAAGTCATCACTGCTGCCTAGCTAATAGCAACTATAAAATATATCTCAATTTCAAAAATGTGAAAACATGAACCAAGAAAAAGTATGCCACAGAAACAATGAAATATACTAGATTCTTCTCTTTGGATTATAACATGATGAAGTCACCTCATAAAGTCAATGAGAAATTTGAACACTGAACTTGGAAAATAGTGAAGAAAAGCAGATGGGACCAAAACTTTCTTTCTTTGAACCAAGAGTGTGCTTGTTAACTTAGTAACATTTATTTAGATTCATTTATCAAAGATTTGGAATCAGAATTTTTACTCTGTTCTTTGTGCTCAGTATGATCTTTCTGTACATCATATACTTTTTGAAAATTCAACCGGAGTGAGCTTTTCTTTCTCAGAATAATGATTTTTATGGCCTTATGAGGGCTATAATATTTATAATATACTTTATAATAATATATTGCAATATACTTTATATTTCAATATACTCTAATTCAGATAATTAACTCAGACCTCCCCAAAATGCTGATTCCATCTTCTAGCCCATTTTTTTAAATTCTAGCAATATTGTTTGGTATACAAATGACTAATGATTTCCATATATTATTGAGGGAAATATCTGCAAAGTTTATTCTTCAAAATTGGCAACATTTTACTTGTTTTTGGCAAGGAAATTCTGGCAAAACTTGAGAGATTATAAAAATAGCTACTCTAAACTGGATTAATCCGCCTTTTAGATACAAGTAGGTGAATTATTTAATATATAATTTTAAAAGATTATATTTTTATAATAATAATATATATGTAAATTACTTGATATTTCTCATTTCATACACATTGTTGGCCTATTTCTTGAATTCCTGCATTGTCCTGAGCTATTTCCCCCAGAACAATGGAGCATTTTAAAGCATAGGTCAAAGAAACAAATAAATAAGCCTTGAAACAGTGAAGTTCCTTTTTTTCCCTACCCCCACTTGCTGACAAGGGTACAAAATAAATAATATTATTGATGAAGGTAAAAAGAAATGAATATATTCACTACCGCTGTGACAATGTAAATTTGAACATCCATTCTGAAGGATATTTGACATTCTATATTAGAAACTTAGGTTCTGTAAATGCCTTGACCTAGCAGTTCAAATTGAGAAATTTATCCTAAGGAAACAGTTAGAAAAGTCCTCAAAGACATAGATGGGTTCGTCACAGTCATTTAGAGTTGGGAAGAATCAAAACAATCTATATGTTCGGCTATTAAACAAATTATGATACATCTATTTTAAAAATTCTTTAGCCACCAAAAAACATGAAATAGATCCATACTTATAGAAATGGTACGGCAGAGATAATAATGCCTACTAAACATTTTATTTGCTCCTTTTATTTCCTGTCATACACTTGCAGTGAGGTAGAGCCATGTGATTCATCCTGGCCACTGAAATGTTTCCACCTTTCAGGCGTGCCACTTCCAAGCTAAGGCAATTAAAAGCCCTTGTAAGCATTTTCAAACCTCTTCCTTCTCTTATCTTGAAATCCAAGGAAGTGGGGCATTCCAAACTGTGCAGCTGCAAGAAGATGGGTCTTCCATCAGCCTGGGTTCCTAAATGAATGTGTGGTACAGAGCCCTCTGCTGACTCATTTGACATACGTAACAGGAGCAAAAACTAAATTTTTTTAGTATCAAATCACTAAAATTTTGGGACTTGGTTACTGCAGTATATATTGTCCAATCCTAATACACATTCTCTAAGTGTCACAACATATTAAATGAAGCACTAGGTACCAAGGGTACAATATATTAAAAGGCAATACCTAAATAGCTTGTTTTATATATAAAAGGACAGTATCTTAAAATTTGTCTTCATTATTATTTGCTATACCTTGATTTTTAGAAATGAGCATGTTTATCAATAAATAAAATTAATTTTTTTCACTTTATAAAAAACTTTAGAACAAAATAAATTATATACATTGCTCAATTAAAAAAAAAAAAACCTCAAGAATGGATACATAGAAGACACAAAAAAAATCCAAATTTACCAGCTCTTTTGCAAGCTAATAGCGTTTAGAAACATGGGATATAGAGATGTATAGACAGACAAGGTTACTCACTCTATTGCGTGTGTGTGTGTGTGTGTGTGTGCGTGTGTGTGCATGTGCGTGTGTAAAAGGGTGCTTATACGTTGCAACCTTGAGGCAAGTGCAAGAATATTCTTGGTGGTAGAAGGGAAGTTGTGGTACACCATATAACATGGGATGGAGCATCAAGACCAAATGTCCTCTCTGTGGAAAATGCCTTGGAGGTAAGTAATAAAACTGGAGATGAAAAGCAGAACTCTGAATTACCCAGACGGCAGCAAAGGTAGCTGCCTGAGCAGAGAATAATACATATGTAAAGGTTTTGTGGCCATGATGAAATTCTAAAAGTTAGCCTTCTCCGGTCTGGCTCCCCTCAACCTCTCTTTCCTTCCTACCTTGTCTCTGGGCCTTCTACTGCCTTCTCTCTTTTGTGGCATTTTCTGCTTATTTTATTCTCAGGAACCATCATAACCTCAGGACATTTTCCATTACTCAGGAAATTTTCCATTACTATAAAAGAAGTCAGGATGACAAATAGAATATGTGTGGCCTTTCAGTTGAAAGTAAAGTGGGAAGAGTTTCTTCCCATTCCCTCATGGTAAAGAGTTAAGGTTGTAGAGAGAATGGAAAACGTGTGTGTTCCTGATTTAGAGAAGGTTATTGCCCCAGAGGCAGAAGATTGTTTTCCCTGATATTAGTCAGTTTACTGGGGTAAATGTTAGAGCCAAGAGCTTTCCTTTGTTGCTGCATAAGCATTGACTAATCCCTTTCTTCTCTTGCGTTTGAGAGGGCAAATCCAAAAGCAGGGAGCTCCCGAGATCTGTGACATGACATTGATGCAAAGCTTAAAAGATACTTTTCTTAAAAGCAGAGAGAACTGAATGGGGGTTTGGTTCTGTGCCATGGTGATAATGAGGATCAGCTAAGGAGGTCTGTTACTGGCAGAACTGGTGTGTGCTTTAAGACACACAGTAGTGCCAAGAAACAATACAAAGTGTGAGAACAAGCAGACTGAGTCACGATCCATTGCAGATTCTAAATTGTACACTTCTGTCTCTATATATAGCATGTCAAAAGTGTCATTTCTGCTGTCATGAGAACTTTTTAGATTGTCACCACCATAAGTACAGCGACAACAGTGGCATTTCTTTATATTAACTTCATCTGAATCCCACAGCCAGATGTAGCTTCCCCTGACGTATTTGACTCAGAGAATATTAGGCTGGGAGAATCTCTGGGGGAAATGGGGCAGTTTCTTGATTCTATGTAAAGAAAAGTCGTTCTGGTTGACATAGACTACCGAGTGTTGTACTTTTTTGGATCTGGCTGTCAGAAATCTCCAAGTATGGTGTGAAAGATGTAGAATGTTCTTTCAGCAAAGCTATTTTTTCACCGGTATTATGTGGGTTTGAAAACAGAATGGGAGCGCCCTCGTTAATAATCCTTCTGCGTCCTGATTGCGCAGCTGAGGTGCTGGAGGCAAGGGGCTGTCAGATTTTCAAATGTAGGGGGAAAGAAAAACATTTTAAAGGGTCGCATGTATCTCTCTTCTGTTATTTCTGCCTTCTTTAAAAAACTACATCTGGTTCATCTGGAGGGGGTAAAGCTCTTATTTATGCAGACTTGTTATAAAATAAAATCTTCCTTTGTTACATGAGACAAAACAATTCTGGGGAGTGCCTTGGGGATGCTTTAATGAATGATCTCTTTTATTTATTTCTTTTCCATGTGTATTAAAAAAAAAAAGAAACCTCTGGTAAAGAAAATAAATCTAGTTGGTCTCAAGAATACAGAAGTGTTCTGACCACAGAAATTTTACTATGACCTGATACAGAGAAAATTCACTTGAAATAAGCATATTCATTCACCCACTCAATGTGTGGGATTATGACGAATAAGAAGCCAGGGTCCTTACCCTTTAGTGCTACAGTATGAATTGTTTTTAAGCCCCACATTAAAATGTACATAGAGTAAAACTCACTCTTTTTGATGTATAAGTCTGTAAATTCTGACAAATGCATACAGCTGTGTAACTGCCACCATAATAAAGATACAGAATAGTTGCTTCACCCCAAAACATCTCCCAAGTCCCTTTGTAGCCAAACCTTGCCCCCATCCCCAAACCCTGGCAACCACTTGTTTTCTGTCTCCATAGTTTTGCCTTATCCATAATGTCTTGTAAATGGAATCATACAGTATGTAGCCTTTTGGGTCTGACTTCTCTCACTTAGCAAAACACATTTAAGATGCATCTAAATTCTTCAGTGAATACATGGTACATTCCTTGTTATTGCCGAATAGAATTCCATTGTATGGATGTACCAATTTGTCTATCCATGAACTAGTTGAAGGACATATGGGTGGTTTCCAATCTTTGATGACTATGAATAAAGTTGCTATACATATTTGCATATCAGCTTTTCTGTAAACATAAGCTTTTATTTCTCTTGGGTAACTACCTGGTAGCAGGACTGTTAGGTTATATGGTAAGTGTATGTTTAACTTTAAAAGAAACTAGCCAACTGCCTTCCATGGTGGCTATATCATATTATAACCCCACCAGCAATGTACAAGAATTCCATTTGCTCAGAATGCTTACTCACACTCGGTATTGTCAGCTCACTGAAAAAAAAAAATTATCCATTCTAATAGTTGCAGTAATAGTTGATTATGGTTTTAATTTCCCTAATTACTAATGATGTTGACCATCACTTCACGTGCCTATTTGTGATCCATGTATCTTCTTTGTTACTGTATTCCCCCATATTTTTTGCTGTTTTTGAAAATTGGATTCCTTGTTCCTGAGCCCTGAGACTCATTTATATATTCCGGATAAAGTTTTTCATTAAAGGGGTGCCTGAGTGGCTCAGTCGGTTGAGCATGTGACTCTTGATTTCGGTTCAGGTCATGATCCCAGCATAGGATCCAGTCCCAAGTCAGGCCCTGCACTGGGAGTGCAGCCTGCTGAAGATTCTCTCTCTCTCTCTCTCTCTCTCTCTCTTTCTCTCTCTCTCTCTCTCTCTCTCCTTCTGCCCCACCCCTGCACATGCTTTCTCCCTCTCCCTCTCTCTCTCTCAAATAAAAATAAAAACATTTTCAAAAAGCTTTTCATTAGGTAGGTGTTCTGCAATTATTTTCATGAAGCCTATGGCTTATCTTTTCATTCTTTCACCAGCATATTCTATAATGCAGATTTTCATTCTGATGAAATCCCATTTATCACTTTTTCTTCTGGTGCTCTTAGTATCATATTGAAGAATTTTTCACCTGGCCCAAAGTCACAAAAATTTTCTTTTCCTTTTTCTTCTAGAAATTTGATGGTTTTTGATTTTACATCCAAGTCTATGATCTGTTATAAGTTAATTTTTGCATAAAGTATGAGTCAAGGTTTCTTCTCTCTTTTCTTTTTTTTTTTTTTTCCTTGTCCAATTGCTTTAACATCTTTTGATGAAAGTACTATACTTTTTCCATTAAATTGCCTTTGCACCTCTGCCAAAAGTCAATTGATCAGGGTCTATTTCTGACTCTCAGTTCAGTCTTATTGATCTCTTTGTCTATCTTTTCACCAATACCACATTGCTTTGATTACTATCATTTTACAGAAAGTCTTAAAATCAGATGGTGTGAGTCTTCCAACTTGTTCCTTTTCAAAATTGTTTTGGCTATTCTAGTTCATTTGCATTTCCATATGAAATTTAGAATCAGCTGAATTCTACAAAAAAAAATGTTGCTAGGATTTAGATTGGGATTGTGATATATATATAGAGAGAGACAGAGAGACAGAGAGAGAGACAGAGACCTATATAGACATTAAACTTCTGCATAACATAACTAAAAATCCTAAGAGGCATCCTAGAATCAATCCACATAAGCTAACATGCTTAATTGTGAATTTGGCATTTGACAGTTACATAACCTCTCTCTTTTATAATTGTACCCATTGGATAAAACATTGAAGAAAAATATTGAGATTACCAAATCTATTTCTTGGCCCAATACATTCTGGTGGCAGGACTCAGCATAAATAACAACTCAGTTTTCAAGTGTCCAAATCAGCAGAATAGGCCTTAGAAGCCAATGTAATTATGTATAAAAGGATAGCTCATCTTCATAGCATACTCTGCTAACGTGTGTCAAAATACTGAACTTCAAAATGGAAACATGATTCTCTCTGCCCAGGAAGACTGAGTGGTGTCACACAGAGAACCACTATTTCCTACAGTGTCCCTATCTGTTTGTCCTATTTGAAGAATGACAACACAGCTGCTTAGGGACACAGGCTCCAAGTTAAATTATGAGAAGGAGAGACGTAAAGGGGTAGTCACATCATACTGGAATAATTCCTAGTCCAAAGAGAGCTTATGAAATGGAACCTGAAATTCATATTCATGGGGCTCTAAGATCACCCTATGTTAATATCATAGAAAAGCATAGTATGCTTTTCAGTGGTTCATCTACACCCTGTTTGATTCTGCACTTCAATTAGATTGTTTGATGAATTGCCAGTTTTCTTGGTTTCCTGCAGATTTCCATTGTAGAGGTTGTAAAAATCTTTTAATTGCATCAAACCAAGGAACCCTTTTTTGTTGACATGGGGTCAGCTTGTGTCTTGAGAAATTTTCAAACAAAGTCTGCGAATAAAAGTATAGCAGCATGTTTTGCACATATAACAGGAAAAATGAATGAGAATTGGTTTTTTTCTTATTGTCACATACTTTCTGGCATCATTTTAAATTATTTATAACACCGCTGTCATTAATATTATGTTCACTTGGTTGAAATCACTTTGTTTTTCCTATTTGGAAATAGAGCTGCTCAAGACTGATAAATAATAACACATTATATAAGTACTGTGTAGATTATTTAACATTCTGATTAATGAGATATTTCTACCCCAAAATAACAATCTTCAGTGCTTTGCAGATATAAGCTTGTCAATCTCAGATCATGAATAGTGTTTACATTTGAAAGTTGAATCTGGTACATTGGTAAAATGGTTAATTTTGCCCTCAAACATTTTTTTATGAAATCACTGGTGCAAAAGTCAGGATAAAAAGTTCTCATTAAAAACTGATCTTGTCTGTATGACATGCAGTCAGACCAAACAACACCAGCTCATGCAGGTTCAAAGAATTTTCAGAACATGGATTCAAATTCTGCTAAGGTTGTTTTCACCTTGGTTATTTATCCAACTAGCAAATAAGCATGGTGAAAACTACAAAGGAGGTAGGAGTAAAAGTGAGCGTACTATCAAGGAGGTGGGGGGGGGGGAGGGGAGACACAACTCACCTTGCTGCACCTCTCTCACTCTGAGGAGCTGATCCAGCCATACAAGTTGGAATCTCAGGCTCTGTGCCCTTACTACTATAGGCTAGAGGATGGCAGGGGCATCGGCTCCACTCTATTACCACCTGAGGAAATTCTTGCTTTGCCCAGTTACCTACTTGCTGCATTGTCAGCCTTTCTTATCAGGGCACTAGGCTAGGCCATGACCTAGCACAGGTGTTCTTCCTCCAAACGTGCTGCATTTAGAATCGCATCCACTTGGTCCTCATTAGGCTATCTGCTTCTCTTTGTCAAGCATACTTCCACTGGCAGAGGTTTTGTGAAGGTTTGTCATGGCTTTACAAGAAAGATATGTCGGAGGCTCCTGGGTGGCTCAGTTGATTAAGCGTCTGACTTCGGTTCAAGTCATGATCTCATGGTTCGTGAGTTCTAGCCCCGTGCTGGGCTCTGTGCTGACAGCTCAGAGCCTGGAGCCTGCTTCGGATTCTGTGTCCCTCTCTCTCCCTGCTCCTGCCCTGCTCACACTCTGTCCCTGTCTCTCAAAAAGTGAATAAATGTTAAAAAAAAATTTTAAAGGAAGATACTTCCAGAGCAAAGCATATTTAAGCATTCAGATTCCTCAGCCTTTGTGACTAATTTTTAAATAATCTAAAGAGGCTAAGGAAGTTCTCAGGAAGCTAGCTAGGATGCAGGCACAAGAAGAGCAATTGGTAATCATAGAATAAATTAAAGCCTGATTGCTTTGGATTATTTTTTGTAGAAGCAGGTTTAAAAAAAATGCTTCATGCAACCCCCAAATCATCGAACATATGTGATCTTAAAAAGCATCAAAAGAAAAAGAGACTAAAATATTGATTTGAAACAAAATTCCTCCAACTACTTTTCCAGGCTCTAAAGATTCCTGTGTCCCTGGATCCTCAGTCCTTGAGTCACTTCAGAGATATAAAAAGAAGTAGAATAAATTTCCTAACAACAGTTTATTCAGTCACATAGGACAGATTAAAATTGGGTTATGTCCATGTGAAGCAGTGTTCTTTATAGCTCGTTAAAGGAAGGTGAAGGATCCCTGCCCTACTATGAGGGGGTTGCCTTCTAAACTCATGCTTGATGCAGTCAAATACCCTGATGACTACACTCTCTCCACAATAATGTATCAATAAACCATTAATCCTTGGTATCTGTAAGGGGAAGTGAAGACTGGGGGTAGAAGAAATGTGTTACTGCAGTTAGGAAGGGATTTAGAGAAGGCAGAAAGGAAGAGGAATGCTCAGTACATGAATGTCATGACTCCTGTGCACTCTCACTGATAGTTCAAACCAGGAGGGATGGGAAAAGGAGCAGTAATAAGAAAAAGAGTTGAGACACCAGACTCTCAGTGAGTTCTCAGCGGCACTATGATTGGAGATAGTACTTCATGGAAACTTAAAAATAGTGTTTATAAGAGGAAAAAGAAAAACCATGATTGTAGACATTTAACTCATCTCCTTTCCCAATTGCTATGGAAATGACTACAGAGCATAAAACTTGTATGCCAATGCTAGTGCTGGAAATGAGGGAAAAAATGCCACTCACATGCCAGACACTTGAAATTTTCTACTGTAGTGAAGGTGATATAGAAGGCCAGTCTGTGACTTTCCATACTCTGAAATTACCTGGGAAATAGATACAGAAGACCCTGAAAGAGCCCCACTAATACACTACAGCTAAGAGGAATGGGGGCAGGATATAGGGCAGTCAGCCACAGCAAACAGAAAATAAGTGTGGATGAGCTTCCGTCTAGAGCAGATGGCCCCAACAAACCAAGAGTTGGCAGAGCAGGGCTTCCTCTGAAAGATATGGAAAAGATATAGTAAGTCAAAAGGAGACCATCTGGAGGAAGCAGAGGAAATGCCTTTCCTAAAATAGATTTACTACAAGATGAAAAGCTCATTTTATAAAATGTCTAACTTAGGATCTCAAAAATATATGTCAGCTATCAAAAGGAAGAAGTTAAGAAAAGTCAAATGCCATAAAGGTAAAAAATAAAATTATTCCACTAATACCTGGGAAGGGGCAATGAAGAGCAGACTGGATGTTGCAGAAAATTCACTTTTGACACTGAAGAAAATTTTTTCAGGATGAAAATGATTTTGGAAAAGATGAGCTCTATGGAGAAAAAAATTCTAATCATGCAATGTATAATGGATACTAGAATGATAGAAACCAAGCTAAGAAAGAAAGAGAAACAGAGTAGAAGCAAATAATTAAGGAGGTTTTAAAAATTAATAAAGCTTGAATCTACAAAGCAGAAAAGTTTCTGAAAATTGCCAACTCGAGAATAAATTTAAATGTTTTTAAGTTTCTTAAATACTACCTGTATTCATCTAGAATATTAATCCTCAAAACTCACATGATTTAATAACTTTCTAAGGCAAGACATTACTTGAATCTTTTCTTCTGGGGCTTTACATTCTAACAGCATTAACTAGTTATGAACATTTCAAATGGCTTTTTAAACACTACTCTTCTATCTAACTCTAAAGAAGATTCACATCTACTCTAAATGTTGAATAAAATCTACCTGAGACTCAAGGGGGCGCCTGGGTGGCGCAGTCGGTTAAGCGTCCGACTTCAGCCAGGTCAGGATCTCGTGGTCCGTGAGTTCGAGCCCCGCGTCAGGCTCTGGGCTCATGGCTCAGAGCCTGGAGCCTGTTTCCGATTCTGTGTCTCCCTCTCTCTCTGCCCCTCCCCCGTTCATGCTCTGTCTCTCTCTGTCCCAAAAATAAATAAACGTTGAAAAAAAAAATCTACCTGAGACTCAAGAATTTTAGGGTAACAAAACTAAATTAAAATCACACCTAATTAAGAAAACTAAAAATATATCGTGCCTGGGTCGCTCAGTTGGTTAAGCATTTGACTCTTGGTTTTGGCTCAGATCATGATCTCACAGTTCATGGGTTCGAGCCCCACATGGGGCTCTGTGCTGGTAGCACAGAACCTGCTTGGGATTCTCTCCACCTACCCTTGCCCCTCCCCAACTCACACTGTCTCTGTTTCTCTCAAAATAAATAAATAAACTTAAAAAAAAAAGAAAACTAAAAATATCAGACTAATTTAGTTGGCATGCACAAACCAGAGAGAGATACTCACTCCCTGCGTAGATCGAGAAATTCAATCTAAGCTTGAGAACACTGAATCCAGTTATTTCAGATAAGGCAGCTAAAATGAAAGGGAAGAACATTTTCAGCAATTTATTCAATTCTAGATGGAAATTGGTGTCCCAGTGTCCATTGTACCACAGGAGAAAGCATATACTGTGAATTTCGGTATCTTATTAGGCAATGGATTATGAGTGCCTATCTCTTCATGCTTGTGTCATTAATCTCTGCCAATGTATGGGATATTTAGAAGACACTCAAAATGCCTAGATAGAGCAAAGGGTAAATGGAATATTTACCTCTTATTGAGCTTGACTAGCAAAAACCAATATATGTAGGAATATATTTCAAGCGTCCCATAAGTATTGGCACCTTGTCTCTTGAATTAACATATGATACCACCCACCAGTGGGCTGCTCTTACTCTTCGTCCCTTTCCTGAATACCCTCTCCTGAATGGCTTCTTTCATTCATCTGTATTAACAATCTGTTTGGAACAAGTCTTTTGGCTTTGACCTGGGCATCAATTCCAGATCACATCCTTCCCATTTTCTCATAACTATGAATCTCTCCTGCAGATAATAGACACTATGACTCCTAAGTCTTGCCTAAACTCTGTAGGAATTCTCTTCCCACAATCAGGGAAGGAAAATCATTCATATAAATGAACTTCCATAAGGTCGACAGAAATCACAATTTTGAAAGTGACTTATAAATTGATTTAGGTTTTTCCAGTTAAGATGCATAGAGGAAAAACTTCCCAAAAACTTATGAAATATAAACCAGCTGCTAACACTGATAAGGAACTTACTGAGTTGAGAGAATTACAAAAAAATATACGGTTCCTCTGAAATTTAGAAATGTATATATTAGGGGCGCCTGGGTGGCTCAGTCGGTTAAGCATCTGACCTCAGCTCAGGTCATGATCTCGAGGTCTGTGAGTTTGACCCCGCCTCTGGCTCTGTGCTGACAGCTCAGAGCCTGGAGCCTGCTTCAAATTCTGTGTCTCCCTCTTTCTCTGACCCCCCCTCGTTTCTGCTCTGTCTCTCTCTGTCTCAAAAATAAATAAACGTTAAAAAAAAAAAGAAATGTATACATTAGTCTCAGAATTATCCTTTAATTTGTGGCTATGTAGCAAAAATATGGCTTTTATTTTATTTCACTTGGCTCTGTGAAAGTATCTTCTATTTCATGAAACCATAAATCCAAAAGTGAAAGCTTCCATTAGTGATACAGACTGGAATCATAACTGATATGTGTCTTGGCTAAAAAATAGCCAAGGGGTACCTGGGGTACTTGGGCAGCTCAGTCTGTTAAGCGTCCAACTCTTGATTTTGGCTCAGGTCATGATCTCAGGGTTAGTAAGATGGGGTCCAACATTGGACTCTGCACTGACAGTGTGGAGCCTGCTTGGGATTTCTCTTTCTACATTTCTCTCTACCCCTCTCCTGCCCACTCTCTTTCTCTATCAAAATAAATAAACAGTAAAAAAAAACAAACAAAAAAAAAACAACAAAACCACAACATACCCTACAAGTTTTGAAATGAAAATCAGAGGGCCTGGGTGGCTCCGTTGGTTGAGCATCCCACCTCGGCTCAGGTCATGATCTCCCAGTTTGTGGGTTTGAGCCCCACGTCAGGCTCTGTGCTGACAGCTCAGAGCCTAGAGCCTGCTTCGAATTCTGTGTCCCCTCTCTCTCTGCCCCTCCCCCACTGGCGCGTGCGCGCACGCGCGCGCGCGCGCGCTCTCTCTCTCTCTGCCTGTCTCTCTTTCTCTCTCTCAAAATCAATAGACACTAAAAAATGAAAATCTATTAAGTAGCAGTATTTTCATTGATTTGTTAAAAAATTATAAATGACTACCAATATGTCTTTAATGGTAAGCTTTCATATAAATAGAGTAAAACTACCTTTATAAGACTTTAAAACTAGATATTTTAATATATCATCAGCTCTAATTTATATTTTTATAAATTTTTAAAATCGTTATAATCTGAGTACACATACCATTTGATTGAACATCCCATTACTAAAAAATGTGAATGACCTGGCCTAGATAATAAACTGTCTATACAATGAAATGCATGGGCAAGAAGAATGACTATGAAAAATTAGATTGTAACCACTGCTTAAGGTGCTGCTTATGTGACCATTTGCCAGTAGAGATAAACACAAAGAGACAGAACTTACAGACTCATCACAAATGTCCTTAATCATATATCGTTGTAGAGATATGAAATAAGAAGTATGTTTATTAAATTAACTCAAAAGTCTAAGCAAACAATCCATGGAGATTACAATATATTGTAATATATTATTACAATAAATCTTTTGCATCTGAGTACAGTTCATGCAAAGCATTTGTTCTTGTCTCTAATTCCTTAAATGTGTTGGGATAATCAAGCACTATATTCTGCTTTTTGTCTGTATTCTACCAATAACCAGACCTGAAAAAAACCTACACATTAATGGTAAAGAACAATAAGAGATTTAAAAAAGAATGTGTAGGGGCGCCTGGGTGGCGCAGTCGGTTAAGCGTCTGACTTCAGCCAGGTCACGATCTTGCGGTCCGTGAGTTCGAGCCCCGCGTCAGGCTTTGGGCTGATCAGAGCCTGGAGCCTGTTTCCTATTCTGTGTCTCCCTCTCTCTCTGCCCCTCCCCCGTTCATGCTCTGTCTCTCTCTGTCCCAAAAATAAATAAACGTTGAAAAAAAAACAAAAAATAAAAAAGAATGTGTACAATTTCAGTTCTTGAACTAGGGTAGGCAGATTAGTGACACTGGAGTAATCTAAAACACATAAACCTGTGAGGAAAATTAGTATTTTTCTTGTGTTTGGAAGCATGATGTAAGGAGATGTGCTTACATGTAACTTCAACTTTGATTTGTGATTTTTTCACATATTAACACTTAAGGTCACTGTTGCTTTTTGTTACTCATTTACCACACTGTCCCAGCCTTAAGTCCTTCACCAGAACTACAGATGGAAAGAAAAACAAAACCATAAACAGACAAAAGGGTTTCAATTAAATGAAGAAAATGTAACATTCATGAGAATATAAGTGTGATGGGTGGGGAACATCAGTGATGGAGGGCAGCATGAATGTGTTGTCTCTACAGGATTACTTGCCCCAGTGATACAGTGTATCATGGGGGCATACCTTCTCAGAGAAAAGAAAATGTAACTATCAGAAACTCAAACTTTAACACGTTGGCAAGTGACATTAGCTACATACTCTGTAAGAGAGAAGTCTTGTTTCTATTTTGTTCTATAGCAGTGTAGAAAGAGACAAAGTTTGACAGGAAAGAATCTAAACGTGAAAAAAATATGAGTTTTGGGGGACCTGGGTGGTTCAGTCGGTTAAGTGTCTGACTGTTGATTTCAATTCAGGTCATCATCTCCTGAGTTTGTGAGTTGAGTCCCATGTCCAGCTCTGTGCTGACAGGGCAGAGCCTGCTTGGGATTCTCTGTCTCCCTCTCTCTCTGCCCTTCATCTGCTCTATGGGCTTTCTCTCTCTCTTTCTCAAAAATAAATAAATAAACATTTAAAAATATATATATGTGTCTTGTCTATCTGCAAAAGAAGCCTACTGCTCTCAGGCCCTACCATTTACCGTATTTTAATTGTCAAGTATGAGTCCTTAAATTCTAATTTTCTACCTATCTTCTTTAGCATACTTTTGGATATTTTTGTCTTATATTTTGGTTTGATTGTACCAAGATCAGCTATCTTTCCCCAAGACCAGTTCTAATAACCTGTTTTTTTCTTTTTTTAATTTTTTAAAATGTTTATTTATTTTTGAGAGCGAGAGACAGGCAGAGTGTGAGAGAGGGAGGGGTAGAGAGAGGGAGAAATAGAACTTGAAGCAGGCTCCAAGCTCCAAGCTGTCAGCACAGAGCCCGACGCGGAGCTTGAACTCACGAACCGTGAGATCATGACCAGAGCCGAGGTCAGATGCTTAACCGACTGAGCCACCCAGGTGCCCCAACCTGTTTTTTTTTCTTTTAAAAAAGATGCATTCTTCTCCCATTTTCTTCAGCCAAATTTTTTACAGTAGCCTGCCCTCAGGGAAATGCAGTACATAAGGAGACACCCTTTGTCTCGTCTTCTCAAGGCTGCCAGTATGTCAAATTTCAGAGTGGATGTATATATTCCATTCATGGTAACATGTGCACTTTTCCACAGTCTCCAGACCCTTGGTTTTCCTGCCTTTTGCCCTTCCCTTTAGACATACCATCACAATGAAACATATTTTTCTAGACATTATAAATTTTGGATTTTATATACTAGGGTAGCAGGATAAATTATTTGTAAGTTGTTTCAGTTTGTGTATTTCTGTGGTTGGACTGTTTGGAAACTTAAGAACAGTGTTTGAACAATATTTTGAAATTGAAACCACAAAAGGACTTCAAAGTACTCATCTAAAGCTCCTCTAACTTTCTGAGAAGGTAGCTTTTAATTTAAGATTCACTGTTAGGTGTGGATGAGGATTGCTAGCTTACCTGAACCAGCTGCTAGCACTTCATGTTACGTTCATAATAATGAAGTGAGAATTTTGGCAAGTGAAAACTGTTGTTTAAAATCTAAGAGGCTGGAAGCATCTGTCAAACAGTGTATTCAGGCCCAAACCTAATGGTTTACAAACCAAATGATGAGTGTGTACATGTTATGAATTGCTGCTGTATGTTGCTTTCCTAAGTTTTGTACACAAAGTGGTTAAAGTTTTCATTCTACTGATGTGATTCATCAATACAACAGATGAGATGTTTGATAGAAACATGGCTGTCATTTTTAATGAACTCATAAGCTATTGTTCAGCTCCCTTTTATGCTACAGGCCCAGCTGAGAGCCTAAGAATTTGTGTTTAATCAGACACAGTACATGTCTATCTTTCACAAAACATCGGGATAATTACCCCCATAATTTTTTGGAAAATCTTAACTTCTTAAGTCTGTCAAACCTTATTTGAGAAGACTCAGTTTAAGTCTTTGGAAGATCTCATTTTTTTTTTTAATTTTTTAAGTTTATTTATTTTGAGAGAGAGAGCACAAGCAGGGTAGGGGAAGAAAAAGGAGAGAGGAGGAAGGAGAGACAGGATAGAACCCCACGTAGGCTCTGCACTGTCAGTGCAGACCTTGATTCAGGGCTCAAACCCACAACCCATGGGATCATGACCCGAGCCAAAGGCAGACGCTCTAACCGACTGAATCACCCAGGAGCCCCGGAAGAGCTCGTTTTTATATAACCTTTTTACACTTTCAGTTCATCATTTAGTGTATTTTGATTTCTCCAATACATTCCCAAAGCTACTAACACACAAGAAGGTACAGTTGATAGCAGGAATGCAGAAAAGTTTGGGTATAGAAGGAAAGCATACTGGCATTTGAATTGAATTTTGAGAATGAAAGAGAAAGAATTTAGAGAAGAAATGTCAGTAGCCATAACTTCCAGAGACCAACCAGTGATGAGAATTGCTAGGTGGTCTACAACTGGTACACTCATACTTAGGCCAGGAATTCCCATTTAGCATCCTACCACAAATTCTTAGGTTTTACTCCTATTTGTCTGTAAGTGCAGTCAAGTCTATTTAGGGTTTTTTGCCCCTGCTGCCCACCTTATGAATTCTCTTCTCATTAAGGTCTAACTGCAAACCCTGTTTTTCAGTGTCAAGCCACTCAACTAATTGTGCACACATTTACCTTGGTTAGCAGCAGAGTATCTAGAGACTGCAGCTAGCAACAAATTCAGCTTCTGCAAAATCATAGAAGGGGGAGTGGCTCTTATTTTGGTTCTTTTCCTTGGGATAAATGACTTCATTATATCATAGCATAAGACACTATGTTAAACATTGGAAATGTAGTGATTATTAAGACAGGCATGGTCCATGTTCTTGTATAACTTCTGAGGATGACTTCTAACCAGTCATTCGTAAGTATAAAGAGACACTTCAAAATCCTCAGATAAAGAAAATTAGTTGCACGAAAGGGAGTTATTCTCTAAGTTAGAACACTGCGTGGCAAGAAAAATCCAGTTTGAATTAACTTAAGCAAAAACACAGACCAAAAAAAAGGGGTCAAGGAGGTGTATGGAATTTGGGAGCTTACACACACAGAAAATGCAAGGGTATATATAGTTGGTTTTAGTGATAATTACTGGAATGAGAAATCTGAAACAGCAACAGAAGTCTCTCTAAGGATTTTCTCTGCTAGTATCTTGGCCTCATTCTCTTCCATTCCATGGGGGTTTAAGCCACACATAGGGAACATAGTAGCTGGTTACACTGGTTTCAGACAATTTCAGTTTTATAACTCAAAAAGCCAAGTAGCCTTCCTGCTGGCTTGTAAAAATCCCAAGGAAGAATTAAGATTGGTCCAACATGGGACTCCATGCCTAGACCAGTCACTGTGGCCAGAACGATGAAGTACTATGGTAGGCTCAGCCTGTGGTAAGGGCACATACTCTGAGTGGGAGACACCAGAAAGGCATGCTTACAGTGAAGGACGAACACTGGGATCAAAAGAGGGAGGAGGGACTGTGACAACAACGATGATAATAACAATTAATATAGAGGTAAGGGTCATGCAGAGCAGTCAGAACAAATAAAAACTAAAACAGAGTTAGAGAATACAACAAGAGACAACTTAAAGATGTAATTCCTATATCCATAAGAATTGAGTATAATGCATCATTAAAAAGAACAATTTGTCGTGAAACTAAAGGAAAACTTTAATGTATCTATGGTATAGGATCATGTGTTGAGAATGCAAAAACAAGGAACCTAACCAAGGCAATAACCCAGCTGACAGTATTACAGGGCTCGAAGTAATGTTAAGTAGAATGTATTTTAAAACACACATTTAGCACCCAATATATACTAAGCACTATTCTAATTCAAATTATTCTAAATCAAATTCATTTGATTTTCACTGCACCCATATTAGATAAGTATAGTATTATTCCCATTTTACATATAAGCTTAGAGAGGCTAAATGACTTGCCCGAGATGACATAATTGTGGAGGAACAGGATCAAAAAGACATGACCACCGACTGACCTGTGAGCTGAACCCTGGCCCTTGGAGACTCCTTACCTCCTCCCCTGTCCTTGGAATATTGGTTCCACTTCCCTTTCCCATTCCCAGAAGCTACTCCAAGTTCATAGCCTGGAAGTAATGACGTGATGTTGAAAAGATCTGCACAGTACACAACTGGGCCCAGTTAAGGCCTTTTTATAAATTTTCAAGATTTGGTTGGTGGACGCAGGGATCCATTCATCTTGCTGCTGCCAAAGGCAAGGAAATTCCCTTTGCTATTATAAAAACAGCCCCCTACCAACCTGTAGTGGCCTATCTCTTTCTTCAATCTCTCCCTGCCTTCTGCATTTGGGAGCTGGTTTAACATTATACCAGAAAAGTTCCTGAGGGGGTTATGGACCTACAGTAACTAACAGAGCCAGGATTTAAACCCAAGCAATAAAATTGTGCTATACCTATAAATTAAGATGTCTGTTATTAAGTTAGTAAGTATCCCTATGCTTCACAGACAAGATAAGCACCTGAGATTGAGGTGCTCAGCTATGCACCTCCAGCCAGCATGTCTTTATGGAACTCAGAGAGACCAGGGAGTTTTCATATGGTCTTCTGTTTTAAGAGTTTGAAACATACTTTTCATACGGTCTTCTGTTTTAAGAGCTTGAATGTGAAATTTTATTGGGCTTTTCCTCTGTCACATATCTTCAAAAGATACATCATTGTTAAAGATCAGGCTCCCATAATATAATCAGAATATTAATGTTAATATATAAAAATTAAAATTAATTTTCCAGAATTCAAGATTAGTGAGGATGAAAACACAAAATAAGGTGTTGAAACCTCACATCCCAATCTCCTAGATATAAACAGGCCAAAATTCCTATATGGAACCAAATCGTAAACAGGCTTGACTGTAATAATTAAGATCCATGATAACTGCCAGAATTTAGGCAATCCGTGGATAAAGTCATGAAATCCATGGATCAGGAGGATCTTCGTATGAATTCTTGTGGAAGGAGCAAAGATAAAGAGCCCACAGGAACAGTCTTCCAAAGTATAAGATGGCTATGTTAGAAGTGCATTCCTGGATTCTTCAACATATTCAAATGTAGCTGGGGGGTGGGGGTGCTGACATACACACCACCTGTGCCTTTCATACAAAGAAGGGGCTTACATAGTGGCTAAAGAAAGACATGTGGCTTGTTTGCAAGCTCCTGAGCTTGAAGTCGCCTGCCCCTGCTCTTCCAGTGCATCTCTGTGGAAACAGGAAAGCTAGAGAGCTGTGCCAAGAATATCCTTCTCCATGCTCTCATTTATTTTCTTTTTCTCTCATGGCGGTAATATTATTGAAGTATATTTTATAGATGGTAAAATATACAGCTCTCAAAAATATAGGTTGATAAGTTTTGACAAATGTATACATCTATGTAACAATCACCAAAATTACCCTAATCAAGATAGAGATCCATGACTTCTTAATGTTAAGACCTGAGCTAAATCAATTGTGAAACTGTGATGTGTGGGAGCTTAATCATTCCAGGTTATTTGGAAATCAAATCTAATGATATTTTTACACATGCAGAGCATTGACATGTGGCCTATAGCCTTACATATTTCCTTTATTGTAAGGAAAGAACTATTTAACATAGTTTAATAAAGCATTCAAGATAGAAAAAGTACAATATAAAAACAGGAAGCAGGTGGATAAATTCACAAAGCAAGAAGCAGTAAGTAAGTTAAAAAGCAGTTACCAAGAACTAACCCAAAAAGTCAAGGGCTGGTTTCCTGGAAAGAAAATAACACATGCAAACTTTGAGGAAACTGATAGAGGAAAAAAAAAAAGAAAAAACAAATGTATAATCTTAAGAAAGGGGATGTAACCACAGTTATGGAAGAGAGATTTAAAAGAATAAGAAACAGGACATGCTAATAAACCTGAAGTCTAGTATAATAAATCCAAAAATCTAAAAACTATTCAAAAAATTTATTATAGATTCAAAAAGGAGAAGGCTATTAAGTACCACAAGTACATATGGGAGAACATTTTTACATCTTGGGCTGGTGAATGCCTTTGTGGACATAATTCCAAATTCAGAAGCAACAAAAGAAAAGATCTACATTAATACACTTAAAAAAAATAGAAGCTTCTATGTGGAAAAACATACAAAAGCCAAGAGCAAAAAAAGTGGTGAATTCTTTTTGTAACACACATTAAGGATCAAAATGTTAATCTCTTTATTATTTAAAGAGTTCTTATTAATCAGTAAGGAAAAACTGACAAGTCAGTATAACAATGGGCAAATTACATAAAAAGACAATTCAAAGAAGAATAAATAGATGACCAATATGCAGTTAAACAGATGGTTCAGATTGGTAAATATCAAAGAATAGAAAAGCCCAAAGAACTATGAGGAATCAATATTTTACCAAACAAGTTGAGAAAGAATTAAAAGATAAATAAGACCCAATATTGGGGAGGATAGGAGAAATGAAGCATCCACATCCAGTACAGAGGAGTGTAAATTGGCCTTGAGCAATTTTGTAATGATTTAAATATTCAAATCTGCATACTTTTTGACATCATTCAAACTATTGGCATTTATTATAAAGAAATAATCAACATATTAGAAAATATATACACAAGGCAATTCATTGCAGCAATTTACAAGAGTAAAAATTAGAAACAACTTAAATATCTTTCCATAGGATTTTGTTATGTCTTTGCATACAATCTATAAAAAATGAGTTTGAATTATATATGCAGATAATGATAAGGAACCAACCCTGACCTGATTATTTTTGTAAATAAAGCTTAATGGATCACAGCCACACTTACTCATTTACTCATTGGCTATGGCTGCTTTTGAGCTCAAAGGTAGAACTGAGTAACTGTGACAAAGGCAGTATGGTCACAAATCCTAAAGTATATATTTATCTGGCCCTTAACAGAAATTTGCCAAACTTTTCACTGATACAGAATAACATGTGTAGTAAGAAAAGAAAGGGAAAGGGAAGGAAGGGGAGAGGAGAAGACGGAGGGTGGAGGAGAGGCAGAGGGGAGGGGAGGGCAGAGCAGGGCAGGGAAGGGCAGGGAAGGGAACTATTACATACAAACACATATGTGGATAAATAGATATAGAAATAGATACGTAGATATTCTAGAATTCTTTAGTAAGAACATCACAAATGAATCTATTTGAATCTGTCTGGGATAGTTAAATACACTGACATACCTTTGGATACTTGATCTGAACATAAATTTTCAACATACAGATCATCATAAAGATCCAACAATGAACTCAAGAACAGAGATGTAAATGATATAGATGATAGAGCGGAGTTTAAACTTAGTTATTAAGTGAGCAACATTCTATTTTCTTGCATTTTCTCTATAGATAGGTTTTACTGTGGTGTGCTTCTTTCTCTTACAAGTTAAATTGAAGAAAACCAAAATTTTTTGGATTCTTATATCAAGAACATACAATGGAATATCTAATATGAAAGTGGACATATTCATCTGGTTAATTTTCTATTCAAGTTGTCCTGTTAAAATGATTATTCCTTTTATAATATAATAAAACCTTGAAGTGTAATTCATAAAAATGTAGATGTGTGTGATTGAATTATCACCTGATTGAATGCAGTAACTTTGATTATCAGTGATATAATTGGAGGTACCGCAATCTATTATAATATATTTTATTATAATCCTTTCTATTACAGCCAAAACAGTTTTAGAGAGGTTGAGTTCAGAAATGGAAAAAAATTATGCAACTTTGTATTTAAATCATTCAAGGGCCCTTTATTTATTCACATAAAGCCCTCTCTTGTATGTTTCCTCATTTTTAGAAAGAAATATTTGACATTTCTCTCCACAAAGTTTCTTTCCCAGCGTGCTATTACTAATGTCAACAAAAGCAGCAGGAGATCCTCTGAAGATTTGGAGAAAACAGTTGAACAGGCACAAATGACCCCAGTTTGCTTAGAGTAAAATGAAGTGTTTACCTCCATATTCAACTGTTTCAGAAAATTCAGGAGGAAATTTAAGCTTTAAATCAGTACTCTTCAAATTCTGTCCCTTAGAACACTAGAGCTCTGTGGCAGTGCTTCAGAGGCTGTTCAAAACCTTATTTCCTAAAAATATATTTTAACTATTTTTAAACTGATATTAAAAACAAGCATATACTTATGAGTTCTATATCAAATTCGGATATCTATTAGATTATAAAATCCATTTACTTGGGTTCCTCCCTCATTTTTGTGCTGACTTTAAAATAAAGCTTCTCCTCCAACTTTGCATGTACTTGAGTATTGGAAATGTGTCATGACTTGGAAAAATTGTAGTTCTTCAGCACTTCCTTTATTTTCACTTAAGATTGATGTGTATTGGTTCCTATAAAGTTTGCAGGTAAATACAGATTGGTCACAAAGCCATTATGTATGCCAGCTACTTTTCTGCATGATCTTTTGCATTAAAACAATTTTTTACCTTGCATTTTTTGGGGGCATCACCTTCCATTGTTGACTCTTAAGAGTCATTAAAAGAGTGACCGAGAGCTGTTCTGAGGCCTTCAGTTCTTTAGGTCTCCATCAGGGCTCTGGGACAACCCTACCCTTCCTTGACACCCAAGTGAGGAGCTTTTGGTCAGGGTTCTGAAAGTCACAGGCGCATCCACCCACCACATGCTCTTGTCACAGATCAATGAAATGGTCAGTTGAGTGATACTGAGCAAATTAATAAAATGTTATATCATAACATAGGTAGCTTGGTGTTAATCGTGAATTCTGATGGTTTCCAGTTATAGATGTATATTCAGAACAAGGAAGGTCAATAATTATTTTTAATAATTTAAATTTGAATAAAAAATTCCATTCTAAGGTGGTTTCAAGTTTCTGAATTAGTTTAATTGAGGAGCAAATTTAACTGAGAAGAAAAGGTAAGCAACTAAAAATTATTACCATTTGCAAATACTTATTTATATGAAATGAAAGTTTCTCAATATTGCTCAATCTTGCTAAAATCCTTCCTAACGTCTAGTCCTCCTACTGACTCCCTTGACACCATTCCCTATGGCTGTTTTTTGAATTCCGAATATTCTTTCATTATGATGAAAGGGATGTATGTGGCTTTTGGAATGATATCAACTCCTCATAATTTGGCTACTTGGCCTTGATGCCTTTAGCTCCTCATCCTTTATAACCTTACTTTCCTTACCAGCAAACCAACATGGTTGAGAGGATTAAAGTTATGTAAGGATTATGAGGTTATATGAGTTGCCTCACACAATAAATACATACTATTTTTAATACTTTTGGGGTATTTTTTCCTGCTCTAGTAAACTGTAGGCTTGATGACAAAGAATATTCAACTCTGTTCCACTTCTGAAATAGGCACATAATGTTTTATTGTTGAAACAAAAGAGATTAATAGATTACTCTTATCAAGGTTAATGTGATAGTTTGATAGATTCCTTGTAATAATAAGAGTAATATATTCTATATTGCACTTTTCTTCCTAAGAACTGAAAATAAAACAATTAGGACTTGCCAAACTTCATAACACATATGGATCAGGGTGATAAATAATAATGGCCCTTAATTCTTGAGTTTCTAAATATTGGTAATTCTTATTTCATAGGAAGTAGAATATATAAGATTTTCCTTAAAACTATACAACAAAGCAATGAAGGATTAAGGGAGAACTGGAACAAAACCACACTTCCCCAAGAAACAGTATTCTTTCCTCAATAGCATTTTGTCACTAAAATCAAAACAAAAGCAGTATTTTCTTACTGTCTAGAATCAGCAACCACTGAAGATTTTGACCAGAGACATGGCATGGTCTAGTGAGGATTCCTGAGGTATTGGAGCTAATGTGTGAATGAAAAAGATAAGTATGCTTAGTGTCTACTATTTCTTTGTACATTATAATAATTTTTCCTAATATTTCAAACTCAAAATGTTTAAAGGATGCAAAGAATACAACAAACATATATACTTCAAACACATATACCACCTAATTGTTTTTAAAAGGTAGGATAGAGGAAATAAATTATTATAAAGCCCTACAGGTTATTTCAAACTTAGGTTAGCTATAGCCCCAGATCACACATATATAAAGTACATAGTTTCTTGACCAACCAAAGTTAAGTTTGGAAAGGCTCTATACCAATCAGACATTGCTTACTGCGGGCCACACTGAACCTTATACTGTGTGAGATGTAAAATGTAATTCAATTCAAGCCATTGTTGGATACCAGTGTCTTCTAGGAAATAGAGGTGTGTTTATAAAAGTCTGCAAAGAATGGTATTTAAAAAACATAAATAAATGGCATTTAAAACATCCCTTGCCTTCCAAAGTTTATATGCTAAGACATAATTGAATAAGAAGCTTTCTATTAGATTATCGATAATCCTTTCATTCTCTTTTAATTAAACTGTATACTCATTTAGCATGCAAGGACAGTAACACTAAAAATGAAAAAAATAGCACTGATACACGACATTCTTTTATAGTCAATAGCTGAGCAGGAGTGGGATGGAAGCAGACTGAAAAAAGGACAAGAAGGTTTCAGATTCTTGATGTTGCTGGTAATTCACGTGAATCAGCCCTAAAGAGAGAGGTGGAGCCCAAGGTGCCTGCCCCACATCAAATGTTCTTAGCATCTTCTTCATTTTTAAAATTTTTTTAATGTTTCTATTTTTGAGAGACAGAGAGAGACAGAGTGCGAGCAGGAGAGGGGCAGAGAGAGAGGGGGAGACAGAATCTGAAGTAGGCTCCAGGATCCAAGCTGTCAGCACAGAGCCTGATGTGGGGCTCAAACCCACAAACCATGAGATCATGACCTGAGCTAAAGGTGGATGCTTAACCAGCTGAGCCACCCAGGCACTCCCCTCCTCATTTTTATCTAAAGTGTCAAGCTGCAAACTGTTTAGGTCATATGTGAAGTGTGGTTAGTTTTGAGCATAGACATCCTTCGTGGCTATATGTCCACAATGCATTGAAGTTGAAGTTAAGAAAAAAAACAAAGGGATGGTTGGTCATGAAGAATATGGTTAAAATAGTGAGTGAAATTTTTTTGTACAACTTACATCATGGCAATAATATTACTGTCCCATCTTTATAGTTTTTGAGCATAAAATATCAACTCAATAAAGCAGAATACATGTATACAAATACATTGATATATTTTAAATTATATATGTATGTGTGTATATATGTGTGTGCATATGTCTGTATAACATTCCCATTACACACACACCTACCTATATACTGGAATCTTTCATCCTTCTGGTTCTATTGGCCAAGATAGGTAGAGATTGAAAAGTGAGAGATAGAGAGAGGAAAGAAAGAATTGAAACTTACTGTAAATAAATGAAGTCTTGTTTACAGCAAATCCTTAACATTTGTTTTACAACAGTTGTTTCCATGTTCAGCCCACACCAGCTGTTCCCCAAACATAGAGTTTTAAAAACTAATATGCTCTGTACCAACACAATTCTCCATAAAATGTTTAATGCATTGTAATCTTTGTCTTGTCACTGCTCTTGTTCTATCTACATCCAGCCCATCCTAAATTTCAGTAGACTTTTGGGGAAGTAGCCATTTGTAGAATGGAAAAAAATGGTTTATATATTTCAAAACTATAAGGTGGCTGATAAACAAGATTTGCTAAAAAATGTTTCCTGCACCAGGACTGTGTTTAGCCTTTAAATACCACTGTGAATGTTGAGCCAGATGCATTATTAATAAATGTCATCTTTTCAAGTGAGTTCAGTATTAATATTGATACAAACTTTCTTCCTGCTCTTAATTTTGCATCTCAATAAAGATATGAATGTTGGCAAGCACTGCTATTGACAATTGATAAAATTATGCAAACACAATGTTTTTGCAGCTTTTGAGTAAATACTGCATGCTAATGAATTCCAAAGTGTTTTCTGTGTTCCTGTAGGAGCGGAATTTGTGTAGGCGGACTGTGCCATAGATGTGCTTTTCTAAGCCTGTTACACTTATCTCAGCAGAGCTGTTGTTTGCCTCCTAATAAGCAATTTGGTAGTTTTATCATGAGCTCTGAGGCCCTCCAAAGATCATTTATATAATGACATCTTGTGGAAGCAAGCCTCTCTAGAACTTTTTGACAGTAATAATTATTTCGCATATTCGTTCTGAGGCTGCAGCAATGTTTTCAAAAAGCTTCCTGCTAATTTTCAGTCTAAATTTGATGCCACAGGTTTGTTCTTCAGTTGTCACAAAACGTTTGGGGCCATACAGGGACATACATTTTGAAAAAGATTTTTAGAATACCCAGCTTTATAAGGAAAACATTCACCTAGCTAATGATTCTTTTATATCCCTGTCATTGGATTTTCAGGAGATACTTTGGGGAATTAATACTCAATGCACAAAAGAAAACCTAAATACAGGGGAGGCAGAAACAAGTTAAGAATAACTTACAAATACCCAAATGCGGTCTTTCTAAATCTGCACTTGATACCCAAACTGGTTCCTTGTCTTCAAGAAATGTAGCAATATCAATTATTTGAATGTTCATAGAAATTAAAGAATTTTACTCTATTGGCAGATATTCTGAGGACATTATTTAAAAGAATAAAAGGGAAACTTTGAGTAAATTTGGTGGTATTAATTAGTCTTAAAAGCAGTGTATTTCTATTCTAACAGGTCTGACCCAAACCTCAATACAAACTTTAACTTCTTCCTAAAGGATTCTTCCTAAAGAGAATTAACTAAAATTAGATTTTAAAACAAAATTAGGAGACTACCATATCAGTGATCTCCAAATCTTTGTGATTGTGATGAAAAATTTAGACACTTCCAATAGTATGTAGTATCTGTGTAATACATATATATACTACATATTCATAAACATTATGTATGCTAGGAAAATAGCAAAATGGGAAAAATAGGAAAAATTTCTATTTTTCTAGGAAAGCTTATAGGCTAAGATAAAAATAAGCATAAGTAGATGTTTAGATTGTCAGTCTCTAATGGGTACACTCTACTTTGGAGAACACTGCTCCATAATAATAGCAAACGCTTACTGTACCAGGTCTCTTTCTAAGAGCTTTAGATATATTAACTCAATTAATCCTCCGAACAACACTCTAAAGGGAGTACTGCTATTATATCCATTTTGCAGATAAGGGATCTGAAGGTTGAAGGAGTTGAGGAATTTGCTTAAGGTCGCACAACTAGGAAATGGTAGAGCTGGGGTCAAACCGAGAAGGTATGGTACAGAGTATGGACACACAACATCCATTCCATATGAAGAAAGGCAATTTATTAGTGACACTCCATACTTAACATGTAACCTCCCAACCCTTTATCCCATCTCACCTCATTACCTTATACTGAATTACACCATTTTTTAACTTTTTTTTTTTTGAGAGAGAGAGAGAGAGAGAGACAAACACAAGCCGCGGAGGCAGAGAGTGAGGGAGACAGAAGCAGGCTCCAGGTTCTGAGCTGTCAGCACAGAACCCAATGCGGGGCTCAAACCCACGAACTGGGAGATCATGACCTAAGTTGAAGTCAGATGCTTAACCAACTGAGTCACCCAGGCACCCCTAAATTACACTATTTTTAAGATCAAGAAGATACCTCTTTAAAAGTAAAAACAAGTTATGAACAGAGAGGAGGTAAAAGTGCTTTCTATAACAGAAGTGTATACCCTTTTGTTTACTTTGCATTTCTTCTAATGCTCCCCAACTACCCCACCCAGTGATCTCTTTAGAAAAAGCATCGATCATGCACAGAAGATCTCGTGATGAGAAAAAAGAAATACTTGGCCCAGGCATCCTTTTTTTCTTTTCATTTGTTAATTAAGTCATCTCCATTACATTATTTTCTTTGAATTGTGTTTTGGAGTATAGTATAAATAGTTTCATTACTTAAAATAAAGAAAAAAGAGAATATTTTTTAAGGGAAAAGTGAAATTCTGTTGAATATGGAATCTCATGCAGTCTGACCTGGGTACATAGAATATTTTTTTTATTGGTAATTATTATTTCATAAACAGAGAAATATGACTAATTGGTCACACTCATTTACAATAAGAGTACAAATGAAGCTACTTAGAGGAATCTTAATGGAGAATATATAAGACAGGCCATAGTACAGTAGAATAAATAATCACAAGTCACAGTCAAAGAGTTAAACTACAGATAGGGAAGGTCCGTTATTGATTCAGAATTGTAACTGGCACCTGCTAGGTGCTCAAAACATAATTAGACCTGGCATTGAGGTTACACAAGGAGTTAGATGATCCTT
Organism: Prionailurus viverrinus; assembly: GCF_022837055.1. Taxonomy (NCBI): domain Eukaryota; kingdom Metazoa; phylum Chordata; class Mammalia; order Carnivora; family Felidae; genus Prionailurus; species Prionailurus viverrinus. The sequence goes on from NC_062566.1 coordinate 75,489,590, forward strand.
TCTATTCTATCCTAGGATGTAACTCATGTCATTACGTAACTCATTGCATCACTAAATATATTGTTTTGGGAGAGAAAATGGATTCCCAAATCTACTTTGGGATTCAAATCATGGGAAAACACAGTGTTCCATAATATTGCTGAAGAAAGTAACGATTGCTCAGTGAGAAGGAAACTAGTCTCCAATAGTGATTTTCCAAGTCTTATCGCCCAAATCAGTGTAGCTATGAGCCACCGAAAGAAGAGAAAAACTCTTCTCACACCCCAACAGCTACACTCTGGAGGGAAGGTAATTTGGAAATAATTTTCCTGGCTTCTAGGAAGGATCTCTGCTCCTGGGATAGCTTGGTCTTGCTGTTCCCAGGCAAAGTGTTTCAGGATTTGTTTGTAATGACTGTTTGCTATTTTCTGTATTTCGGATTTTTAAATAACATTTCCTTAGCAGGAAAGATATGTCTTTAAAGGACAAACTATAATAAAAGAAAGTTAGTGGGTCTACCTGGAAGCTTGACAGTTATGTATTCATTTCAGGTAGGGCATTTTCAAAGGGAAAAATTTCTAGTTACTTATTCAGAACAGCCATTCTATCAATGCTTTTCCCTTGTATTCTTGAATCAGAGCTCCTCAGTATTACTCTGATCATGATAAAAAAAAAGAGGAAAAGTAATAAACTTCCACAAATTTAAATTAATTAGGTGATTCAAATGTTTTCCTCAATCTCTTTTTTTCTATCTCATTCAATCTCATTTTTCTATCTCATACAGGTTCTATTTTTCCTCAGATACCCTTACCAAATGCTTTCTTCACTGAATAATTATGTTTCTATGTCTGAGACTTCCTCCAGGGTATACCTATACCTGAAAATGTACCTGACTCTCACCTCTGTATCTTAGTTTTTAAAACACTCCGCAATTTCTCCTTTTCCTTTAATCCTTTCTAGCTTTAGGACAGGAAGCAAATATCAACTGGTTCTACATAACAAAAAATTAACTCTTCCTAAATACCAGTCCTTGGGCCACTGCTGTTATAGAATTTGTACCATCTGTAGAAAGTGAGAAACAGAGTTGGAGAGAGGAAGATGGCGGCATAGGAGGACTCTGGGCTCACCATATCCTGCTGATCACTTAGGTTCCACCTACACCTGCCTAAATAACCCAGAAAACCGCCAGAAGTCTAGCAGAACTGAATCTCCGGAGCCAAGCGCAGACGAGAGGCCCATGGAAGAGGGTAGGAAGGGCAGAGAGGTGGTGCGCACTACACGGACTGGTGGGAGGGAGCCGGGGCTGAGGGGCAGCCTGCCGGCCAAGCAGAGCCCCTGAGTCTGGCTGGCAAAAGTGGAGGGGCCAGACGGAGTGTGTTCTGACAGCAAGCGGGACTGAACATCGGGAAGGTTATAAGTTAACAGCTCTGCTCAGGGAACAGGAGGGCTGGAGGACAATGGGAGGGAGAGTTGTTGAGCCACGGATGACAGAGCTCAGCTTGGAGGGGAACAAAGGCGCTTACCAGCACCATCTCCCTCGCCCATCCCTCAGCCAAAATCCCAAAGGGAAGCAGTTCCTGTCAGGGAACGTGCTTGCACCAGGCAAACACCCAATGCTGTGCTTCTGCGGATCCATTCCTCCGGCGGGTCTGACTCCCTCCTGGTGCCGCAGGGCCCCTCCCAAAGCAGAAAACCAAAGGAGAAGCGAGCTGAGCCTGCCCTTCCTGCCCCCGTGCACCTTGCCAATCCACCCCAGCTAATACACCAGATCCCCAGCACCACAAGCCTGGCAGTGTGCATGTAGCCCAGACGGGCCACGCTACCCCACAGTAAATCCAACCCCTAGGAGAGGGCAAGAGAAGGTACACACCAGTCTGACTGTGGCCCCAGTGGTGGGCTGGGGGCAGACATCAGGTCTGACTATGGCCCCACCCACCAACACAAGTTATTCAAGACAGCACAGAGGAAGTGCCCTGCAGTTCTATCCAAAATGACTAAACGGAAGAATTCCCCTCAAAAGAATCTCCAGGAAATAACAACAGCTAACGAACTGATCAAAAAGGATTTAAACAATGTAACAGAAAGTGAATTTAGAATAATAGTCATAAAATTAATTGCTGGGCTTGAAAACAGTATAGAGGACAGCAGAGAATCTATTGCTACAGAGATCAAGGGACTAAGGAACAGTCAGGAGGAGCTAAAAATGCTATAAATGAACAGCAAAATAAAATGGAGACAACCATGGCTTGGATTTAAGAGGCAGAGGAGAGAAAAGGTGAACTAGAAGATAAAATTATGAAAAAAGAGAAAGCTGAGAAAAAGATAAAAAATCCAGGAGTATGAGGGGAAAAGTAGAGAACCTAGTGATGCACTAAAGAGAAATAATCTACGCATAATTGGTATTCCAGAGGAGGAAGAGAGAGGGAAAGGTGCTGAAGGTGTACCTGAAGAAATAATAGCTGAGAACTTCCCTGAACTGGGGAAGGAAAAAGGCACTGAAATCCAAGAGGCACAGAGAACACCCTTCAGACATAACTTGAATCGATCTTCTGCACGACATATCATAGTGAAACTGGCAAAATACAAGGATACAGAGAAAATTCTGAAAGCAGCGAGGGAAAAACATGCTGTAACATATAAAGGGAGACCTATAAGACTCATGACCAATCTCTCTACTGAAACTTGGCAACCATAAAGGAATGGCAGGAGATCTTCAATGTGATGAACAGAAAAAATATGCAGCCGAGAAGCCTTTATCCAGCAAGTCTGTCATTTAGAATAGAAGGAGACATAAAGGCCTTCCCAAACAAACAAAAACTGAAGGAATTCGTCACCACTAAACCAGCCCTACAAGAGATCCTAAGGGGGATCCTGTGAGACAAAGTACCAGAGACATCGCTACAAGCATGAAACCTACAGACATCACAATGACTTCTAAACCCATATCTTTCTATAATAACACTGAATGCAAATGGACTAAATGTGCCAACCAAAAGACATAGGGTATCAGAATGGATAAAAAAACAAGACCCATCTATTTGCTGTCTACAAGAGACTCATTTTAGACCTGAGGACACCTTCAGATTGAAAGTGAGAGGATGGAGAACTATCTACCATGCTACTGGAAGTCAAAAGAAAGCTGGAGTAGCCATACTTATATCAGACAAACTAGACTTTAAATTAAAGGCTGTAACAAGAGATGAATAAGGGCATTATATAATAATTACAGGGTCTATCCATCAGGAAGAGCTAACAATTATAAATTATAAATGTCTATGCGCCGAATACGGAAGTCCCCAAATATATAAAACAATTACTCACAAACATAAGCAACCTTATTGATAAGAATGTGGTAATTGCAGGGGACTTTAACACTCCACTTACAGAAATGGCTAGATCATCTAGACACAGCATCAATAAAGAAACAAGGACCCTAAATGATACATTGGATCAGATGGACTTGACAGATATATTTAGAACTCTGCATCCCAAAGCAACAGAATATACTTTCTACTCGAGTGCACATGGAATATTCTCCAAGATAGATCACATACTGGGTCACAAAACAGCCCTTCTTAAGTATACAAGGATTGAGATCATACCATGCATACTTTCAGACCACAATGCTATGAAGCTTGAAATCAACCACAGGAAAAAGTCTAGAAAACCTCCAAAAGCATGGAGGTTAAAGAACACCCTACTAAAGAATGAGTGGGTCAACCAGGCAATTAGAGAAGAAATTTAAAAATATATGGAAACAAATGAAAATGAAAATACAACAATCCAAACGCTTTGGGATGCAGTGAAGGCAGTCCTGAGAGGAAAATACATTGCAATCCAGGCCTATCTCAAGAAACAATAAAAATCCCAAATACAAAATCTAACAGCACACCTAAAGGAAATAGAAGCAGAACACCAAAGACACCCCAAATACAGCAGAAGAAGAGAAATAATAAAGATCAGAGCAGAAATAAACAGAATCTAAAAAAACTGTAGAGCAGATCAATGAAACCAAGAGATGGTTTTTTGAAAAAATAAACAAAATTGATAAGCCTCTAGCCAGGCTCTCAAAAAGAAAAGGGAGATGACCCAAATAGATAAAATCATGAATGAAAATGGAATTATTACAACCAATCCCTTAGAGATACAAGCAATTATCAGGGAATACTATGAAAAATTATATGCCAACAAATTGGACAACCTGGAAGAAATGGACAAATTCCTAAACACCCACACACTTCCAAAACTCAATCAGGAGGAAATAGAAAGCTTGAACAGACCCATAACCAGCAAAGACATTGAATCAGTTATCAAAAATCTCCCAACAAATAAGAGTCCAGGACCAGATGGCTCCCCAGGGGAATTCTACCAGACGTTTAAAGCAGAGATAAAACCTATCTTTCTCAAGCTATTCCAAAAAATAGAAAAGGAAGGTAAACTTCCAGACTCATTCTATGAAGCCAGCATTACTTTGATTCCTAAACCAGACACAGACCCAGTCAAAAATGAGAACTACAGGCCAATATCCTTGATGAATATGGATGCAAAAATTCTCAATAAGATACTAGCAAATCGAATTCAACAGCATATAAAAAGAATTATTCACCATGATCAAGTGGGATTCATTCCTGGGATGCAGGGCTGGTTCAATATTCGCAAATCAATCAATGGGATACATCACATTAATAAAAGAAAAGATAAGAACCATATGATCTTGTCAATCGATGCAGAAAAGGCCTTTGACAAAATCCAGCACCCTTTCTTAATAAAAACGCTTGAGAAAGTCGGGATAGAAGGAACATACTTAAACATCATAAAAGCCATTTATGAAAAGCCCACAGCTAACATCATCCTCAATGGTGAAAAACTGAGAGCTTTTTCCCTGAGATCAGGAACATGACAGGGATGCCCACTCTCACCGCTGTTGTTTAACGTAGTGTTGGAAGTTCTAGCATCGGCAATCAGACAACAAAAGGAAATCAAAGGCATCAAAATTGGCAAAGATGAAGTCAAGCTTTCACTTTTTGCAGATGACATAATATTATACATGGAAAATCCGATAGACTCCACCAAAAGTCTGCTAGAACTGATACATGAATTCAGCAAAGTTGCAGGATAAAAAATCAATGTACAGAAATCAGTAAGAAATCAGCATTCTTATACACTAATAATGAAGCAACAGAAAGACAAATAAAGAAACTGATCCCATTCACAATTGCACCAAGAAGCATAAAATACCTAGGGATGAATCTAACCAAAGATGTAAAAGATCTGTATGCTGAAAACTATAGAAAGTTTATGAAGGAAATTGAAGAAGATATAAAGAAATGGAAAAACATTCCGTGCTCATGGATTGGAAGAATAAATATTGTCAAAATGTCAATACTACCCAAAGCTATCTGCACATTCAATGCAATCCCAATCAAAATTGCACCAGCATTCTTCTTGAAGCTAGAACAAGCAATCCTAAAATTCATATGGAACCACAAAAGGCCCTGAATAGCCAAAGTAAGTTTGAAGAAGAAGACCAAAGCAGGAGGCTTCACAATCCCAGACATGAGCCTCTACTACAAAGCTGTAATCATCAAGACAGCATGGTATTGGCACAAAAACAGACACATAGACCAATGGAATAGAATAGAAACCCCAGAACTAGACCCACAAACGTATGGCCAACTAATCTTTGACAAAGCAGGAAAGAATATCCAATGGAAAAAAGACAGTCTCTTTAACAAATGGTGCTGGGAGAACTGGACAGCAACATGCAGAAGAATGAAACTAGACCACTTTCTCACACCATTCACAAAAATAAACTCAAAATGGATAAAGGACCTGAATGTGAGACAGGAAACCATCAAAACCCTAGAGGAGAAAGCAGGAAAAGACCTCTCTGACTTCAGCCGTAGCAATTTTACTTGACACATCCCCAAAGGCAAGGGAATTAAAAGCAAAAATGAACTACTGGGACCTCATGAACATAAAAAGCTTCTGCACAGCAAAGGAAACAACCAACAAAACTAAAAGGCAACCAACGGAATGGGAAAAGATATTCGCAAATGACATATCGGACAAAGGGCTAGTATCCAAAATCTATAAAGAGCTCACCAAACTCCACACCCGAAAAACAAATAACCCAGTGAAGAAATGGGCAGAAAACATGAATAGACACTTTTCTAAAGAAGACACCCGGATGGCCAACAGGCACATGAAAAGATGCTCAACGCTGCTCCTCATCAGGGAAATACAAATCAAAACCACACTCAGATATCACCTCACGCCAGTCAGAGTGGCCAAAATGAACAAATCAGGAGACCATAGATGCTAGCGAGGATGTAGAGAAACGGGAACCCTCTTGCACTGTTGGTGGGAATGCAAATTGGTGCAGCCACTCTGGAAAACAGTGTGGAGGTTCCTCAGAAAATTAAAAATAGACCTACCCTATGACCCAGCAATAGCACTGCTAGGAATTTACCCAAGGGATACAGGAATACTGGTGCATAGGGGCACTTGTACCCCAATGTTTATAGCAGCACTCTCAACAATTTCCAAATTATGGAAAGAGCCTAAATGTTCATCAACTGATGAATGGATAAAGAAATTTTGGTTTATATACACAATGGAGTACTACGTAGCAATGAGAAAGAATGAAATATGGCCCTTTGTAGCAACATGGATGGAACTGGAGAGTGTGATGCTAAGTGAAATAAGCCATACAGAGAAAGACAGATATCATATGTTTTCACTCTTATGTGGATCCTGAGAAACTTGACAGAAACCCATGGGGGAGGGGAAGGGAAAAAAAATGAGGTTAGAGTTGGAGAGAGCCAAAGCATAAAAGACTCTTAAAAACTGAGAACAAACTGAGGGTTGATGGGGGGTGGGAGGGAGGGGAGGGTGGGTAATGGGTATTGAGGAAAGCACCTTTTGGAATGAGCACTGGGTGTTGTATGGAAACCAATTTGACAATAAATTTCAAAAGATAAATAAAATTAAAAATGTTTTGAAAAATTAAAAAATTAAAAAATAAATAAAGTGAGAAATATAAGGTGTACACACACACACACACAGACACACACACACATACTTATACACCCCTACTGGTAGAAAGGTGCCTAATGAAACTACCTGTTCTTCGGAAGGTTTATGCTTTATTATGAAATTATGTTCTTATACTTTTTAAATATTAAAATATCCTATTTCTTATATAATAATAGCAATGGTAGATAAAGTTTCTTTAAATATTTTTTCATTCACTGTCAAAATTTGGCTATCCTCAAAATTTGTTTACAAGTAGGGCTCTATCATATTTGATTTTCAAAATTTTGGAGAGAAGTTTTCCTAGTTTTTAAAATTCAAAAGTCTGGGAACCACTGATCTAAACAATTGATTTGACTCATCTTTGCTAACCTCTTCATAATACAACACTTTTGATACATGTATCTTAACATATTATTATTTAATTAAATTACTAGATTCCATTAATGCCATTTCCTTTAATAATCTTACCACAGAGGTATAAAAATCAGAATGTATCTGTTTATCTTAGTCCATACAACTGTACAGGTATATATAGAGATCTAATAAATATTGTCCAATGCTTGTATTACATTTTTTTCAAGTATACTTTAGAAAAATAATTTGGTTTGATAGAATCATCTCTTTTAACCAATGTATTTCTAAAATGTAGTAAAGAAACAAATATGAGCAATATTGTATGCTGAAGTCAAAATGAAGTTGCTAGGCATTTAGCAATAATTCAGAAAATGATGTGCAAGGCGGTGGATATTATCTTCAGTAATAAACAGTAATGTATTCTCAAGGATTATAGCTAAGCTACTTCAATGCTTTTATTGAACATCTAGACAAGGCACTTCTGAAGAGCTAAGCCAATTTACTTTGAATTTGGGTTTGGTGCCAAGAGACCTAAATTTCATTTCTAGTTCAATTACTAAGCAATTGTGTGACCTTGGATGAATTGCCTCACCACCCTGAATCTTAATTTTCTTGTTCCTGAAAGACAAGGCATGAATTAGATAATTTCTAAAATCTCTGCAACTCTAACATTAAGTGAGTCTGAGATTCTGCTCTCCCTGATCCCAAAAGATAGCAAACGTTATATCCTGCTTTTGTACATAGAAATAATCTCTTCAAAGGAAATCCTACCATTTGCAATAACATAGATGACCCTGGAATACATTATGCTATGTGAATAAGCCAGAGAGAAAAAATACTGCATAATTTCACTTATATATGGGATCTAAAAAAGGTCAAACTCATAAAATCAGAGAGTAAAATGGTAGTTGCCACAGGCTCAGGGCAGTGGGGGAAATGGGAAGATGCTGGTCAAAGAATACAAAGATTCAGTTATGTGGGATGAATAAGTTCTAGAGATCTAAAGTACATACAGCATGGTGATGATAATTAACAACATTGTATTATATACTGGATTTTTTCTGAAAAGATCTCTCTTAAATCAGATCTTCTCAACACACACACATACACACACACATAAGGGTAACCACGCAGAGGAAATGAATAAGTTATTTAGCTTGATTGTGGTGATCTTTTCAATAACAATTATATACATATATACATATATATACACCAAATTGTATACCTTAGATATATATATATATATTTCTATATGTCAAAAATATCTCAATAAATTTTAAAAATAAAGAGATAATATCTTCCAAAGAAGAAGGAGGAGGAGGAGAAAGAGAAGAAGGAGAAGAAGAAGAAGGGTAAGAGGAAGGAGAAACTTCAGATTTTCCAAGTTTATTTGAATAACTAGAGCTGAGACACAGAAGTATGGAATCAACAATCCCAAACTCCAGTATTATAGGGGTTCCTGGGTGGCTCAGTTGGTTAAGGGTCTGACTTTAGCTCAGGTTGTGATCTTATGGTTCGTGGGTTAGAGCCCTGCTTTGGGTTCTGCACTGACAGCTTGAAGCCTGGAACCTGCTTTGGATTCTCTGTCTTCCACTCGCTCTGCCCCTCCCACATTCATACTCTGTCTCTGTCTCTCTCTCTCTGTCTCTCAACAATAAATAAATATTTTTTAAAGATTAAAAAAACTCTGGCATTACAGTCTACAGTTTCCTGGAATGGCCTTAATTATCCCACTGGTTGTGGCATATTAAAATCATCAAAGCAACTCAGTTTGAAATCTCTTCAAGAAAAACATGGTATAGAATAATTTGAGAAGGATTTCTGCAAAATGAAATAAAAGACAGGTTGCTGGGGGCCACCTGGGTAACTTAGTGGGTTAAGCAGACAACTCTTGGTTTCAACTCAGGTCATGATCTCACAGTTCACGAGTTTGAGCCCCACATCAGGTTCTGCACTGACAGCACAGAGCCCGCTTGGGATTCTCTCTCTCCCTCTCTCTGCCCCTTCCCTGCTCACACACACTCTCACTCTCAAGGTAAATAAATGAGCTTAAAAAAAGGGGGTGCTGGAACTTTTAAATGGCTTGGAATCACTATGACTAGACAATTCCAGTAAAGCAGAACAGTAATACAGTTATGAATATAGTCCCTGGTGACTTACTGCTTGACTCATCCAAAATCGTGCCCTTCCTACTCCAGTTAAAATGTTATCTCCCATCAAAATATGACATACAAAAACAACATGCCAGTAGCTCCAGCCTTTGGGGAACTGCAATGAATATCATTCAAATTAATTCTGACTGACATTTTGGTAAATCACCTCTCGAAGTCAGGAAGGGAACATTTTTAAAGCACTTGAGCATTGCCAAAACAGTAAGGAGTAAAACCACATTCATCACTCAGGAGGTAAAGTGCCAGGAGAGTCTGAAGCCAGAAAAATGGCAACCACATCATCTCAGTTGGAACATGAGTGATAGGTCTTTATCAACAACCATGTATTGATTTAGCAACTCCCACTATACAAATGGTATACCAGGTGAGATATATATGGCAAGAGAAATGTTTATTCACACTCACTTGTATTTTAAAAGGGCAGCTCAATAACTAAGAGCAAGACTTTGGAATCAGAAAAAACCTGTTCAAACATGGGCTCTGTCATTCATCAGCTTTTGCGCTTTAAGAAAGTTAATTTTCTAAACTGTAAAATGCAGGTGATGAAAACACATATTTCATATGGTAGATGGCAGGACTAAATGAGATCATGAATGTATAGTGCTCAGCACAGTGTTTGGACATAAATTAAATAATTTAACAAAAGCTAGCTATTGTTGCTATTTTATATATATATCAGTTAAAGCTTAGACCCTTACAAGTGGGACTAATTATAAATTAATGACATAGGATTCTATTTACAGTTCTATTTATAAATAACAATCCCTTTAGAGTAAGGAAACTAGTATTTATTGAGCATTTACCATGCTAGATACTCCACTGAGTCTTTTACATATATTCATACACATTAGCTCATTTAATCCTCTTGTCACAAAAAAACTAAGGTTCAAAGAGTGTGTAAGACTTTGCCCAAGGTGACACAGATAACAGTTCTTAAGGCCAGGATTTGTCCCTAGGTCTGTCCTCAAAGCCTGTCAACCGAAATCCTATACCTTTGTTAGAGATACTAAAACTGTTACCTGAGTCTGTTCCTCTCTCAGATTCATCCACTTCCTCAATTACTCCAGTGCTCCAGTTGGGTAGGTCCTCATCCCTAATAAACTTAACTATTAAAATAATGACCTAACTGGGCTCTTCTCCAGGATTTTCTTGCCCTAACACATTCTTACCTCCAGCTGCCAGAATAAACTTTCTGAAGTTCAGCTTCACGCATGGTACCCTGTTCCTCATTTTCAATGATTTCTATTACTCACTGAATTAAGTCCAAATACATCCAACTTGCCTTCAGTATTCTCAACAACCAAGTATAAGTACTTCTTTTAACCCTAATTCTCAGTTTAGTGCTACATTTTGGATGTCCTAGTTAACCTGAACTACCCATGGTTTCCTGGATAATGCCCAGCTACCCTGGACAAACTTCATTACCTTGCTTTGCTGCCTTTAATAGCCTTCTGTTCACCCCAGCCCTTAAAACCTCCCCTCACCCAGCCCCATCAAAAATCTTACTCATATTCTGGGGGCTCGGAGCAAATATTGTTTCATTAATCAAGGCCTTACTGATCTTTCACCTTTCTTTGTGGTCAATACCTCCTCTCAATATACACAGCTCTCTACTTTTGCCTCCATTATGGTATTTTATTTTTCTGTCATATTACTATCTTAGGTGAACATTTTCTTGAAAGTAGAAACTGAGTCATATTTATTAAGCATCCCAGGTATTTGAATATAGTAACAGTCATAGCCAATACATATATCACTCATTCTGTTCCAGGCATTGTTCTAAGATCTACATATATTAACTCAACCCATATAACAAACCTATTAGGTAGGTGTGGTAGGCAGCCTTTAAGATCGCCTGCAATTATCCTTGCTTTCTAACAGTCATACCTGTCTATAATCAACTCTTCTTGAGTATGAGCTGGACATAGCAACTTGTTTCTAATGAAAACATATGGCAAAAGTGATGAGATATCACTTCTGAGGTTAGGTTACAAAAAGACTGTGACTTCCATCTTGTGCTCCCTCTTTGTTCATTTGCTTGAGGGAGGCCAGTTGCCATATAGGGATCTATGTCACAAAAAGTTCACATGGCAAGTAAATGAGAGAAGTTTCTCTCCAACAGTCAGAGTAAACCTGAGAACCTCAATTTGATAGTGCATGAAGAAATGAATCCTGCTATGAATCATATCAGCTTGGAAGTAGATCATCACCCAGCCAAGCCTTCAAGTGAGACCACAGCCCTTGCTGATATACTAAATACAGCCTTAAGAGAGACTTTGAAGCAAAGTCACATCTGGATTCCTGACTCAGTTTTGTGGTAATTTGTTATATAGTAATAGATGATAAATACAATATTATTATTATGTCTATTTTTCAGATGACAATGTGGAGGCTCACATACTTAGTAAGAGACAGGGACAGGGTTCATACCCGGGCAGTATAGCTCCAGAATTCACATTATTAATCACAAAGCTAGCTTGCCTCATAAACGAATGAATAAAAGTTCTCTCCTTAAACTGGACACAGCCAAGTGATTAACTCAAATAAACAATTAAGAGCTGACTGCAAAAAAGTTTATAGTATCTTAATCCACAGTTGTACCAATGGATCTCTGTTGATATCAAATAGGCTTATATTAAATATACTTATTTCAACATGTGTTTATGTCTTTCTATGTGAAACTTGGGTCTCTCCTGTGTGGTTTTACTAATATGTACATAAACTTACATTAGGAGCTCTGTTTATCTCAGTTTACATTTAGAATTAAAACATAATTGATACTAAGTGTGGTAAGGTTGAAAAAATCTTTGTAATCTCACTATCTTGGATTTGAGGTCCACCTCTGACAATTTCTGCCACTGTGATATTAAGCAATTGACGTTAGGGGCACACTCTCCCTGAGCGATGGCTACCACCAATATATGGTGGGAATAGGAATACTACTGACCCTCACAGAGATCTAGGTGTAGTTTCTGATGTAACTAGATCACTTAGGGCAGTGCCTGATCATTTTCTCTTTAAGGTCTTCCTCACATTCCATGTATTCAGTAAGATCTTCCCTGGCCACAAAAGTAAAAAATGGCTGATTCCTCTTCAGGATTCCTCTAGCATTTATCTGTCTTAATCATGATGCATAATGATTACAGTATTTGTTACAAGGCAATAAAATATCTTAACATTTTTATGAATACAACTGAATTATTCATTCATAAAGTCTTAATTGAATTCCCTATGTGAGGTCTGCACCTTAGTAATGAGGAACTCACTAATATAGTGTTCTGAATAAAGAAGGTGGCTAGTAATTTTCTATTCAATTAATAAATGAATACTGTATTATACCATTTCACTACTAAGGACGAAAATGAATTATTTCACGTGTTTTCAAAATAACTGTCCTGGTATGGTTCACAAAATCTTGTCAAGAAGCAGAAGAATGACTTAGACAATTTCATGAAGCTATGTCTCAGTGTGCTGCAGGATCTGCATTTAGCCCATCACCAAGGTCATCCCATCTGCATCACAGGAGGGAAGTTTGGAACTACATTTCCCATAAGGGCATGGGCTTCTCATGGGCCTTAGTGCCTCTAAGAAGCACTCCCACTGAAGCTCACTCCTTAGTGGCAAGTACAGGCAGGAAGTTCGAATTACATGATATGTGGCCTGCTTTTGACATATTGAGGATTTCTACTAAGAATCAGTCACTATGAAAACCCAAAAGATTCCACCAAAAATCTGCTAGAATTGATTCATGAATTCAGCAAAGTTGCAGGATATAAAATCAATGCACAGAAAACAGTTGCATTCCTATACACCAACAATGAAGCAACAGAAAGAGAAATCAAGGAATCGATCCCTTTTATAGTTGCACCAAAAACTATAAAATACCTACGAATAAATCTAAACAAAGAGGTGAAAAATGTATACACTGAAAACTATAGAAAGCTTGTGAAAGAAATTGAAGAAGACACAAAAAAAAGGAAAAAGATTCCATTCTCCTGGATAGGAAGAACAAATATTGCTAAAATGTCAATACTACCCAAAGCAATCTACATATTCAATGCAATCCTTATCAAAATAACACCAGCATTCTTCACAGAGCTAGAACAAATAATCCTAAAACTTGTATGGAACCAGAAAAGACTCTGAATAGCCAAAGCAATCTTGAAAAAGAAAACCAAAGCAGGAGGCATCATAATCCCGGACTTAAAGCTATACTACAAAGCTGTAATCATCAAGACAGTATGGTAGTGGCACAAGAACACACACTCAGATCAATGGAACTGAATAGAGAACCCAGAAATGGACCCACAAATGTATGGCCAACTAATCTTTGATAAAGCAGGAAAGAATATCCAATGGAATAAAGACAGTCTCTTCAGCAAGTGGTGCTGGGAAAATAGGACAGCACATGCAGAAGAATGAACCTGGACCACTTTCTTACACCATACACAAAAATCAACTGAAAATGGATGAAAAGACCTCAATGTAAGACAGGAAGCCATAAAAATCCTTGAGGAGAAAGCAGGCAAAAACCTATTTGACCTTGGCTCCAGCAACTTCTTACTCAACACGTCTCCAGAGGCAAGGGAAACAAAAGCAAAAATGAACTATTGGGACCTCATCAAAATAAAAACTTCTGCACAGTGAAGGAAACAATCAGCAAAACTAAAAGGCAACCGACAGAATGGGAGAAGATATTTGCAAATGACATATCAGATAAAGGGTCAGTATCCAAAATCTATAAAGAACTTATCAAACTCAACACCCAAAAAACAAATAATCCAGGGAAGAAATGGGAAAAAGATGTCTTCCAAAAAAGACATCCAGATGGCCAACCAACACATGAAAAAATGCTCAACATCGCTCATCATCAGAGAAATACAAATCAAAACCACAATGAGATACTACCTTGCACCTGTCAGAATGGCTAAAATTAACAACTCAGGCAACAGCAGATGTTGGCAAGGATGCAGAGAAAGAGGATCACTTTTGTATTGCTGGTGGGAATGCAAGCTGGTGCAGCCACTCTAGAAAACAGTATGGAGGTTCCTCAAAAAATTAAAAATAGAACTACCCTATGACCCAGCAATTACACTACTAGGTATTTATCCAAGGGATACATGTATGCTATTTTGAAGGGATACATGCACCCCCATGTTTATAGCAGCACTATCAACAACAGCCAAAGTATAGAAAGGGCCCAAATGTCCACCAATAGATGAATGGATAAAGAACATGTGGTATATATAGACAATGGAGTATTACTCAGCAATCAACAAGAATGAAATCTTGCCATTTGCAACATCGTGTATGGAACTAGAGGGTATTATGCTAAGCGAAATTAGTCAGTCAGAGAAAGACAAATATCATATGACTTCACTCATATGAGAACTTTAAGACACAGAACAGATGAGCATAAGGGAAGGGAAGCAAAAATAATATAAAAACAGGGAGGGGGACAAAACATAAGAGACTGTTAAATATGAAGAACAAAAGAGGGTTACTGGAGGGGTTGTGGGAGGGGGGATGGGCTAAATGGGTAGGGGGTATTAGGGAATCGACTCCTGAAATCATTGTTGCACTATATGCTAACTGATTTGAATGTAAATTAAAAAAATAAAATTAAAAAAGCTAATATATGCTTAACATTTATTAGCCTTGAATTATATGCTAGACAAAATGTTAAATAGTCTGCATGAATCATGTGACTTTGCCTCCTAACACTAGAAATAGATATTTTTATTACCCCCCCCTCCAGTTAAAAATATATTAAACTGAGGCTCTTGGGTGCTCAGGTGGTTGAGCGTCTGACTTCAGCTCGGCTCATGATCTCACAGTTCATTGGTTTGAGCCCTGTGTCGGGCTCTGGGCTGACAGTTCAGAGCCTGGAGACTGCTTCAGATTCTGTGTCTCCCTCTCTCTCTCTCTCTCTGCCCCTCCCCTGCTCACACTCTGTCTCTCTCTGTCTCTCAAAAGAGAATAAACATTAAAAAAAATTATATATATATATATAAAACTAAGCCCAGTAATGTCCAGTGTCTTGCCCAAGGGCGCACAACTAGGTATAGACAGATGCTATTCACACTCAGAAAGTCAGACTCAAGAGTCCCTTCTCTTAAATATCACACATGTGCTCAGGTGGTTATATTGTCTGGTGCCCTGATTTCCACTAGGGATCAACTGGTAGGGAAAGAAGCATTTTCTAAAATCAATGAAATTATTAAAATCCTTGATCTCTTTGTCCACATAAAATTGCATTTGTAGCTCAGCATGTCTATCATGCATATAATTTTACTTAAGGGGAAGAAAAGGTTATGTATTTAAAAAAAGGTGAGGAAGCCATTGGAAGATGCCATAAATTTATTCTGTCAGGCAGGCCGAGTTGTGTGACAGTCAGAGACATGGCTTGATGCAGAGATGTGAAGTGTGACTTTTCGACTGTCACGCTGGATGAGATGGATGGATTTTGGAACACATCCCAGGAAGCTGAGACACTCATGTGGTCAAGTGTTGGTCTCTCTGATCAAATTTGATTTGCTGTCTCTGAAGTTGTTGGATTTTGCCAGCCCTCCAGATGCTGCATTGTGTCTTTGCAGACGCAGTTGGTTTGACACCATCTGCAAGACCCTGCATTGGTCCTAGCAGGATGAGCCATTGTTTCCTGAGGAATTAATGGACATTCTCACATTCTACCTGTGTTAATTGAGCTATTTTCACACATGCTAATGTGTCAGTTACCCAGGGCCTAGTTCTCACTTACATACTCTGCACTAGATATGCATATAAATGGGAGAAATCCCGAAACTTGCTGCCAAAATCCAGATAGCCTACTATTCAGCAAATAAGAACAGCTAGTGCTTGAAGAAATTATATTTCCAGAAATAAATGTACAGGATTCGTGTTTTGAAGAGTAAACTAGTGGGAGATTACCTAGACATTCCACTTTTTAAACAGTCTGATCCTGAATAAGTCATTTGGCTTAGCCATAATTTAGTTCCCCACAATGCTTTAAATCAGGACAATATTTTTCCATACTCTAGAGTTATTCCACTCTAACATCACTAGAGAGCAAAGCTCAAGAAAATGAGTGTGAGTCTAGGCTCCCATCCAAAGGTGTTTAGTTAATGAATTACCCAAAGTACTTGGTTATAGGGAAATTACACCTATCTACTGAAATAGATGCTCTCTTATCAGAAGCAAATGGAAATAATGGTTGCCAAATTCACACACAAAAAAGAAGTTAAAGTGGGAGATAGTTAAAAGAATATATGTCCTAAGCATTTTAAATTAAAATACATGGCTGTGTATTATTTCACCAATATTTATTATAAGGAACTAAGAAATTTTCATTTCTGTGTGGACCTTCTCATTGAGTGTGGGTCTGTCTCTCGACTGGCATTTCCTTTCATCTTTCTTGCATAAACCAAATCCATAATGTATTTTCTATGAATTCTAATTGGGGTTTATTCAACTATTGGAACTTAGACAACAGTCTGAGCATGGTATCCATATCAATTTTTATGTATTTCTTTGTCTCACCCAAATCTAATTCTACGACACATTTTTTTAGGAACTTAACTTTAACATGCTTTCCAAGGCATTCAATTTAGTTGTCACAGAAATGTAACTTCCTTTTTTGCACTCATATTTCATGGATGTAAAATGTTGTTAAAATCATAACTAGTTTTCTGTGGTTAATATAACAAATATAAATGGCATACATGAGCTTGGAAACAAAAACAACTAGCTCTTGGTAAGCATGCAAATCATCTTGTGGAAGCAAAAGTGTGTGGGTTCCCTAGCGAGTGGCCTACAGCCACTCCATGTGCTGTGTTTTGCTGAAAGAATGAAAGAGTTGATTAATCCACCAATTTGTGTATTTCTACATACCCAATATGTAGATACATGTTTTTTTCTACATGTACATATACATTTCTACATGTACATATATGACCTACTATAAAGTCCTCAATTGTGCAGGACTTGAATATCTGGCACTTTTTCTGACCATAATTGCATAAGGGATAAAAGCCTACTTAGCACCAACCTCAAAGATTCAAAACATGGCTGGAATTATACATTTTTAAGAATTATCCAAGCTATTTATATTACATAATGGGTAGTAGGTTTTACTGTCAAAAGAATTGCCAGCCATCTAAAATACAGCTTTATAAAATGTCCACAATTATCATAGCATTCCAGAACAAAGAGAGAAAGGAATTAGAATACAAACAGAATTGTATTTCCATCTTTCCTTCAGGCTTAGAGAATAAAGACCATTTTCTATTTTTACTTGTCCTAAAAAGTTAAAGACAACAAATATATCATAACTTTCAAAGGTGTCAAATTGTACAAGTTTTTTCTTTCTATTGCAGTCAGTATCTGTTCAAGATACATTCTAGATGTTTCAGGGACTATTAACAGACATTTACTAAGGGCTTGCCATGAAGAAAGAATAGTATTTGGGATATGCGAGTGTTAGCTAATGTCACACATTTTCTGGAAATCCTAGAGGCAGTCACTTTAAAGAGTTTCCCATCTCATTGGTAAGGCATGACCATATTTAAAATCTTTGTTTAAAAACTGTGAAAATGGGACCTTGACTTTATCATTTCGAATCTTTCTCTACAGATTACAAAAAAACTAACAATTCCACTGTCTCTAGAGATTGTGGGAATTTTTAATTTGGGGAAGACATGGCTACCAAAAGATTTCCTATCTTTCTCCATGTTTTGTAGTCTTTTGCATAAAGACCTAATATAGAATTCAGGTTGATAGAAAATTCAACAAAAGAGGTAAGAAATTCTACTTTAACATAAAATTTCTAACATGACATGCTATTTATCTGTTTAATACTTCTTGCTGTGCACAACATAAAATCAGTTTGTCATAACCTTAAAGCATTTTTTTCTGGTTCTGAAAGCTCCAGAATAAATTGCCATTCTTTGAGTTGCTCAGGCATAAAAATGAAAACTGAATTTTTTTCTTGGAAAAGATGAATTACCCCAGCTTGACAGAGGGTAATTAGCATACCCAAAGCAAGTTAAGAGAATGGGTTGACAAGCACAAAGAAGCCTAAGAAAACATGGGCACATTTTGCATGTGTTTTAATACATAAATGATTAAAAACATTACTATATATGTTAATTGCCACCAACTTCAACACAACCCTATTGGAAGACAAGATTAAGTCGTGGAAAACAGTACATCTTTAATTATTTGTCTATTCTATAAACAAGTTTAATTGGAATCTAAAAACAGCAAGGGACAAAAGCTCAGTTCATTAGGGACCAACTAACTGTAAAGGGCAGATAAAAACCTTTTGTCTGATACAGATGTACCTCCCGAGCACCATCAGATAGCACCAGGCAGTACACTAATCAGTAATAAGAGGTGTTCTCATTATTAAGCTTATAAAGCATAAACCAGGTCACCACAAACTTCGAAGGTACTGATCATCAATTATTTCGCTAATTGTTTGTTCTGTTTGCATGTCTCAGGGTAAAAGGAAAAAGTCACTGAAGTGAAAGAGACACCAATAATTACTACCTCAGTGACAGTTGGTTTTTAGTATCTCATTATTTATGATTTGTTTTGTTGTGCATATGTGACTTTAAGTCTACTGTATTAATGTATATCCAAGAAGCCTAGTGTGTAACACTTGCAGAAGAATTACACAAATTAAACAGCAAACTCAGGCATGGAATCTGCCCTGAAAAATCTTGCAAGACTGTTAATAACTCTGTATATGCATGTGTGTGTGTGCATGTATGTATGTGTGAATTCAAGAACCCTCACTTATGGCACGTTTAATTTGTGCTATTCGGGAAGTGCTATGTATCATGTTACAGCATAAAATGCCAAACTTTTTCTGGCCATTGCCATCTTGTTTGCAAGAAACACGGACTTTCAGACTGTCCTAGAAAGTGTATTAAGCCTCCTTAATGAACAACAACAACAACAACAACAACAACAACTTTAAGGTAATTATTAAGTTCAAGTTAACATGAGGCAAGGAAGCTGGAATGTCATGAAATCCCAGAATAGAATTTAATTTTCTCAGTCCCACTCATGATGAACAGAGATAGCTCAGAATGAAGAGATCACTTGCTTAGAGCTTGGGAGGTCATCAGTTCACAAAACAGCTATTTCTGACTATCTTTAAGCTGTAAAGCAACACTTCTATTTTATCCTTCTTTCTCTTTATTAATGTTCCATTAACAGATTAAATACTATATGAAACTAAAGGCTATATTACTAATTATTAAACTGAAGACAGAGAAAATTCTCTAATAAAGCATTTTTTTTTGTTTTTATGTCCTTATTTTGAGAGAAAGAGAGCACAAATAGGCAAGGGGAGAAAGAAGAAGAGAGACGATCCCAAGTAGGCTCTGTGCTGTCAGTGTGGAATCCAATACAGGGGTCGATCCCACAAGCCGTGAGATCATAACTTGGGCAGAAATCAAGAGTCAGGATGCTTAACTGACTGAGCTACTCAGGCACCTCTCTAATAAAAGCATATTTTTAAATGGGTATACAGAACTGCACACATAAACTTTTTAAAGGCTGAGGAAACTGATGAAGTTGGAGTCTATGTTAAAGTATTCCAAAGAAAATACTGTTTTGTTTACATCAGACTTCCAAAGAGTCAAGAAAAGAAAACTTTTCTTTGTGGAGGAGACCTTCCATTTTCTGTCCTGCTCCCCCATCCCATCACCACACACACATCTGACTTAATGCTACAAAGAGTATAAAACTGATAGGGTCTTGCTTTTATGATACATCAAATTGAACTTAAATCCTTAGTAAAAAGCATTATTAGTTTCCGTCCAGAAGAAATAAAGGTAAATAATTTCTATTGAACTAAATGTTAGTCCATTTTAGTAACTGGACAAAGCCCATACCTTTCTCAATAGAATCAACTTTCTCTGAGAAAACTGTGCTGATAGGGTAGAATCAACTTTCTCTGAGAAAACTGTGCTGATAGGGTATAAACCAATATGAGAATATTTCTGTTCTGAAGAAAGTAAAGCTCAATTTTCCTTCTAAATAGAAAAAAAAAAGGTTATTTAAAGATACCTAGTTTCCTTGCAAAACTAACATGGGGAAAAGAGTTAAGTACTTCATAGGAGAATAGATTTCAGGTAACTGCACCTGTACCATGGAAAATTACTCTTCAATTATGCATAGTAATTAGAGTTGTTGTTTAACTGTTATGAAAAGCCTGTAGTGTGTGAGAAGGTGCACACAGCTCTTAGAGAGATTCTGTCACTGCGGGTAGGTGAGGGAAGATGATTTGAGATAAAACACAGAATAGAATAGAAACCTGCTGGAGAAGAGGTCTTTGTATAGTACTTAACTGACACACAGTGGAGAACCTATTCAAACATATTTGTTGATCACTTACAATGTATCTTTCATAGTAAGATTAGTGAGATTTGTATATCACAAAAATCTCCTTATTAAAAATTACTAATGCGGGACACCTGGGTGGCTCAGTTGGTTGACCTACCAAGTCTTAGGTTTGACTCAAGTCATGATCTCATAGTCATAAGATTGAGCCCCTTATTGGGCTCTGTGCCGACAGCACAGAGCCTGCTTAGGATTCTCCCTCTCTCCCTCTCCCTGTCTCTGCCCCTACCCCATGCATGTACAGTCCCCCTTTCTCTCTCTCTTTATTTTAAAAATAAATAAATAAACTTAAAAAAAGCCATTTGAAATGTTCATAACTAATTAATGCTGCTAGAATATAAAGCCCCCAAAGAAAAGATTCAAGATTCTGGCTCTCCCTCTCTCTCTGCTGCTCACACACTTGTGCGCTCTCTCTCTCTCTCTCTCTGAAAAAAATTAATGCAATGTGATAAGTAGTGATATACTGTTATTAATTGTCAATATATTACTTTAAGCTTGGGCTTTTGAACTCTGCCCAGGCTTATTTTAAAATTAGTATTCACGAGGGGCGCCTGGGTGGCACAGTCGGTTAAGCGTCCGACTTCAGCCAGGTCACGATCTCGCGGTCCGTGAGTTCGAGCCCCGCGTCGGGCTCTGGGCTGATGGCTCAGAGCCTGGAGCCTGTTTCCGATTCTGTGTCTCCCTCTCTCTCTGCCCCTCGCCCGTTCATGCTCTGTCTCTCTCTGTCCCAAAAATAATAAATAAACGTTGAAAAAAAAAATTACTATTCACGAGACCAATGTAAAGGACTTAAATTATGTTCTGATCATAAGATAGGCAGAAGTATTAACCTAGTAGTTTTTAAATATGATGTTTTGCTCCTAACACTCTTGACTCCTAACACTTGAGATTTCAAATGATTTGACTGGCAATGAATAATAATGACTCAGGAAGGAATATCTTCATTCCACTCCTGTTATCTCCCCCTTGTCTCTTCAGTGGGATGGATCAACACAATTTTAAAACATCTGATTTTTGGTAAACATAGCAATTTTCCTTGATAGTATATATGGTACTGAAACCATGACCATGACTAAATAACTTTATTAAAATGTGATTAAAGTCATCAGATTACAATATTCATGTTCCATCAAACCTGTGAGAGAAGAGCCCATGCAAGAGTTCTCCTTTCAGTCTTATCTCTTTCACATTCATGTCATCATCATTATTGCCATCAACATCCTCAACAATAATAAAAAGTACCTATTAAACAACAGCTAGATAATTGCTGTAATTGCTATAGAGCTGAGCACAATTAAATTTGGTTCGGTATTTGTTGGTTTAAAAAATAAAATCATAAAAATTAATACCAAGCAATAAAATCTAGCCTCCATTAATTCTAGCATTTCTCCTTCACTTATACTACTGTCAGATAAATTGTAAACTCAATATTTCTTTCTCAGAAGATTCTTTTACATTTCTCTCCCCGCTTTACGTTAGCAGTGACTGAGTGACACCAAGCACCACAAACTTCCATTTGCAAGTAGAAGTTGCAGTTAATTGTTGATACTGATGTGAAATCCACATTGTATGCTTAATCTTACTTTAAGGCTCATAATTGAGGTGTCTGTGTTTTCTGCCTTCATTTTCCAGCCTTTCAGTGAGATAGGAAGCACAATTTAAAAACATCACCTCCCTCAGGACTGATTGTGCCTTAGAACTCCCACTGAAGTCAATAGGTGCTTTGTGTACACTCAGACTAGACTCATAATGAGCAGAGTTGATGAGAATCCAGCTTTCCGAGGATGACTAGTGCTGAGTCTTCAAGGTCATTCATCATTTTCATCTGAGAAGGCAGACTCTTTATTTGCTCTCTCTTCTCAAATAGGTATACAATTAAAGGAAGAATTATTCCTCCCAGTGGCAAGCACTTTATTAACAAAGGGCATGTTGAGCCCCCATCTCGTATCATTGCCAGATGGTCTGTGTGCCCAACAACTAAAGGCAGCCTCAGTGAATATCTTACTTTTTGCCTCAGAACTGCTGCCTATATTATTTCTCTGTTGGCAGAACGTAAAAGAAAATCTTCCTTAAAGGTTTGCACTGTATTATTTAATTTTCTCTGTAAACTTTGAGTCAGTAAAAAGAAAAATGGCACTTTTTAGATTATCTGTTCAATGATTAGGTTCAAATTAACATTTTTAAAATGCTAACAATCCAAGAATATGCGGTAGCCTGAACTGAGTAGTAGTTATGAGGAACTAAAGAAAGGCCTTTCATCACCAATATGTTTCTTATCAAATTTCATCAAACATATCCAAATATCACAGGACTTACAGCAATTTGTAAGGTGTATTCAACAGTATAATTCTTTGTTTCTGACAATGTCATTAAACTGACCACTAATGAAATTCTCATTGCGTAGTGAACGTAAATAAACTGAACGATGTTCTCAATCATGCTTGCCGACAAAGTGCAACTCCACAAAAAAAAAGCAGACTTTTTTTTTCTAGAAAGCAATATATGAAGGAGAAGGAAAGAATCTTAGGAGGAAGAGGGTATTAAAAAAATCAACAAAAGATATTTGTCTGTGATAGTAAGAATAGGACAGTCTATGCCGAAGTAACAACCCCAAATACCAAAGAGGTAATCCAGTGAGTTTACATTTATACTTTATATGTGGGTTGTACTGCTCTCCTCTACAGCTGTTCTCTAAGGGTTGGCTCAGCAATGTGAGCAGCTTCCATCTTGCAGCTATGCCAGCTGAAACTCTTGCCTTCCAAGGTCTCCACAAGAAGGAGAGAGAAAGGCAGAGAGGCACAGCAGGTCATAAATGACAAGCAATGATATGACTACCGTCCACTCAGTAGTCACTGGCTATGACTAGTTACAGGAAGCCAACTTACAGAAAGGAAGAACGTAAAATGGAAGGAGCACATGGCTATGTTGATGGCCACTAACTACCTCCATAACACTTTCTAGATAACACATTTTCTAAAGTGAGCTAAAATTAGTATGAACACATGCTGGCACTGATGCCAATGTGCCTTCTGATGCACTATGCCGAGTTAGAGTTTGCCATGATAAGAAACAAAGACAAAAAGCAAACAATCAACCCAAAACCCCAGACATGGTCCCTTTCCTCATGGACCTTCTTAGCTTAGTGGCTTTGGAAAGAAGCCCTTAGCTCTCAAAGTCTCATTCTTCCTATGTGCAGTACAAGGATAATAATAACACCTACTAGCAGCACTATTTTGAGGAACAAAGAAAAATGTGGTAAGAGTTAGATGAGATAACATATGTTAAACATAAAAGGATGCCTCACACAGTTTAGGTGATGAATAAACCTCCACATACACTACATAGCAGGAGGAACTTCACTTATTTCTGTCCCAAGATTTTTCACTGATATAAATCAGATGTTTGAGAAAATTTAATGATACCAAGAAGTATAGTTCAGAGAATCATCAGCAAGTCCTTTTTAGCCAACCAGTGTAACTTAGTATTCCAGTACTATAAATTATCATGGTTTCTCCAATCCTGTTAGCCCCAGCTTTGACCCACATAATGTTTGTTCTTCTTTAAGCCTATGACTCAGAAGCAAAAATAATGTCTATCCCTGTCATCTTCAGCTCCCAAAAGGTGGTTCCTAGTAGTACCCTTATGCCTTTAGCATGCCCAGCTGCTCCCATGGGCCCCAAAACATCACAATGAGTTTACAAAAACAGAGAAAAGTTATTGATAGATACTACCTAATTTGATTTAAAGAAAAGGGAAGATTCTAAGGCAAAAGTCTTGGCCTTGGCACAGATGAATTTAAGATGTAGATTACATATAACGAGAGAGTATGACAAACTTTAAGAGGCAGATAATTTAGCAGAGAGCTTTGATTTTAACTTGTACCGAAGGAAGCAAAAAGTAAGGACACCTACAGGTGAAATAATCATGTTTGTACTTTTGTTGTTTGTATTTCTCTCTACATCATTTTCTTTAAAGGAAAGGAAAAATGAGACTATATTATATTTGTGTGCTATTTTGTTTGGAAAGATAATTAGTAGGATACTTGGTAGCTTAACTTCTCTGATCTCTTTGAAGTTTTTCTTCTTTTGCTATTATTTGAATTTTTGTGTTTTAGCTCCCTTATTGGACTGTAAATTTACTGAGAGAAGGAAAGTCTTTTCATACTTTTCATCTTAGTGTTAAGGAGAATTGACCTTGTCAACAGATAGATCTGAGTTGGAGTCCTGACTCTCCACAATACATGTAACCCTAGGTAAATTATTTAACTGCTTTTGTTTCCTTATCTGTTCAAAGGAGAATAATAATACTTACACACTGGACTGAATATATCTCCCAAAGATTCATTTCTTTCCCAAAACCTCAGAATGTGATCTTATTTGGAAACAGGGCTCTTGTAGATGTAATTAATTCAGATGAGGTCATATTGAAGTAGGGTGGACCCTTAAACCAAAATGACTTACTGTCCTTATAAGAAGAGGAGAATACCACCTGAAGACACAGGGAGGGAAGACGGCCATGTGATGACAAAGGCAGAGATTGAAATTATGAAGTTTCAAGCCAAGAAACATCAAAACTTGCTACCATCAGAAGTTAAGAGAGAAACACAATATGGATCATCCCTCTGAGCCCACAAAAAGCAACCAACTCTGCTGACATCTTGATTTTTATTTCTGGCCTGACCATATGAGAATAAAATCCTGTTGTTTTAAGCTACTCTGTCTGTGGTAATTTTATACAGCAGCCCTATAAAATGAATACAACTTACTTTATAGAATACCTATAAATTTTAGTTGAAATAATTTACATAAAGTACTTTTAACCATGGTGCTTAGTATATATTAATCACATAATAAATGTTAGCTTTCAAATATTTACTGATTAAAAGAAAAAGAGTCAATGAAGAATATACCAGCACCTTGACCTCTTCATTCAGATATTTTATTAGAGAATAAGGTAGTTGGAATCCTCCTTTCTAATCTCCAAGAGTAGAATGAAGCATGTAATTATTAAAACACATTTGTTGGGTTGGGAGCTCCCCAGTGTTCTATAGTGGCCAGTTTAAAGAATAAGCTGAAGGATACAAAGCTGAATTGAAAAATACACTAGAGGAGTTCAACAGCAAACTGGATGAAGCAGAAAAATGGATCAGTGACCTGGAAGACAGGGCAGTGGAACTCATCCAGGGCAGCAAAAACAAAAATTTAAGTAAAGATAGCTTCTTAAAGAACCCATAAAACAACATTAAGAGGAATAACATTTGCAGTTTAGTGCCCCAGGAGAAGAGAGAGAGAAAGGGGCAGAAAACATACTTAAATAAATAATGGCTAAAAACTTCCATAACCTGGGGAGGGAAACAGACATTCAGGTCCAACTAGCCCAGAGAGTTCCAAATAAGATGATTACAAATAAATCAACCACAAGATATATTACAATTAAAATGCCAAAAGTTAAATAGGGTGCCGGGGTGGCTCAGTTGGTTGAGCATTGACTTCAGCTCAGGTAATGATCTCATGGTTCGTGGGTTCAAGACCTGCATCTGGCTCTGTGCTGACAGCTCAGAGCCTGAAGTCTGCTTCGGATTCTGTCTCTCCCTCTCTCTGACCCTCCCCCAACTCACACTCTGTCTCTGTCTCTCAAAAATGAATAAACATTATTAAAAAAAGCCAAAGTTAAAGATAGAAAATCTTGAAAGCAGCAAAAGAAAAACAAATTGTAATGTATAAGGAACCCCCTGTAAGTATATCAGCAGAATTTTCAGCACAAACTTGCAGATCAGAAGGGAATGGGATGATATATTCATAGTACTAAAAGGAAAAAACTTTCACCCAAGACCACTCTACCCAGAAATGTTATCATTCAGAAGTGAAGGTGAGATAGAGTTTTCCAGACAATCAAAAACTGAAGAAGTTCATTGCTACTAAAGCAGCCTTACAAGAAATGTTAAATGGACTTTGTCAAGCTGAAAAGAAAAGACATAATTGGTAATAAGAAAACATATGAGAGTAAAAATCTCACTGCTAAATGTAAATATATTGTAAAGGTAATAGATTAATGATTTACAAAGTTAGTAAGAAGGTTAAAATGAAATATTAAAACTAACTATAAATATAATAATTAGTTAAGGAATAAACAAAATAAAAAGATGTAAAATGTGACACCAAAAACAAAGCATTATGTATGGGAGTAAAAATGAAGGATTTTACAATGAGTTCCAATGTTAATTTCCTATTAATGTAAAATAACCTATATATACATACATATGTATATATGTGTGTCTATGTATTGCATGTGAACCTCACAGTAACCACAAAGCAAAAACCTATAATAGATACACAAAAGATAATCATAAATAAATATAAATATAACAGTAAATAAAGTCATCAAATTACAGGGAATAGAACAAGAGAAGATGAAAGGAACAGAAAGGAACTACAAAAACAGCCAGGAAAACAATTAATGAAATGGCAATAAGTACATACATATCAGTAATTACTTTAAATGTAAACAGTTTAAGTTCTCTAATCAAAAGACATAGCATCACTGAATGGATAAGAAAATCTATGGGATGAAGCAAAAGCAGCTCTAAGAGAAAAGTTCATAATGATACAGTCCTATCTAAAAGAAAAAAAAAAGAAAGAAAGAAGAAAAGAAAGGAAGGAAGGAAGGAAGGAAGGAAGGAAGGAAAAATAAAAGTCTCAAATAAGTAACTTTGCTTTTATATGTAAAGGAACTAGAAAAAAACACATACACAGCCAGTTACTAAAATGAAGGAAATTTTAAAGATAAGAGAAGGAATAAACAAAATAGAGGCTACAAAGACAATAAGAAAAGATCAATGAAACTAAGAGCTGTTTCTTTGAAAAGTAAACAAAATTAACAAAACTTTAACTTGACTCACCAAGAAAAGAAAGAGAGGACTCAAATAAGTGAAATCAGAAATCAAAGAAGAAAAGTTGCAACTGATATGACATAAATATGAAGGATCACAATATGCTACTATGAAAGATTACACACCAATAAATTGAAAAAACCAGATGAAATTTATAAATTCCTAGAAACATATTATCTTTGAAGACTGGATCATGATGAAACAGAAAATCTGAATAGACTGATTGATTACTAGTAAGAAGATTGAATCAGTAATGAAAAATCTCCCAACAAACAATCATCTAGGACCAAATGACTCTAAGGGTTAATTCTACCAAACATTCAAAGATTTAATACCTGTCCTTTTCAAACTCTTTCAAAAAATTGAAGAGGAGGGAGTGCTTCTCTTTTGTTTTTTTTTTTGTTTTTGTTCTTGTTTTTTGGAAGATTTATTTTTTATTTTTTTAAGTTAATTTATTTTGAGAAAGAGAGAAATTGCGCATGAGTGCAAGTGGGGGAGAGGCAGAGAGAGAGGAGAAAGAGAATCCCAAGGAGGCTCCCTGATGTCAGTGAAGAGTCTGCCACTGATGTCAGAAACAGGAGATCATGACCTGAGCCAAAACCAAGAGCTGGTGCTTAACCAACTGAGTCACCTAGGCACACCTATTTTTTTAATTTTTTTAAGCTTATTTATTTATTTTTAGAGAGAGAGACAGTGAGCAGGGGAGGGGCAGACAGAAAGAGGGAGAGAGAAAACCCCAAGCAGGATCTGGGCTGGTAACCACAGAGCCCAACGTGAGGCTCAATCTCACGAACCATGAGATCATGAGCTAAGCCAAAATCAAGAGTCAGATGTTTAACCCACTGAGCCCTGAGGTGGGAATGCTTCTGAACTCACTTTTATGAGGCCAGCATTACCTCATAATAAAAGTAATTATAGGCCAGTGCCCCTAACGAACATGTAAAAATCTTCAACAAAACATTAACAAACCAAATACAACAATACATTAAAAGGCTCATACACCAGGAATGGGATTTATTCCAGGGAGACAAGGATGATTCAACATCCACAAATCTGTCAATATAATATACCACATTAACAAAAGAAAGGATAAAAATCATATGATCATCTCAACAGATGCAGAAAAAAAGTATTTAGAAAAATCCAACAAACATTTATAATCAAAACCCTCAACAAACTGGGTATAAAGGAAATATATCTCAACCGTATATGACAATCTAACAGCTAACATCATACTCAAGGTGAAAAACTGAAAGATTTCATCTAAGATCAGGAATAAGACAAGGATACCCACTCTCACCACTTTTATTCAACATAGAACTGGAAGTCATAGCCACAGTACTTTGACAAGAGAAAGAAATAAAAGGCATCCAAACTGGTAAGAAAGAAGTAAATCTGTCACTATTTATACATAACAAACCCTAAAGATTCCATCAAAAAACTGTCAGAACTAATAAATTTATTTAGTAAAGTTTCAGGATATAAAATAATATAAAGAAATCTGTGGCATTTCTATATACTAATAATGAAGCATCAGAAATAGAAATTAAGAAAATAATGCCATTTATGATTACAACAAAAGAATAATATACCTAGGAATAAATTTAACCAAGGAGCAGAAAGACACTGATGAAAGAAACTGAAGAAGATAAAAATAAATGGAAAGATATTCCATACTCATGGATTGGAAGAATCAAAATTGTTAAAATGTCCATACTACCCAAAGCAATGAACAGATTCAATGCAATACCTATCAAAATTCCAATGGCACTCTTCGCATAACTAGAATAAGTAATTTGAAAATTTGTATGGAACCACAAAAGATCCCAAATACCCAAAGCAATCTTAAAAAGAAGAAGAGGGCACCTGGGTGGCTCAGTCAGTTAAGAGTCCGACTTCAACCCAGGTCATGGTCTCGTGGTTCATGAGTTCAAGCCCGCATCAGGCTCTGTGCTGACAGCTGGGAGCCTGGAGCCTGCTTTGGATTCTATGTTTCCCTTTCTATCTCTGCCCTTCCTCTGCTTTCAATCTGTCTCTCTCTTTCCCATAAATAAAAAAATAAAATAAACATTAAAAAAATTAAAAAAAAAAGAACAAAGCTGGAGGTGTCGTGCTCTGATTTCAAACTATACTTCACAGCTATAATAATCAAAACAGTAAAGTATTAGTATAAAAACAGACACACAGATCAATGGAAAAGAAGTGAGAGCACAGAAATAAACCCACACATATTTGGATAATTTACAACAAAGGAGCCAAGAATATAAAACGAAGAAAGGACAGTATCTTCAATAAACAATGTTGGGAAATCTGGACAACTACATTCAAAAGAATGAAACTAGACCACCATCTTCTGTAATACACAAAAATTAACACAAATAAATTAAAGACTTGAATGTAAGACCTAAAACCATAAATTCTAAAAAGAAAACACACGCAGTAAACTCTTCAACATTGGTCTTAGCAATGTCTTTGTGGATCTAACTCAAAAGACCAGGGAACAAAGCAAAAGTGAACAATTGGGATAATGCAAAACTATAAAGTTTCTGCACAGCAATGGAAACTACCACCAAAATTAAAGGCAATATACTGAATGAAAGAAGATATTTGCAAAACATACATCTGATAAGGGGTTAATATCCAAAACATATAAAGAACTCAACTCAACAACAAAAATACAACATGATTAAAAAATGGACAGAGGATCTAAATATACATTTCTCCAAAAAAGATAAACATATGGCCAACCAGCACATGAAAAGATACTCAACATCACTAATTATTAGGAAAATGCAAATCAAAACCACAAGATATCACCTAACATCTGTTAGGATGGCTATCATAAAAAAGACAATAACAAACATTGGACAGGATGTAGACAAAAAGCAACTCTTGTACACTGTTGATGGGACTGTAAACCTGGTGTAGCCACTATGGAAAACAGTATAGCAATTCCTCAAAAAAAATTAAGAATATAACTACCATATGACCTAGCTATTCCACTTCTGAGTATTTATCCAAAGAATATGAAAACACTAATTTGAAAAGATATATGCACCCCTATGTTCACTGCAGCATCATTTACAATGAACAAGCCATGGAAACAACCTAAGTGTCCTCTGATAGATGAAGAGATAATGAAGATGGGATATATTTATACAATGGAATGTTAGTCAGCCATAAAAAATATGAAATCTTTCATTTGTGCCATCATAGATGGACCTTGAGGGTATTACACTAAGCAAAGTAAGTCAGACAGAGAAAGACAAATATATATGTGGTATCATATATCACTTATATGTGGTATTTTAAAAACAGAAGAAACGAACAAAGACAATAAGTTTCAAAACTCATAGTTACAGACTAGTGGCTACCAGAGATGAAGGAAGGGGTTTGGGGAGTGGGCAAAATGGATGAAGGAGATCAACTGTGTGGTGATGGATGGAATCTAGACTTGTGATGGCAATCACTTTGTAGTGTATACAGATATTGATTAAAGCTACACACCTGGAACTGACTTTTTTTTTTCCAAAAAAGGAAACAAGAAAGATTCCAAATAAACAACAACCTAACTCTATGCCTTAAGGAACTAAAACAAGAAGTCAAGTCTAAAGTTGGCAGAAGACAGGAAATAATATAGATTAGAGCAAAAATAAATGAAATTGAGAACTGAAAAACAATATAAAAGATTAACAAAACTAAGAGTTGGTTCTTTGAAAAAAATAAAATTGACAAATCCTTAGCTAGACTAATCAAGGAAAAAAGAGAGAAGATCCAAGGCAATAAAATTATAAATGAAAAAGGAGATTTTAAAATTTATATCACAGAAGTACAAAGGATCATAAGAGGCTGCTATGAACAACTACATGCCAACACACTGTAAAAGCTACAAGAAATAGAAAAATTATTAGAAACTTACAACTTGCCAAGAAATAGAATATGTGAATAGATCAACTACTAGAACAAAAGGTTAAGTCAGTAAACAAAAATCTCTCAGTGAAGAAAAGCCCAGGACCAGATGTCTTCACTGGTAAATTTTACCAAATATTTAAAGAAAAATTTACACCAATCCTCACATTCTTCCAAAAAAAATCAAAGAGGAAGGAACACTCCAAAACTCATTTTATGAGGCAGCACTATCCTTGCACCTAGAACTAGAAAAGGACACTACTAGAAAAGAAAACTACAGGCTAATATTCTTAATGAAAATAGATGCAAAATTTTTCAATGAAATACTAGCAAATCAAATTCAGCAGCACATTAAAAGAATCATTCACCATGCTCAAGTGGAATTTATTCCTGGGATGTAAGAATGGCTCAACATACACAGATCAATCAATGTGAAATATCACATTAATAGAATGAAAGATAATCATATGATTACCTGACAAAATTTAACATCCATTCATGATAAAAATTCTTAACAAATTAGGAATAGAAAAAACATCTGTCAATATAATAAAGATCAGATATACTGATATAGCTATGTAGCTAATATCAATGGTGAAAAACTGCAAGTTTTTCCTCTAAGATCAGGAACATAACAAAGGTGCCTACTCTCACCACTCCCTATTCAACATAGTACTGAAAGACCTAGCTGGAGGAAAAAAAGACCAAATAAATAAATAAATAAATAAATAAATAAATAAATAAATCAGAATTAGAACGGAAGAAGTAGAATTATCTCTATTGGCAGATGACATGATTTTATTTGTGGAAAAATCCCCAAAATCCAACCAAATAATTGTTAGATCTAATCAATAAATTCAGTAAAGTTGCAGGATACAAAATTAATATACAAAAATCAATAGCATTTCTACACACTAATGTGGGTTCAGCTTTTGGCTTTGTCCAACAAAGTCGAGGATGGCAGAAAGGATTACTCAGGACTCCATGCAAGTCAAGAGAGGTGAGAAGGAGACTAAGGGAAGTCTCCCCAAGCTGCTCTCAAGCTCCCGAATTTATCAAGCATATATTTAGGGAAACATTGCACAATACGTCAGTGGGTTATGTGCCAGTAAGAACATACAGAAAGCATGCAGAAAAACCATTTGAGACAGGATAAAATATCCCATTCTATAATATGGTCTAAGGAATATATGAGTAAAGGCAGGCCCTAACCTCTAGATATACATTAACTAAGTAAGCAAAGCATGGCCTGCTGTTTTCAGCAAGGCCAGAAAGCAGTGTTCTGCTTTGCAATGTGTTCCCCATAATCTCCTAACCCAGGACATAGCTATTTGATTTCCCACACACTAACAATGAATTTTCTGAAAAAAATAAAGAAAACAATTCCATTTACAATAGCATCAAAACAATAAAACACTTAAGAATAAATCTAACCAAGGAGGTGAAAGATCTCTAGTCTGAAAACTGACAATGATAAAAAAAATGGAGAAGACACAAATAAATGGAAAGGTATCCTGTGTTCATGGATTAGAAGAATTAATATTGTTAAAATGTCAGTACTACCATAAGCCATCTACAGATACAATATTTCCTATCAAGATTCTAAAGGCATTTTTTACAGAAGTAGAAAAAGCACAACTAAAATTTACATGGAACCACAAAGCCCCTGAATAGTCAAAAAAATTCTAAGAAAGAACAGAGAGGAAGGCATCACATTCCCTGATCTCAAGCCACACTACAAAGCTATACTTATCAAAGCAGAATGGTATTGGCATAAAAACAGACACATAAACCAGGGAAATAGGATTGAGAGCACAGAAATAAACCCAAGCATATATAGTCAACTAATATTTGACAAGGGAACTAAGAATACTCAGTGGAGAAAAGATAGTCTCTTCAACAAATGAGATAAGCTGGGATAACTAGATATTCATCTATAAAAGAATGAAATTGGACACTTATCTTACACCACTCACAAAAATTAACTCAAAAGAAAGTAAAGACTTAAATGTAAGGCTGAAACCATGAAACTCCTGGAAAACATAGGAGTAAGTTTCCTTGACATGGGTCTTGGAAGTGACTTTTTGATTATGACACCTGAAGCACAAGCAACAAAATAAAAAAATAAAAATAAGCAAGTGGGACTACATCAAACTAAATAAACCATCAACTAAGTGCAAAGACAACCTACAGAATGAAAAACTATATTTGCAAACCACATATCTGATAAGGGGTTAATGTGTAAAACATATAAAGAACTCCTACAACTCAATAGCAAAGAAAGAAAGAAAGAAGAAAGAAAGAAAGAAAGAAAGAAAGAAAGAAAGAAAAAGAAAAAACAACCAACACAAATAACCCAATAAAAAAAATGGGGCAAAAGACCTGAATAGATCTTTTTCTAAAAAAAGATACACAAAAAGCCAACAAGTACATTAAAAAAATGCTCAACATCACTAATCATTAGAGAAATGTCCATTAAAACCACAATAGAATATCACCCCATGCCTATTAGAATGGCCATCATCAAAAAGATGAGAGATAACAAATGTTAGTGTGGATGTAGGAACGCTTTAGTGCACTGAGGGCAGGATTGTAAATTGATATAGCCACCTTAGGAAACAGTATGAAGGATTCTCAAAAAATTAAAAGGAGAACTACAATATGATCCAGCAATTCTACTTCTGGAAATATACCCAAAGAAAATTAAAACACTAACTCAAAAAGATATCTGCACCTCCATGTTCATAGCAGCATTATTTACAGCAGCCAAGATGAAGAAACAACCTAAGTTGTAATACACTTCAGTCACATAAAGTGAGGAAATCCTATCATTTGTGACATTTGTGAAAATATTATAGTAAGCGAAATAAGTCACATGGAGAAAGACAAATACTGTATGATCTGCAAAATCTAAAAACAAAGAAACAAACAAACAAAAAATGAATGGATGAATAAAAAACCAAACTCAGAAAAAGAGATCATACACGTGGTTACCAGAAGCTGAGGGTGGGGGAAAGGGGAATTGGAGCAAGGTGGTCAAAAGGTACAAATTTCCAGTTATAAAATAAATAAGTACTAGAGATGTAATGTACAATATGATGACTATTTCTAGCATTGCTGTGGGATATATAGGAAAGTTGTTAAGAGAGTAAATCATAAGAGTTCTCATCACAAGCAGAAAATTTTTTTGCCTTTTGTTTTCTTTATATGGTATCTATAGAGATGATGAATGCTAGGTGAATCTATTGTGATAATCATTTCACGACATATGGATATTAAGCCATCGTGTTGTAAGCCTTAAATTTATACAGCAATGCATGTCAATTATGTCTTAATAAAACTCAGGGGGAAAAATAAACATTTACCTACAATATGACTTATCCATTCCACTATGCAAGAAATGAAACGTGTCAATATAAAGATATATACACTAATATGAACAGCTTTACATAGCTCATCTTCAAAAAAAATCACTCAAATGTCCACCATCAAATGAAAACAAATTGTGTAATAGCCATATGATATAATACTATTCAGCAATAAAAAGAAATAAACTATTGATACACACATGTGTGAATCTTAAAATAATTATACTGAATGATACAAGTTAGATAAAAAATGAGTACATACTCTATAATTATCTTGATATAAAATTTCATTAAATGTTATCTAAAATTCTTTGATAAAATTTCAGGTAAGTATTTTTGATACATTTTGTTGCCACCATTTTTAAAATTTATCATCTCTCATATAGATTAACTATTCTATGGTCACTGGAAAGCATTTATAAATTGTCTCCTTTAGAGAATTACAAAATCTTATGATGTGAAGATTAACAATTTTTTTCATTTTTAATGAACTTGTTACAGTCTCATGTTCTATAAATTTAGTTAATTTTCTCAGACTCCATAAATGTGTTTACTGTGGTGTGTGTATGCGTGTGTATGTGTATGTGTGTGCCATTTCCTCAAGAGGCCACATTTAACATGATTACACAGTGGACTCTCAGACTTATAGAAGACTCATGCAGGAAAAATAATTTTGTCTTACACGACAATCAAGAATGTCGAAGGGGATTTGGTACAAGAAGTTCACATATTAAGTTTAATTTTAGTAAGTACCTACCTATAAGAGTTATAACCAAGTTTGTGTTTAATAATTATGATTTTAAAGAAAAAATTCTCTCCCTATCAAATTTTTGCCAGACCTGTTCAACAACTAACTGGGGCTATAGAATCTTAATACAGTACTATGTTTTCTGGGTAACAATGTAAATAAAGAAATATGCAGTATGTAAGAGAAGCCTAAGGGACAACCACATATAGCTGATAAACAGTTGAAAGGTACTGCATACTCTTCTTTTAAAAGAATAGTGTTAAGTTTAACACTCACTTCTAAGCAAAATGTCAGAAAAGAGTAACAAAAGTGAAGGAAAAAAAAGTATTGAGAAATTAGTGTAGTAGAAAATTTGCTTAGACATTTTCACCACTACTGTTATGAATTGTAGATAGTCTCTCAGGTGTGAATCCCATTTCTCCTTATACAGAGGCCACCAATTAACATGTCTTTCTAATGGCATACCCCCTCTCCACATGAATTTTGTTAAAGAACCTATTTTAAAGAAGAATATCTAATAATTCTTATATGATCATCATTATCATAAAAGCACACTTCAGCAACTTTTTGAGAGTGACTAGTTTTTCTAGCAAGTTATATCTATTATAATTATTATTAATGAGAATAAGGGCTACCCTTTATTGAATATCTACTGTATACTAGGCATTATGCTAGGTACTCAATTTTTCCAAAGTTGTCACAGTAGCTAGTATTGTCTACATTTTAAGATGAAGAAAAACGAGGGTTTCCCGTGCAGAGCACAGCATTTGTTACCCATGCAAGTCTGTGTTGTGCAAACTCGGTCCTTGGATCCCCCACAAGATTTACATGGTGATCATGCTCAAATAAAGACAGCCAGGAGGGAAGTAGAGAGCACCAAGCAGTTTATTAAAATGGAAGTAAACTCTCAAGATTTCCCCAAAGTGCAACCAGGTCCTATGTTGTTTTGGGATTGGATGTTATTGGGAGTCTCTGGGCTGGGAGGAGAGCTGAGAGGTGCAGTGGGGTGGTCTCTAATGGAGGCCCCTTCCAATCCTTTGGGGGAACTCCTCCCATAGATTGGGAGAGGGAGTTTTTGACCCTGCAAGGTTTGGACCAGAACTTTCAGGGCAGCCTTTCTCCTTGGGGGTAGGGGAGGGCTGTAGCCACAGTGCAAACATATTATAATGAGTCTTGGGCAGAGGTGGAAGAGGAGAGGCATGTTCTACACCTGTGGCTCTTGATCTATCACCCGCAATGTCTTGAAATCCACATGGTCAGGATGTGGTGCCCCTGGGGTTTTAAGTGTAACTTATTTTATCACTGTCTTTGCCTCCAGCTCATGTTTCCATCATTCCCCTTCAAGGACTTGGAACTCTGCCTCAGGTGTTCCTTCCACTGCTCATGTCTAGCTTCTACCCAACATTTTCAGTGCTTGGGGTTTAGAGTGCTGGCTTGTAGTGCCATAATTCTGTTTAAAAAAGCTGGTCCAGATGTCTCTTAATCTCAATGAATTATTGCTTTTTTTTTCCTGGGAGACAGGGAGAGAGGTGACAGAAGGTTGCCTTTGTAAATAAGAAAGTAAGTGTCATTAGGCCACCAAAACAAACATACCTCATTAAAAGGAGCACTTGACAGTTTCTTACCAACAGAAAATCTTAATATACATTTGACTTTTTTATTGTATTTATACCAATATATGTCTTATAAAGTTTCCAGAATGAACTTGCCCTAAATTGGTTATCAGTTGATACTTATTAAAAAAGCCATAGTCTCTGCTCTCTGGCAGAGTATGACATAAGGATGGATATTTTCATTGCTGACTCAATAACAGAAATTAATGTCAAGCCACCAGGTAGAAAGGACATCAAGACAACAAAACTATGTAAGGGTAGAAGTGCATAAAGAATAACACTGACTGTTGGTTTGTATGTTATTAAGGAAGTCCCTCTTCCTCACAATGGAGAAACAGAGGCCTAGCAGTCATCATTCTGAGTTCCTTACTCCTAATTTGCCCAGTCCTGACAATAAACACTTATTACTACTCCCTGAGATACTCTTTGATTTTGTGGTTTCTTTTAAATGGTATTTACCAATTTCAAACAAGCTCCTAACCTTTTTGCTTATATACTTCTGATTCCAATACAAATCTAAGTCAGGGCAAAATATATCAATTGTTCATTATCAAGAGATGGTGTGGGCTGTCATTCGTATACAGCTGGTTTACACTTATGACAGTATACACTTATAACTTTTTGGACCTGTATCCTTTAGCAAGATTTTTGTTGAAAGTAACTAAAAAACCCACCTTAAAAAAAATTCTAAGGTTGTGAAATAATTTTCATCCCCTCTAAGTGCTTTCTCTCATTTACTAAATGGTTTAATAAGATCTGGATTCCTTTCTTCCTTCCTTCTTTCCTTCCTTTTTTTTTTCCCTGAAATGCCCAACAGATTGCTTACCAAAGAAAACACCCTCTTGTCTTCAGAGGGATTTTTCTACAGGACAAATCAGTTCTGGCTGCCACAGTGATCAAAGAGTGTGGTTAGCAAATGGTGTGACATTTAAGTGACCTGCTACATTAACAACTTTATTTGTACCAAGATTAGAACAAAAATAAATTAACCTCACTGCAAGAAGAGAAATTAAGTAAAATATAAAGAAAAAAACAAAAATAGTATTTTTTACCTATAGAAAAAAAATTTCAAGAGAAGTGGCAGAACTTTGTTTCCTTGAGAGCTAATCATTCACAGGGATTTAAAATCATGCCTCTGGCATGATTCTAAAACCAAGGGCAGACTCACACCAATTTTTTTTTTCCTACAGAATATTTTCTGAAGTGTGACCCTCCAAAATCTGTAATAACTGATTCACTTTCTGTTTACATAGTATAGCTCTCTGGCCTCAGTGTTCTGCAGAAATGAAGAATCTACCTTTTAAAGATATCCTTCTATATTCTACAGCTATTTCAGACTATTTATTCCAGCTGCTTGGGGCTTTAAAAATCTGACTACCAAAAGGAAAGCCATAATAAGACTCCCAACAATCTCACTTTATGGCAGATTTAACAGAAAAGCTGTGGAGATGCTTCGCTCTACCTACCACATTGTTAAAGAGGCATGTGAAAGAAATACTGGGTGAGAAACAGCCAAAGAGAAAACCTGAAGCTATCACTTGCACCACTCGCTGCCCAAGCTGTGGGTGCTGATAGCATTATTGTTTAATCTCTCTGAAGAATATGTAGGAGCAGAAAGCACAACATCCCCAAGTTGTTACTTTGTCACAACTTTACAGAATACATAAGCACTTCAGTAAATACACAGATTTTTTTGCAAACTGTAAATCATCTGTGAGCCACCACTGTTCGACTAATTACAGCAAGAAGCTGTGCTCATTAGCTGTTCTCATCTGGCTCACTGCACGACCTAAATAGTCCGTAAATGAGCCGGCAATTATTGCTGTATTACCACTACCAGCTCCGCTCACATCAAAATATCTCCACCAAATGTTACGCCTGTTGGTATTATCAGGTTAGAAATTTCATAAACATATTGAAGCAGTTAATTGGGAGATTATTTAAAAAAATGTGAAAATAGAATCATCAGTGAAAGAGTTTTCATCAAACCCCAGATAGGCGGCTCCACCTATAGACAAGAACCTTGGAATGCAAGCATCTGGGAGGATACCATCGCCTGCTTCTAAACACTGGAAAACTAGGAAAGCAGTGGAAATTTACTTGCATTAAATGGAAGTGAAGTGAACCAGGCATATTCTTATGCCACCTAAAAATGGTCTCTTGACTTGGTCAAAATATAACCAAAGCATATGTTCATGAGCCTACTGCCAAAAGAACTTTAGCCAAATAGAAAAGCAAACTGTAATACCAGTAAAAGTTCATTATTTTCAGCTCCATCATATGGCATATATACAAAGACTAGGATTTTTTTTTATTTTGGCTCAATTTATTTTTAAACAAAATGTTTACATACATGGTAGTGGCAAAAAAAAAAAGCACTAAAATAATGACTTTAATGAACAATTTTCTGATACCCTCAAACATTTTAGAAGAATATTTACAATGTCAAATGAATAATCAATTATATTCTTTTTTATTCATTGAAATATTCTCTTTGAGTTTCATTCTAGTAATTGTGGATATGTGAAATTAACACACTTTGAAAACAGGTCATAATTCATATTTACACTCATTCAAATTCACCCCATCTCAAAATTGAACCAATTTAATAAGATTCTATTTTTACTATTTTCAGTACAAAAAGGGGAGCCCTCAAGTATCCCCAGGATACTTTATTTTCTCTTGTTCTTGATCGTCGTTACATCATATTCATCACTGATTATGATCATGAGAATAGAGAGGAAATAAAGAAAATGCTAAATGCTAATGGGTGTTCTGATTTTATTGGCTTTCTGCTACCTAACACCAGAGATAAGATAAATAAATACTTATTTGATTATTGATTCTTGTACTAGTTGCATGCATGTAAGATAGAAACTGTGTCTAATGGATCAAATATCATTATCTACTCAAAGTTTGTATTACAATGTGGCCTGACACAAACTATATGGCAGACTTTGGACAGGACACATAGCAAAATCAATCATTAATGACATGCTCCAAAGAAATGTTTTCATGATGAAGACACTGACTATAACAATGACAACATCAAGAGGCAATTCTCCCTATTTATCAACTAATTGACTTTAGTGAGTGAGAAAATGTGCATCATATTTGTTCAACTCTTTCCAGCTGCTAAGGTTTACAAAGAATTCTTCAAATCTGAATAGTGAATATCTGTTTTTAGTGAATATGTAGATAACTATAATATTCCTGCCTATCTCTTCTGAGAGTCTTGCCTTGCCACAAAAAGTGATGTCTACAGACCAACAATATCAACATCAACTGGGAGCTTGTTGGAAATGCAGTATCCTGGGTCCCAACCTCAACCTACTGACTCAGAATTTTAATGAATTTGAGAAACTCTGACCTATGGAAAGGACTGTTATGAGCCCACTCTTCCCTGTAAGAAAGGAGAGTCAAAGCAATGCACAGCTATGCAGAATCGTAGATTGAGCAAAATAAACACATAGTTTTGACTATTTTACTCACTATCAACATTAACAAAAAAGGTTTATCTAAAGCCCATGCCTTCACATTTACAAAGGTATAATGGATCTTGTGAAAAGCTGGATACTTTAGCTGTTTCTAATGTGACAATCATACCAAGAGGTATTTTAGAGTGCCTGTTTTGTGTCCACTTCTACACTCAGTAAAACAGAGTACATTCACCAGACACCCATCATCAGAGGCCTTAGTCTTCCATAGGTATGGTAACACTACCATAATTAATAGCATATGTAAGACTATAGTTCAGATATCTAATATTCCTAAAATCCTTTCAACTTTTCAATCACTTTTAGATTTGTGGTATTACTTTAACATCGCATATTTGAGTAGATGTTATTATCATTTTTTTAACATACTGGAAAACAAACTCAAATCATTTCATGAACTTAAGTCATCAGTAGGCCAACAGCAAAGTTGGCACAGGAGAGGCCTCCTTCTAAAATTATAGCTTGTATACCTAGGATACTCACAGAGTTTACTCACTCAACTCTTAGGACACATCTCAAAAGCCATGTTGGCTTATATACTGACACTAGTATATTAACAGGATCTACTGTAGTGAATATCTCTGTGCATGTCACTCAACAGTGGAAATATATAAGAACAATTCCCAGAGGAAATAGATCAGAGCCAAAGCACTTCCTCCATTTTCCTAACAGCAGAATCCCAGCCATGGAGGACATAATTGGGTGTTTGCTCTTATCCTAAGGTTGTGATTTGGCATTGTTTTGGCTTAAATGGGGAAGAAGTGACGACAAACTGAAGTATCCCATCCCTGCAGAACATACAGCTCAGAGACAGACAAAATGAGACATGGGCAGCCTATTTATGGAGGGAAGAACAGCCTAGGATGAAGGAAGTGTCTTTATCTCTGATAGGAATCATGCCTGTACTGACAGGATACTGGAAACCATTCCCTTTGAATAAAGTACATGTCTTCATAACTGTACTTACTTCACTTAAAGAAGACAGAGAAGCAAGTTGTAGAAGAATTTAAACCCCACAAGACTAAGAAACAGTACCAATATAAATCTAAAGGACTGGAAGTTTGAATTGTTTTCTATAGAATCCATTTCCTTACAAGAAATGGAGTGAAGTGATAAAAAGGGACCTGTGCCAGCCAAGGCAAATTTTGGCTAAACATCAGTTTCTTTTTTATTAGGATCAGAAATCTATTTTAACTTATTTATGCCTTTAAAGATGTCTCTCCCACCCACCACTACCCCAATTCATGGTCTTAAGTAAAAATTTCTTTGGAAAAAAAGACTAACTTCTCCTTAGCTAATTAAAAAAAAAGTTTTTCTACCTCCAGCCAGAATAAGTTAACATATTCAGAAGCCAGCTATGA
The DNA here is from genome assembly GCF_022837055.1 of Prionailurus viverrinus. Taxonomy (NCBI): domain Eukaryota; kingdom Metazoa; phylum Chordata; class Mammalia; order Carnivora; family Felidae; genus Prionailurus; species Prionailurus viverrinus. The sequence continues at coordinate 75,531,929 of NC_062566.1, forward strand.
TCATGGGACAGCATCCAGCATGCTCTCAGGAAACTGGAGAGAACCTGTGCAGGAGGAAGCCAGGAGCAAAAGGCTTAAGGAAAGCTTAGATTTTGGTGGTAGGATAGAGTTTTCAATTCCTATCCCCTTTATTCCTACCCTAAAGGAAAAAAAGATGTTTCGGAATTTCAAGAGGTTCATAACTTGTAACCTTTTTCTTCTGTCCTGAATTTCAACCACTTTAGAGACATATAGGAGTAGATCAGAATGCCTCCCAAATGCTCTAAAATGAGTCAAAACCATGTTAGTTTAAAACTTCTAAGACCAATCTGTTATCCATAGATTGGCCTTCATTCAGTATTTTATTTCTAATTCCAAATTTTTTCCCAGCCACATTAACTAACATAGCCATCAGAGGTTCTGCAATGAGATCAAAGATACTCTAATAATAAAATGACAGCAATAAGAGTCCTCAAATTTGAATATAAACTCTCTCCCGTTATTAATTTCTCAGGATAGCAAGAAATTGAACACTCTTACGTACCCCACTTTTAAAGTATTCACAAATTAAGTCCAATAAAACTGAAGCATAAATAAAAATTATCTTGCCATTGAAAGTCAAATTACAAGTATTTCAAGTTAAATTAAGGTCAGTCTTCTTATTCTGCTTAGTTTCAGCTGGAGAGATACTCTATTAGAAGCATTGGTGGAGTTGGGGTTCTTTCAACAGGCTGTGTAGTTTCTATCCTCTAAAGGTAGAGTCCCTTTAGAGCCTGTGGGTCTGAATCAGTTTCAAAATCTCTGATGAGCTTCACTTTTCAAGATTCCAAAGGGTTACTAAGACATACAAGACTATAACAGCACTGGCCGTATCTTGAATGAAATCTGGAATATGAAATAAACCCCATCCCCTAAACAGTTCTTCCAGGCAAAATAATGTTCACAGACTAAGGATGTGTTCCCAAAAGCCATGGAAAAGACTCAGTGGTATCTTGAGGGAAGGCAGAGAGATTTAAAAAATCCTGGTTTCCACTTAGCTAGGAGGCCAGTCCTAGTTCACTGTCCCACAAATTTAAAAATTCAATATAATGGGAGAACTCTCCCACAAAGAAGTTATTTTGGTATTATATATTTATGATATCAATGGTGGGGTTGAAGGTGACATTTAAGCATGTTTTTGCCTCTCATAGAAAGTTACATGAGATAATCCTGTCTTTTTGTAAATTTTAAGAATTTGTGATAATGACAGCCTTAAACCAGGTCTAATCTGAGATCCTTTCTTTCTGAATCAACACATTTAGTTTCTTTATTTCATTTTTCCTTTGGATTTGATTTCTAGTGTATCAGTGATGAATTAAAGGCAAGCTCCATCTTGTAACATCAACAATGTCTTGGGTACAGACATTTCCATTCCTTGCTACACTGGCTTCTTGTACTACTTCTTGTTATGAAACTACTTAAGTCAATAGTTCTTAACAAGGAATGATTTTTCCCCCAGGGTATATTTAACAATGTCAGGAGATATTTTTATTCTCGTAATTCAGGGAGGGGAGGAGGTGTAGGGGGAAGAGGAAGGAGTTTGCTCCCTCTAGCAATCTAGGACATAGAGGCCAAAGATTTTTCTAAATCACCTACTATGTACAGGACAGCCTCCTATAACAAAGAATTATTCAGCTCAAAATGTCAATAGTGACAAGATTGAGAAACTTTACATTAGGTTATGAAATCTGTTTCAAAGAGAAGTCTTGCCCCTCATTCTCACACTAGTTTCAGCTGGAGAAACACCTTAGAAGACTCTTCAACTGCCAGTGTCATTAAGGTTTTAAAAGCTTGGACCCCTAATATTCTAGTGCAGACCAGTCCCCATGTCACAGATCCTCATGATGTTGTCTTTTCTTAGGTTTTGAATATTTTCAGCTTTGAATAGCTTTTTTTCCTTCTTTGTCTGCAGTAGTTGGATATGCTTCTTATGTCTGATCTTACAATTCCCTTCAGGAAACTCAATTGAGTTTCCAACAGTTTAAAATTATTTGATTCATTCCTTCTTGAATCCATGAAGACTAGAACTGTTAGCTGGAATTAAGCCCAATTTCTTTTCTTTTATTTTTTTTCTTGGCTTTGTAACCTAGACATGTTTTTATTCTAACATATTACTCAAATTTTGTATTAACGAGTCTTCCCTAATGAGAAAAATGAAATCAGTAAGTTCTAAGTCTGTCAAAATGATCCACTGGCCATACCATCTACCTTACTTTGTATTTCCAATAATAGTGCACATTTTTCTGGCTTTCTCCTCTCAATTATGTCCAGATTTTTGCAACATTTAGTATAAATGGCCCACTATTTTAGGGGTAGCAGTACCTCAGTTTCTCTCACTACAGACTCTGTGATATCAAGTGAATTTCTTACAGCGTCCTAGAGTTTGGCTCCCATTGGTAGAGTCTATTCCTATCTGTTCTCTAAAATCTCACCAGTTACTAACCATTTCTAATTTAGTAACAACTTGTAAATACTAAAATATATATCCTCTCTAGATAATGCTCTCCATAAAGGAAGTTAGACATAGTTACCTTACCTACAGTTAATACTGGCCTTCAGTATCTCATTTTCTTCTTCATCTCCATCTAGCTGAAGATCTCAATCTTTTTCTTAGATAAATGCCTCTCCTAGCTTATTATACTCCTGATATTTCTACTCTGCCAGTAAGAACTAAAGCACACATTGGAAACCACTGTAATTTCTCTCTTATGATCCCTAGAAATCATGTTCCATGCTAAGCCTTTCCATTGCCTTCAGATTCATAATAATTTCAATGAGCTATTTCTTTTCCTCATCCCAAGAAGGCAGCTTTCTAAATTCAGTTTCTAAAAAGACTCCAAACTTCTTGCAGTTTGTTTTTTATTAAATTCTAACACCATGATCAGACCTTATACCTTTAACCATTCAAAACCCACCTGAGACCTTGTAATAACGGGTAGGTCCTAAGTCTATGGACAAGCCACAGAAATGCAAAGTTATCCCTTCCAGTTTCCTAACTGTACTCAAAATGCATCACTTAAAACAATGGGATTCAGGACAGCTTCTCTATGCTGTCTGTGAGGTCCAGCACATAGAAGTCAAAGTTAGAAAACCAGACACTAGTGTACCCCCAGAACAGCAACTTAGCTGCAACTGAAAGTCCTAGTCCCCAGATTTTGCAGAAAAACACAGTAAAACAGCTAAGGATTGTTCTGTCTCCAAATGTGTAAAAGGTATGTTTATAAACTCCCTTTTTCTTATAACCACATGTTTGCTTCAGTTATACTTGCTTACCACAACATCTATCACCGATCAGGCATATTAAAAACCCCATTATTAAAGCATCACACAATCCTAAAGCCTCCAGATCAAGGTCCTGCCACAAGTTTTAAACTCAGGGCACTATTTTGTCCTGAAACACCAGTCTTTCTCAGTCTCTCATTGTTTTCAGTGAATCCACCAAGTCCTAGTATTTCACTAAATTGATGTACCTCCCAGAATCATAGGCTTTCCTTTACAACATGGAGATAAAAACAGGAATGGATGCCCTAAGAAAGGGGAGGAGAAAGAGGCTGAGCTCACATGCAGTTCAGCTACTGGACATACCAATTAGAATCTATTATTTTTTTTTACTGGTAAGAGATCAATGAAGGGACAGAGAGAGGCTTGTATTATTATGCTAGCCTTTACATGTGAAGAAAACATCATGAATTCAGAATAAGTTTTCCCATAAACAGCAAAATATTGTCAAGACTGCATTCACATAATAACATTATAGTTATATTATGAGACATGGTCAATTTAACAAAAAAAAGAAAAAAGTAGGTTTATTTTGTAATGTCTCCACTATTAAAAATCTTTACAAGCCTAAGCTTATTTCTTTTTCTTAAGTTTTACTTATTTATTTGAGTGAGAGAGAGCACAAGTGGGAGAGGAGCAGAGAGAGTGAGAGAGAGAGAATCCCAAGCAGGCTCCACACTGTCAGTGCAGAGCCCAACATGGGGCTTGAACTCATCAACTGCAAGATCATGACCTGAGCCAAAATCAAGAGGCGGATGCCTAACCGACTAAGCCACCCAGGTACCTCTTATGTGAGTTATTATTAATGTTTTCAAGACTAACAACCTTGAAACAACTTTCATGCTTGACTCTATAATTATACTGAATACAAATTCTTTCTCTGACAGTTAACTAATTAATTCAAGTAACCTGTATTGACATTGTTGATCACTTGCTGCATATAAGGCACTATGCCAGAAGTCATAAGCAAAGAGCATGAAACAATATCCTTCTCTGAAGTACCTGATGTCTTACAGCTTAGTGAAATGGCTCTTCTCTTATTTTCTTAAGATCCCAATTAAATTTTTTCACTTTTGTAGATTTTAGATAATGGGTAATTGGTCCACATTTTTGCTTCAAGGAGTAAATGAAATCAGCAGGAAACCCTAAATTCTGCAAATAAATTTATTTTATCCATACTGCCCTGATTTGAACCTTTACAGCTTTCATCAGATTCTTGAAGAATCAATACTTAGAAAGCTGAGCAATGAAATTCAGCATACTTGTTTATAACAGCAGAATACTCAATATCCATACTTTCACATAACATGTCTCTATCCAGCCACTTTCTTAATCTCACAGTTTCCAAAGCCTGCAATATCAAGAATGTTGCTGAGGTGGCCTTGTGGGAAACCCACATCTTCCAATTCCTTCCTTTCTTTCTCTACCTTGTTCCATATCTATGATTAACATCTATTAATAAAATTGTTATGCTCATTTCCTTTTTTTCTTTCAAAAAAACTCATCTGAGAGTTGAATGAAGTCTATAGAACAAGTGATGAGAATCAGAGAGAAATAAGCAGTCTTTTAAGAAGTAACAATGGTGAATCCCTGCTATCTGTCTCAATGTTTGGGGAAATGTCGGTCTTACTTGTTCTACATAGCACTTTATTGAATGTTCTGATAAGAGAGTATTTAATAAATAAGACACACACCTCCAAAAGCTGTTAATTAACTCTTCTGGGCCTTTAGAGTATGAGTCAGCAAGTCAACATGGTTCCTACACAATGTGATACTTTTAAGAAGTAGGAAGAAACATGAAGCTTCCAACAGTAACAAATTCAGAGTCACTTCTAACAACTGAACTGAAATACTACCCTAGAGTGCTGTATCAATTTATCTTTCCTTTTGCATTTAAATACTTTAAATCTGATTGATTACACAGTATTCACACTTAGCAAAAACCTTTTATCCACACCTCCAGAGATGAAAGAGTAGACTATCTTTCAAGTCCAGTCTTAAAGAAAGCTAATGTTAGTAATGAGCTTTGCACAAGAACCCATTTTTCTAATAATACTACTACAGTGTAATTAGGCCTAATATGCCTCTCACACAGAAACAGAAACACATACTAGGGGAAGCCTATAACTGAGAATTTCCCCCCTCTCTTTTCCTGACGGAAGAAAAGTGGGTTTGTTTAAATACGGATACATATTTGAGAGACATATAACACAATTGTTATACAGAACTTTTGAAGTCAACCTGTCAGTGTGCATATTCCAGTCCTGCAGCATGATTATATGGTGGGTTGTGTATTGTAGATACCATTACCCCATAGCCTTATCCTCCGGTTACCAAGTCAGAGAGTTTCGTTGTCCATTATGGCAGAAATAAAATGCAAAAGGTCAAATTTTGAGCTTCTAATTTTTATAAAATTTATAGGTAATCCTCAATATTTGTGATAGTCAAAATTTTTGAAGAACTTAGAGAATTAGTTTTTTGAGAATCTAAGCCCTTAGAGAGAATTTAAGGGCCCAAAGACTAAGCCCTTAAAGGAAAACGATTTAAAAATTTTGCCAGAAATAGTGCGTGGAAATCCCTAGACTCTCCTATAAGACAGAGAAAATTAGAGAAGCCAAGCTGGTCAGGAAATATAAAAATGGGGTTTTATCTAGGAGGATGTGAGAGGGTTTAAAAGATCAGGGCTGTTTGAGGGTCCACACAAGAGGCACCAAGCAGAAAGGAGCAGATTCAATTCTGGGAGACTTCCTAGCCTCTGTCTGAATAGAGCCCTCCATTGTCCCTGCAGAGATTTGAGTTCAAACAGACCAATACTATTTGTGGGTTTCACAGCATAGTGCATTAGAGTAGTAAGACTTTTTACATGGCAGTTTAGAGCTTCCAAAGACCAAGGTAAAAGCTGCTAATCCTCTAAAGGTCTAGGCGTGGAGCTACCATAACATCACTACTGACATAGTCTCTTGATCAAGTAGTATGGCCCAGCTCAAATTCAAGGGAAGGGAAAATAGATGCTACCTCTTTATAAGAGGAGTATCAAAAATTTCAGCCACCTTTACTCCATCACACCTCCATAAGGAGGTAATGAGTAAGGTTGGAGATGAATATTAAGAAGGGAGACTCTAAAATTTTTGAAGGCATATGTACCTGAAAAATAGCATAAGCATGTGAAAAAGCCTTTGGATTGGAAGGTAACATTTTCAAGGAATTGGGAAGAGGTCCAGCGTGGCTGGCACATAGAAATGCAAGGGAGATGGTGCTGGGAAAACTGGACAGGGACATGCAGAAAAATGAACCTGGACCACTTTCTTACACCATACACAAAAATCAACTCAAAATGGATGAAAGACCTCAATGTAAGACAGGAAGCCATAAAAATCCTTGAGGAGAAAGCAGGCAAAAACCTCTTTGACCGTGGCCGCCACAACTTCTTACTCAACATGTCTCCAGAGGCAAGGGAAACAAAAGCAAAAATGAACTATTGGGACCTCATCAAAATAATAAGCTTCTGCACAGCAAAGGAAACAATCAGCAAAACTAAAAGGCAACCGACAGAATGGGAGAAGATATTTGCAAATGACATATCAGATAATCTATAAAGAACTTATCAAACTCAACACCCAAAAACCAAATAATCCAGGGAAGAAATGGGAAAAAGACAGGAATAGACACGTCTCCAAAGAAGACATCCAAATGGGCAACCGACACATGAAAAAAATGCTCAACATCAGTCATCATCAGGGAAATACAAATCAAAATTACAATGAGATACACCTCACACCTGTCAGAATGGCTAACATTAACAACTCAGGCAACAACGGATGTTGGCAAGGATGCAGAGAAAGAGGATCTCTTTTGCACTGCTGGTGGGAATGCAAACTGGTGCAGTCACTCTGGAAAACAGTACGGAGGTTCCTCAAAAAATTAAAAATAGAACTACCCTACAACCCAGCAATTGCACTACTAGGTATTTATCCAAGGGATACAGGTGCACTGTTTTGAAGGGGCACTTGCGCCCCAATGTTTATAGCAGCACTATCAACAATAGCCAAAGTATGGAAAGAGCCCAAATGTCCATCGATAGATGAATGGATAAAGATGTGGTATATATAGACAATGGAGTATTACTCGGCAATCAAAAAGAATGAAATCTTGCCATTTGCAACAACGTGGATGGAACTAGAGGGTATTATGGAACTAAGCAAAAATAGTTGGTCATAGAAAGACAAATATCATGACTTCACTTTAAGATACAAAACAGGTGAACATAAGGGAAGCAAAAATAATATAAACACAGGGAAAGGGACAAAAACATAAGAGACTCTTAAATATGGAGAACAAACAAAGGGTTACTGGAGGAGTTGTGGGAGGGGAGATGGGCTAAATGGGTAAGGGACATTAAGGAATCTAGTCCTGAAATTATTGTTGCACTATATAACTAACTTGAATGTAAATTTAAAAAAATAAATTAAATAATAAAAAAAGAAATGTGAGGGAGGTTATTAAAATAGATAACATAGAAAAATTAGTATTTGTTTTTTAAAGTATTACTTGTACATAAACACCCAAATTGTAATTTTCCCCAACATTCTGAACTCCTGATTCCTTTAACTCTTTTAACTATTTTTATCTTCATTTCAAAATAATGTTTATATGAAAATTCTTAAAATATCTATGAAAAATGAAGACTTAATGTCTTAAACCATACACCTCTGCATATCCTCTATTTTCCCCAAATAATTATATAAAAATGATTTTGTTAAATTAGTGTTTAGTGTTTTCACTATTATGTAAAACTATTTAGAACTGATTTACATTGTATAATATTTTTATGTCTATTTTCTTTACAGTTTCTTGTTTTAACTTGAGCTATAAATTGCCTTATTGTTTCATTTGCCTACTTCTCAAAGTATTGCCTCAAATTTAGGTCCAAATTTTAGATCTAAATTTTTCTCATTAAAATAGAATACATTAGGTAATATATCTTTCTTCCTTTTATTTTCTTTTCTTTGAGATATCCTTACTGAAGCTCTCTGTCCTTCCACTCCATTCAGAATGGTTGTGACGTGGATGTGCTTCATAGCAGTAACCATGGAACTTCCCTTCAGCATTTATTTGAAACTTCTCTTTACCACACTATCTTATTGAATCTTTTGTTTTTTCCTTTAATATTTCATTGCCGTATTTTCATATCCTTAGTATGTTTTCTGAGAGAGTGTGTTATACAAGGTAAAAAAAGTTTTTTAACTCTTCCACTTAATTAACAATTTATCCAGGATCAGAAATCAAGAATAGATTTATTTTCTCTCAGAATCTGGAAAGTATTACTTACTCTCCTTTGAGTTTCAATATTGTTGTAGAAAATGTCATTGTCTTTGGAGAAGGCCAATTTGTATTTCTCTCTGGAAACTTTTCACATTTTTTTTACCCGTTATATTTTCAAATGTATGATATATTATGATGGGATCCTTTTGCAAACATTCTGTCGAACTTTGGGTAGACTCTATCTGAAAGTTCAACACATTGAGCAATTTTCTTATATTATTTCTCTGATAATTTCTTCTATAAATTCCTTCTGCATTGTTTCTGGAATTTCTGTTATTCTGAAATTTAAGTCTTTGTTCTGGAAAATTGTCTTATATTATTTTGCTTGTGTTTAAATAATTTCATCCTAGGGTGCCTGGGTGGCTCAGTTGGTTGAGCATCCAACTTTGGCTCAGGTCATGATCCCACTGTTCATGGGTTTGAACCCCACATCAGACTCTGTGCTGACAGCTCAGAGCCTGGAGCCTGTTTCAGATTCTGTGTCTTGCTCACTGCCCCTCCCCTGCTTGCTCTGTCTCTTTCTCTGTCTCAAAAAAAAAAAAAAAAATTAAAAATATAATAAATAAATAAATTCCATCCTATCCCTTTTTGTGTATTTTCTTTCTGGAATTTCTATTAATTGGACTTGGTTCTCAAATATTTGACTTTTTTCCTCTCTTATTTCCTATCACTTTGTCTTTGTGTTTTACTGGCTGGGTTATTTTTACAATTTTATTTTCACTCCTTCAATTGTTTAATTTTTGCTATCTGTGGTAGGGAAAATAATGCCTCCACCTCAAAAATATCCATATTCCAATCCTTGAACCTCTGAATATGTTATGTTATATGGTAAAGAATTAAATTTGAAGATGGAATTAGGGTTGTTAATTAGCTGACTTTAAGATAGGGAGATTATCCTAGATTATCTGGGTTGAGCCCATTGTAATTACAAAGGGGCTTTAAATGTGGAGGAAGGAGGCAGAGGAGTTAAGACTCATACTGATTTAATGTGATGAAGACTCCGTCATTTCTGGATTTGAAGTGTGCCACAAACCAAGTAATACAGTCAGCATCTAGAAGCTGGAAAGGCCAGGAAAACAAATTCTCCCCTGCAATCTCCAGAAAGGAATTCTGCTCTGTTGCCATGTTGACTTTAGCCTAGTAAGATCCATACTTTCAGACTTTCAGAACTATAGGACAATACATTTGTGTTGTTTTCCTCACTAAATTTATGGTAATTTGTTGCAGCAGCAATAGAAAACTAATACACTATCATATTTCCAATTTTAATATATTTGCCTTATCCTTTCTATAGCATCGTATTCTTATTTCATGTAATAGTTTATTTTTCTCTTTGAAGATATTAAATACGAAGTGTGATGTTCTTCTAATACATATATTATTTCTATTTTCTCTGAAATCCTTTGTTTCATTTCTTTTTTCTTCTTGTCTTTGTCTTTTATATTACAGCCTTCCCTCAGGGTGCCTGGGTGGCTCAGTCAGTTAAGCGTCCAACTCTTCATTTTGGCTCAGGTCCTGATCCCATGGTAGGTACAATCAAGCCCTGCATGAAGCCCTGCATTGGGCTCTGTTCTGGCAGTGTGAAGCCTGCTTAGGGTTCTCTCTCTCTCTCTCTCTCTCTCTCTCTCTCTCTCTCTCTCTCCCTTCCCCCATCCCTCCCCTGCTCTCTTGCTCTCTCCCCCTCTCTCTCTCAAAATAAATAAATAAACTGAGCCTTCTCTCAAAAGTACATGACCATGAATTTACATTTAAGAATAAGGCACTAAAATAATGACTGGAAACTCTTTTGCCTGGATAGATTTATTGACTAGTGGGCATTATCATAGGTGAACATCCAGGAATCTGATCCTTCCATTGGAAAAATCACAAATGCAAATATCTGTGGTGGTTGTTCTATTTTTTACCTTTGGTCAGTTCCCCAGAGAGATCTGATTCATGTTCTGTTTGAAATATATCATGTCTGGGGCCAATATTCCAGCAGTTAAGTGGAGAAACAGGATTGTGAATCTTTTGTTCAAGATGCACACTGTTTGAAAGAGAATCAATAACACCTCTGCTACCTTAAAATTCTTCCCCAGTTTTAAACCTTCTGAGAGATGGAAATCCAAATATCATCTTCCTCACTCATGTGATAGAGGAATGTGACTTAGATATGAGGGCCAAATGAGCTTGCCTAAATTCCTTGTCATTGCCAATACCTACCATAGCATACCTAAGGGAACTTTCAGGCTTAGCATACCTAAGGGAACTTTCAGGCTTACAGAGGCAGGCCATAACCACACCTCACAGTTAGAGAAGAAAAAAGGCTAATGAATTAGATCCTCCCAGTCATGAAACACTGATCAGTAGTTAAAATTCAACAATCAGATAATTCTCTCCTCCCCCAGTGGTAAAAATGAGATATGGATAGAGCAAGATGCCAAAAATGTTACTCTAGGGAAGTCCTTCCACATGTAACCCAAAAAGTAGGATTATACATTCCCTAATATAGATTTTCACTTAATCTACTTCATGCCTCATCTGAACCTTGGATCCATAGTCTTTTGGGCTCAATCTCTTCACAAAAAGTGTTTTCTGGGATGAGGGAATCTGGGGACTTAAGTATTCATTACATAGATTTTAAAGCAATCTTTCTATTTTCAGCCCTATCCTGCCCCGGACTATTGAACATTTTATATACCTGTAATCCTGAATTTGGAAGCCCAAAAATGGTAGGTGTTTTGTTTTTTTTTTAACGCTCCCCCATTCTCTCTTGTAGGTAACTAGACTTCTACTTTCTCACTCTTCTAAGTTATTTAGCACCAATCTATCTGTGTCCCATATTCCAAAATTTTATTGACATCTCTGTCTGCTGTCAGATCGTTTCCCTTTGGTATGTCCTTGAAGTTCTGTGCCTTTTAAAATGTGTTTACTGACATGCTGGGAGATTTATTTTCAAGAAAAAGGGTATCTTTAATCTAGCTAGAACTGTAATTCCTTTTGTGCTCTTCTATACTTTCCAAACATTATACAATGAATATATATTCTTTTATAATAAAAAAAACACAATAAACCCTATTTTTAAAGGACTCAGAAAATTGTAGTCTAGTGAAATTTTTATCTCCACTATTTCTAAATGATTTATTTTATTTATTTATAATCTTCCTTTTCTAAAAATAATTTAAGGGATCTCTCATCTACATACATGGTCCAATTTTTCCATTTGCTAACTTAAAAAAACTATATTCTATATTTTATTAAAATAAAAATACTGTTTGAATAGGTATTAATAAATTATTAGCACTTCATACATAACACATATTGTACAACTACACTACAAATTTAGAAAACGTAACAACTGAGCAAATATATAGTGAAAAGATTAATGTACATTAAGTACAAATCATTATTAGTGCTATATAGATGAGAAAATTGGTAACAACAAGATTAGGTCACTTACCCAACGTTTGTTATTCTAAAATTCATATACTTTCCATTATGCCACTTATATCTGTAGACCACTGTCTTCTTTTTCTTCTACAGGTGGTTATCTGGATATTCAACCAGAATTAACTACAGAAAAGTGTTACAACCATTTCATGTCCTAGTTTTCTTTTTTTTAAATTTTTTTTTTGTTGCTGTTGTTACATTTATTTATTTTTGATAGACAGAATGAGACAGAGAATGAGCAGGGGAGGGGCAAAGAGAGCGGGAGACACAGAATCCAAAGCAGGCTCCTGGCTCTGAGCTATTAGCACAGAGGCCCACATGGGGCTCGGACCCACGAACAGTGAGATCATGACCTGAGCCAAAGTCAGACACTTAACCGACTGAGCCACCCAGGCGCCCCTAGTTTTCTTTTAATAATATGGGAAAACAAAAACACCTGTGTTTGTCCGTTTTTTCTTGGCTCTCATGATATGAGAATGGAGGTATTATTAATAAAACATATTTAAAAAGTGCTCTAGAATAACAATTGAGTATAATTTACCATAAAGAATTGTTCCCAGGCTAGGGTGCATCATGGCTTGGACCCAGCACAACACAGGGAAACCAGCAGACCTACTTTGCTATAAAAGCCCCATCTTGCATTTTACTGATGTGCCTTAGGATTCAGCAGCTTCACTGTTCTCTCAGTCTCTGTCATTATTAATGCTTAATTTTAATGGATGAAGGGAGGATTTTGGTGTGGGTGGCTTGCTTCTTCTTTTTGTTGTTGTTAAATGTAGCAACAAACAATCAAATCAAAGGAAGAAGAATACAAAGAAAATGGGTCGTGAATAAACAAAAAGGTCAGGACTCTAGTATTTAGTGCAATTTCTGGGGAACTATTAACTACACCATGATTGGCAGACTTAACAGTACCTTCTGCTCTCTTTTGCCAGCAACTATGCAATTATTCCAGGTGTTGTAGTGGAATGACTCTATCAAGTTTTATAGGATTAATCAGCATGTAAATGTTGGCAGGCTTCAGACTCAGATACGGACCTCAGGTGCAGCACTTAGAACAGATGGAAAGGAACACCTCTTCATTTATTTTAAAAGGGAATTATAATGTGGCCATACCTTTGCCCTGAGATAGAGTTAATTTTATGACACTTACCAAAAACACAATCTTTTTTAAAGTGTACGAAAGGTCACCTGTGTATCAAGAGGTAAAAATGATCATGCACATTTATATGTGCATGAATATTACAATTCCATATTTCCTGTCTGAATTATGAAAAAATATTTTAAACATTACTTCTGTTGCTTATAACTCCATAATATGTCATAAATAATAAGTAAAAAAAAAAAAAGTATGGGCTCTACTATCCCATCTGTCAAATTATTTAGCTGTGTCAAAGAAAGGCTCAAGAGGGATGTGGGACACTACGTGAAGCTCATTGTCTGATTATATAACAATTTGGCATAAAATCTTCTACTCATGAACTTCCAATGCCTCTTAATTGCCTACAGCAATAGTTTTCAAATACTTGTTCTTGCCAAAAGCATTTTAAGCACTCTGTCAGTAACAGTGGGTCACCACAGAAGGACCACTCTGTGCACCTTAGAAATGAGGCATTGAGAGGGCAATGAAGTTTTTAAGAAGCTCTCCTGGAAGTTTTGCTATCCCCTCCTATGTTCGGCCTCAGTTAAAAAGCACTAGTCCTAAGTACAGAGTTCAAATTTCTCAGTTTGCTATTCAAGGCTTTTGTATTCTATTTTGATCTATCTACTTAGTCTTATCTCAGTTCCCTCCTCTAACATGAATTACAATTAGATAGGCTTCTCAATTATTTATTCCTGCCCCTAGTATTTTTTTGTTTCTTTCCCACACCTTTCCCAATTTTCAAGGGCTGTCTCAATCCCACCTTCTCCAAGATACTTTCTCTAGCTTCTTCCAAACAACTATGTTCTCTCTGTGTGGTCCTTGTTTATATTCCTTGCTTGATCAGCAATATGGGCAGATCCAGGACTCATTTAAAATGGATGTTATATGTTCTGTAAATGCTGGATTTATAGCCTGCTCTTACCAATAGATTTAGTAGCTCCACCATATTTATGTGAAATGCCTTTTCCAGCAGACTTCACTATCTTGAAAGTTGTTGCTGTACATGACAGTACAGACATGTACATGACAGATATTAATTGAATTTTATTAAAAGTTCATTAAAATTTCATCTAGTTTATCAAATAACACCACGCTCTCCTACACCCAATATTAGTCATTAGGATAAATAATTCATTCAGCAAATCATTTCTAAAAAACAATTAACTTGGATTATGTACTATATAATATGAAATGCTTAAAGGACAAACTAGTAGTGAGGTAAGAAGTGAGATTAGATATCCTGGAATTCCTTTATTCTGTGGGAACAATGAGTCCACCAAGTTTTTTCTGAGAAAAGGACAAATGCAATCTGACCTGAATTTGAGGCTATAGTTTTTATTTTATTGTCATTGTGCTGCCATTACAATAAGGGAAGGAATATCTCTCTCATAATACAATGTCAGAAATGTCTTCCCACATAAACTAAATTTTTTAACTGAACTCATCTATGTGATGGGAACAAGAAACTCAAATATTCATTTCAGCAGATTACTGGAGAGTGAGCCCAGAAAGTAGAAATAGTATGAGACATTAAAAATGCATCAAATATGAATCCTTGTTTTCAATTTTAACTAAAAATCAAGATCTGATTTAGAAAGAAATAATAGCAACAAAGAGGCAGATTGGAGTGTAAGAAGTTGGAATGAGAAAGACACGATAATACAGAAAGTGATGAACAGAGCACGATCTAGGTCTTAGCAATGCAGCAGGAAGAAGGTGATGGATATGAGGAACTTTGGAGCAGGACACAACAGGCCTTGCAGTTGCTTAGGCTATGAGGATTAACAGAGAAAGAAAATAGGGCCCATGTGACTGGGAAGGCACTACTGTCATGAACTAAAATAGGAAAAGTAAATTGTGGTTCTTTACCTGCCTAGAGAGTAAATACATTGATACAAATCAGTTGTTGGATTATTTTAAACTATAATTTAGGTGATCTTAGGTCCATCAAAATGTGTTTGGAATTATGATTATCTCATTCCAGGACTAATAACAAATGGACTTGATTTATTGTTATTGAAATGTTTTTTTGGGTTGTGTCCAGAGGCAATGGCTATCCCTTTTATAGAAATAACTCACTAAGCCAGTACTCAGATTTTTGGCAGTCAATAATCATAAAGAAATACAAAAAAGGCTTTTGGACCACTACAACATATGCCAGGCATGAAAAGGACTAGAAGCACAAAAGATCCAGAATAGCCAATACAATATTGAATGAGAACAAAGTCAGAAGACTGACACTACACAACTTCAAGACTTACTATAAAGCTGTAGTAATCAAGACAGTGTGTATTGGCAAAAGAATAGACAAATCAATAGAACAGAATAGAGAGCCCCAAACTAGACTCACATCAATAAAGTCAACTGATCTTCGACAAAGGAGCAAAAGCAATACAATGGAGCAAAGACAGTCTTTTTAACAAATGGTGCTGGAACCACTAGACATCTACATACAAAAAACAAAAACAAAAACAAAAACAAAAACCTGAAAACAACTCTTACACCCTTCACAAAAATTAACTCAAAATCATCATGGACACAAATATAAAACACAAAACTATAAAATTTCTCAAAGATAACATGGGAGAAAACCTACATGACCTTAGGTATGGCAGTAACTTTTTAGATACAATGCCAAAGGCACAATCCATGAAAGGATCAATAAGCTGGACTTCACTAAAATTAAAACGTTCTGCTCTATGAACAACACTGTCAAAAAAAAAATGAAAAGATAAGCCACCAACTGGAAGAAAATATTTACAAAAGGCATGTGTTATGTGCCTTGTAACAAAAGGCTTGCTACCCAAAATAGCAGAATTCTTATGACTCAAAAAACAAACAAAAAAATCCAAAAAACAAAAACAATGAACAACCCAATTAAAAAAAATAGGCCAAAGACCTTAACAGACACCTCAACAAAAAGTTCTACAGGTGACAAATAAGCATATTAGAAAGGCCAAGATCTAGACAACTTCAAATGTGGCATTGATGTAGAACAGGGGCTTTCATTCATTGCTGGTGGGAATGCAAAATGGTATGGCCACCTTGGAAGATAGTTTTGTGACTTCTTATAAAACTAAACATGCTCTTACCATATGATCCAGCAACCATGCTCCTTAGTGTTTCGTTCTTTATTTCTACATACACACAAAAAAACTTATTTTTTTTCTACACACAAACCTGCAAATGAATGTTTATAGCAGCTTTATTCATTATTTCAAAACTCGGAAGCAACCAAGATGTCCTTCAGTAGGTGAATGGATAAATAAATATTCCACCCAACAATGGAATATTATTCTGCTCTAAAAAAGAAAAGTGAGCCATCAAGTCATGAAAAGACATGGAGGAAACTTAAATGCAGGTACTACATGAAAGAAGTCAAACTGAAAAGGCTACATATTATATGATTTCAACTATATGACCTTCTGGAAAAATTAACACTATGGAGACAGTAAAAAAAAAATCAGTAATTGTCAGAGGTGAAGCAGAGAGGGATGAATAGGCAGAACACACAGGATATTTAGGGCAGTGAAAATACTCTATATGATACTACAATGATGGATACATGTCATTATACATTTGTTCAAACCCATAGAATGTACAATCCCAGGAGTGAACATGAATGTAAGGAATGCACTTTGAGTGATTATGATATGTCAATATAGGTTCATCAATTATAATAAATGTACCACTCTAGTGAGGTAAGTTGATAATGGGGAAGTCTATGCATACGCAGACACAGAAGATATATAGGAAATTTCTGTACTTAAAGCTCAATTTTGCTGTGAACCTAAAACTGCTCTAAAAAAATCTATTTTTTAAAAAAGCACTAGTGGCTTCTGCATATTACTCAGTATTAATTTCCTTTACCAGGTACCATGAGAGTTCATAGGAGCAATTGTGGATAGATGTTTATAAGCATCAATGAAGATAAGTTTACACCATTTAAAAAAAAAAAAACTCAGTGGCTTAAGAAAACAAAAATGTATTTCTCATTCACACCACATAGCCATTATGGATTGACAGGGTGACTCTGCTTCTTATAGTGACTCAAAATCCAATTGAGGAGCATTTCATCTAAACATAGGCTTCCTGGGACACCTGGGTGGCTCAGTCAGTTAAGCATCCGACTTCGGCTCAGGTCATGATCTCACAGTTCTTGAGTTCGAGCCCCACATCAGGCTCTGTGCTGACAGCTCAGAGCCTGGAATTGCTTCAGATTCTGTGTCTCCCTCTCTCTCTGCCCCTCCCCTGCTCATGCTCTGTCTCTCTCTGTCTCAAAAATAAATAAAACATTTAAAAAATTTTTAAAAATAAACATATGCTTCCTGAATCATCACAGTAGGAGAAAAGAGATGGTGAATTGTATACAAACTTTAAAAATGTCTACCCAGAAGTGACACGTATCATTTCTGTTCACATTTCTGTGGTTAAGACAAGTCTGATAACCACACTTAGCTCAAGGGATTAAGGAATGATAATCCTATCAAGTGTCTGAAAAAAAGAAGGTCAGGAAATATTCAAGCAGGTAACATTCAGGTGGTGTGAAATGATGTTGTAGAAACATTATTAAACTGGATGCACTATACACATGTAAAAGTTTAATATTATTTACTACAAAATATCCTACCATCTACAACACTTGTAGTAACTGGCATTTACATAATAACTTCCCTGTTACATTTCTACTTCATGGAATGATAGTCACTTCTTAAGGAGCCTTTGCTGCCCATCTCCAACTAGATGCTCTAAAGAACTATTATAGTGCCCTGTATTTATTTTTATTTAGAATTGCCCACACTGCTTTGTAATTGGCACCCACAGGCAAGAACTGAGTCAAAGGATTCTTTAGCCAATTTTTGTTTAGTTACCAGAGTCTCCTCAGTGAGACCAACCCTTAGAGGTTGTTTAGTAGCCTCCTCGCCCCAAAAACTACACCCCAACCTTTGTAGCCCTTGGGCTGCACATTCTACTCTTAAAGACTGAAATAACTCTTGATAGGCAAATTTTTTAGTTATCCCTAACACTGGGACTGACAACAAATACATGATGCCATACTTGCTTACACACTTTAGGTCTTAAGATGAGTCTTAGCTGCTATAATATAAAAAATAAAGCAGCTCAACTTCTGTTAGTTCTCTTATCGTGCTGTATGAGTTATAGATATCTTGGTAAAGGTAACAACATAGAATTTCAATGCTTGTGGGCAATGTATTTTTGAAGGGCAGAGGTTTGTGTTTTATTTCATTTTTTACTGAAGTATAGTTGACAGGCAATATTACATTAGTTTCAGGTATACAACATAGTGATTCAACAAGTCTATACATTGTGCTCTGCTCCTGATAAGCATAGCTACCATTTATCACCATGGAACACTATTACAATAGCATTTACTATATTCCCTATGACTATAATCCTTTTATTCTCAAGAGTCATTCTATTCCATAACTAGAAGCCTGTATCTCCCACTCACCTTTATCCATGTTGCCCATCCCCCTACTCTCTTCCCCTGGGGTAACCATCAGTTCTCTATATTTATGGGTCTGTTTCTACTTTGTTTGTTTATTCATTTGGGGTTTTTTTTAGATTTCACATTTAAATGAAATCACACAGTATTTGTCTTTCTCTGTCTGACTTATTATACTTAATATAATACCCTGTCCCATCCATGTTGCTGCAAATGGCAAGATCTCATTATTCTTTATGCCCGAGTAATATTACATTGTATATACACACCACATTTTCCTTATCCATCTGTCTATAAATGGACACTTAGGTTGCTTCCATATCTTGGCTGTTGTAAATAATATTGTAATAAACATGGGGTGCATATATCTTTTCAAATTAGTGCTTTCATTTTCTTTGGGTAAATACCCACCAGCAGAATTACTGGATTGTTATGGTTTTTCTATTTTTAATTTTTGAGGATCCTCCATACTGTTTTCCCCAGTGGATACACCAATTTACATTCCCACCAACAGTGAACAAATGTTTACTTTTCTCCGCATCCATACCAACACTTGTTATATCTTGTCTTTTGATTCTTGATGTTTTGATTTGCATTTCCCCGATAATTAGTAATATTGAGCATCTTTTCATGTGTCTGTTGGCCATCTGTATGTGTTTTTTGGAAAAATGTCTATTGAGGTCTTATGATCACTTTTACTCAAATTATTTGTTTTTTCAGTGTTGAATTGTCTAAGCTCTTTATATATTTTGGATATTAGCCTCTTATCAGATACATCATTTGCAAATAACCTCTCCCATTCAGAAGGTTGTTTTTTTATTTTGTTGGTGGTTTCCATCACTGTGTGAAAGCTTTTTATTTTGGTGTAGTAATGAGGTTTATGTTTCAAATGTACCTTTAGAATAATTAGACTGCCATACGTTCTCCATTTTAAGGTACTGGTTTTACACATATAAGAAGAGATATCATGGTTTTAAAATTAAACAGATCTTTCTCATCTCATTTAAAAATCACTCACATTGCTATGTCATACTGACTTAGGAATGGCAGCAAATTCAGGATTTGAATGTGCTTTAAAAGACACATCAAAATTCCAGAAGACACCAGAAAAATTTCCAAAGCCTTTCTAATTTCAATAGAAATTAAATTATTCATTTTTTTATTTTTGGGATTTTTCTGTCTTTGGACTGCAAAGTCTTACTGAATTCTTGAAGAGTAACTCCCTGTTAATTGGTTAACTAACTACAGCCCACAGGTAAAGTCCCTCATAACAAGCACATAAAAAACAAAGGTTGTACATAGCAGAGAGTCCAAAGAGTAGTGTTTTGTTAATCTTTAATTAGAAATAATATTCCTTAATGTGTACTTTTTCTGATCTTTCAAGTCTAATGGTCACTATAAAACAGCTGATTATGTCCTTTTTGCACCTTGGGAAAGGAAGGTGAGAAGTGATCAAGGAGATCAATTTAACTTGACATCAAACAAATAGCAATGAACTACTCAGACTCATCCTTACCTTTTCCTCCAATTCTTTACTCCCCACTTCCACCTTTTATCAAAAAAGGTAAATTTATCAAAAAAATTTTTTTAAAAGACCTGTTTATTTATGGAAGTGGAAGATGTGTCTCTACTTCTTTTCCTTTCCAGGGCTAGGAAAACATCATCAACTTTCCAGTAGAAACCTGGTATCTAGGTTTCTAGCCATGGTCCAATATATTCCCTTCCTTCACTAGATGAAGGTATGAGCACTTTTCAGACCTCACAAGTACCATTGGAAACATAACATTAATAATAATCATTAACATAACCATGACCACAGTGAAAAATGCTCCTTTCAGTCCTCTCACATAAAGTTGCCATCACATCCATAAGGGGAACAGATTTCTTGTAGACTTTTCCCCTATGTCAATGCAGTTCATAAATAATTATTTCCTCCCAGATATCAACAAAACTCTTGTACTTAAACTCTTCTAAACTGGGAGTGAAGATATATTCATATAAAAAGCAACAGAGCGGCTCTGGCTGCAGAGAGAGGCCATTCCCCTCTGAGCGAGCAGCCCTCTAGCTGAGAGCTGGTACCTACTTGACTCAAGGCAACCTGAGTTACTTCTGCTTCCTAGTGCTAGATGACTATGGGTTGAGATCAGGTTTCCTTCTGCTGCCATTGTTTTTTCAGCTGAACCTCCCCCTCCCAGCCACCCCCCAGAGAATGCACCTCTCCCCATTGTTCTACACAGTCAATCCATCCACCTATTCAGTGTAAAAATCCAACCTGAAATCTTTTCTGATCAGCTACTCAAGGGCAGGGACCATGCCTTCTTTCTCTTCTTATTCCCACTGTAGCACCTAACATACTACCATGTACATAGGAGGTGATTTAGAATTGCTTTTAAAGTATGAAAAATGGCAGGGGGATACAAAGAGAGGTAGAAGAGGGGAGAAACTGAAACATTTTTACTGCTGACTTTTAAAAAGAGTATTTATTAGGGGCAACTGGGTGGCTCAGTTGGTTAAGCATCCAACTCTTGATGTCAGCTCAGGTCATGAATTCCAGGCTTTGGCTTCATAGGTGTGAGCCCTGCATTGGGTTCTACACTGGCAATGCAGAGCCTGCTTGGGATTCTCTCTCTCTCTCTCTCTCTCTCTCTCTCTCTCTCTCTCTGCCCCTCCTCCACTCATGCTGTCTGTGTCTCTTAAAAATAAATAAATGTTTAAAAAAAAGAATATTTATTAAACAAAAAGTTTTTAAATATACATTTTGGTCTATTTTCCCCTAAAATTGAACTCTCACCGACATTTAGCCAGTCCCTTATTTTCCAGCAAGGTTGCATGTATATAACAGTTTCTGTGAACATTATCTCAAGAACAAATTATGATAATTTTAAAAGAAATTAGAATGGCAACTCTGCCAGAAAAACCAAATTTGAGGCTAAATTACGTATTTCTTATACTCATTGCTACATCTCCTTATATCTTGGGCCTTCACACATCTTTTATGATTTTAGAATACTTTTGGCAATATCACTGCATATGATATTTCTTACCAACCATAACCTGTACATCAGGAGATAATTCTGGAAATCTTCCTTGCAAAGCTCTTTAAGCAAAAAATAGCATTCCTTCTGTGGAATCCCAGAATGTAAATAAATGTTGCATATAAAAAGGGCACCATGATCATTTAAGTTTAGGAAACTTGGGTTAAATAAAGTTAAACAAGTTACTTTATTGCAGAACTTCTTAGAGAACTTCCAGTATGTTAAAGTGCAATATGAATCACCAAGGAGAATATAAAACAGCATTTCTCAACATCTAACAGAACTATTCAAGGAACACCTTTGAGGGCCAGGAAAATGCACTTTGTAGGGACTAAAGTGTCTCTCAATCCAGTGTCCCTTTTAAGTGATCCAGTACAGTTATAGTCTAAATTCTCTTGCATATCCAAATAGTTATTGCAAAACTCTATTTGCCTGGAGGAATTTTCCAATGTCCCTGGATAGCATGACTGCTTTAACTTTAGAGAACTTATTGAGAATTAATGATCAACTTGCATCACTTAAATAACATGAAGGTTCAGACACTGAAAAAAATTTCTAGTGAACAAAGCATTCAATTCTCTCTTCCTCACCATCTCCCTCATCTGCCTATTCTTTAATTTTCTTCAAATTAAAGATAGAGAAAATAATAAGGCATGTAAATGTGCTTTGTGTGGTTCTAACAAAAATAAATAAGGGCAAAAGGTTTATAGGTTGGTTCATTTGATGTTTATGACAGCAGTTCATGGACCCAAAGGTCTCAGACTTTGTGTGAGCATTGAAATTTTTGCATCTTTAAAGTTTTACCTTCTTCAGATTTTTACCCTTATTTTCCTAAAGCAAATTAGACTTCTTTATGTGTACATAGCAGGTCATGAGATGAACCTTTTATTTTCCTCCCAACAGGATCTAGTGAGTTTCAATATTTCTAAGAATTAAAAAAAAGAAAAATAGAATAAAAGATAAACTCTCTCTGTTTTGATGTAACCCAAGAGGGATATGAAATTTACTTATTATGAGTATTGGTAAGGATTTTCATCATTAAATCAGTAAAAATAATAATGGCAATAATCTTAGAGGAATATTCTTTAAACTTTCAAGCCACAATATCTTGGGATGATGATGCATCAAAAGCCTATTGGAAACAAAAGTTTGACTCATAGTGGCATGTGGATACCTGTTTTTCCCAGCAAAATAATTCAGCCATTGTAATTATTTTTAACAGAATTGGGCTTCACACTGAGGGATAATGAGTTGGAAAATGTATTTGTTTTAAATAAAGGCATTTTCACACTACAAGAACACACAAACATCTATGAAACCCAAATGCGCCCATCCAATGTGCCTGGTAAAAAAGCCAATTTGATGTTATTTCCAACTGTGTAGAAATAATTTGCTTCAAATTCAGGCTACAATGCAAACAGGTGCTACTTAAAAACAACAACAACAACAACAACAAAAAAACACATGAGTCTGGAATTGCCAAGAGCTGGGACAGCTGGGAAACATGAAGATGTTCTCTTTCTCTTTTAAATCAAACCTAAGCTTCTAGACCTATTTGTATCCTGACTCTAAGCATTACCTTTAGGTTGGTCATCCATGATCACAGGACCAACTTGCCCCTCAAATTACCCTCTGGATTTCATCAGAGCTGTGGATTTGTACTAGCAACACAAAGAAATTACATGTTACTCCAAGAATGTGTGGGATGATGATTCCAAAAGCCACAAAGGGGAAGATAGGGAATGTGAGATGTAATTAACCTTCACCCTAAATTTCAACAACTTCACCCTTCAATCAAGTAAACAGACAAAGACAAAACCAAGGGAAGAAGAGTAGAATGGACAGTTGGAAAAATATAGATGAAGATAGGAGAGGGAAGGAGGGGAACATAACACTGGATCAATGGGTTGAATTACCCAGTAAGAACAAAGAATGCAGTTCAAATAAATGAATTAGAAATCTACAAGTTTAGAAGAGAAATTTTCAGGAGTGCAAAAATAATGCAAGTGTACAAAATTTAGACTGGTATTATGCACAAGTGGGCGTTTAATACATCCTGCTCAGGGGCACTTGGGTGGGTCAGTCAGTTAAGCATCTGACTCTTCATTTTGGCTCAGGTCATGATATCATGGTTGATGAGTTCAAGCCCTGCATCAGACTCCACAATGGCAGTGTGGAGCCTGCTTGGGATTCTCTGTCTCCCTCTCTCTCTGTCCCTCCCCTGCTCACTCTCTCTCTGTCAAAATAAAGAAATAAACATTAGAAAGGAGGGAGGGAAGTAGGGAAGGAAGGAAGGAAGGAAGGAAGGAAGGAAGGAAGGAAGGAAGGAATCCTGCTCAGTGTTAATGATTTTTGCTTGGATCTTCAAGCACTTCCAGTACTCACCCATATTTCTGCCTAGTTTATTATTAGATCTTACTGGACTGTCAATGAGTTTGATGATGTCAAACCTTCTTTCTTGAGATTTAGTTTTAAGATACTATTCCAATGTGGAGAAGAGACTTTCCCACACCACTAAGCAATTCTTGTACATTAGCTGGGTATCCTACAATTGAAGTGAATTCTGACACAATGTACTTACAGATAGCATCAGATCCCTCAGTCCTACAAAACTGCCCCACACCTTCAGATGCCAAACACAAGTGCAGACTGTCACCTATGCCACAGATCAGGGTTTCAATGATTCCTCATTAGGTTTGATCAATTTGCTAGAGTGCCTCACAGAACTCAGAGAAACATTTTACTTACTAGATTTATTTACTTATTAGTTTATCATAAAAGAATGTATTCAAAAACAGCTCGATGGAAGAGATGCATAAGGCAAGGTATATAGGAGGGGCAAAGAGATTCCATGCCCTCTCCAGGAGTTTCACTCTCCCTCCACCTCCATGTGTTCACCAACCTGGAAGCTCTCAGAAAGAACCCTGTCTTTTCTAGATTTTATAGAGGCTTGATTACATAGGCACAATTGATTAAATCATTGGCCATCAGTGACTGAACTTAATCTCTAGCTCCTCTACCGTGGTGGGAAGGAGAGGGGCAAAAGACTTAAAAGTTCCAACCTCCCATGGTCAGTTCTTCGGGTTACCATTACAGATCCTTAGATGACCAAGGGACATTCCACAAGTTGCTGCATTAACATAATGAAAGACACCCCTATGACTTACAAAATTCAAAGGCGTTCCATACCAGGAAGACCAAATATATATTTATTATTACTTAAATTACAATGTAGGTTTCCTTCTCCTAATCCTCTAAAACACCTCTTTGACACCAAAAATGGGTTCCTTGACAGAGAAATCTACTCTGAAGTTCAAAGGAATTCACTAAACTAACAGAACTTCTCCAGAATGTACCACTGTGTCCTGACCTGATTCTCAGTAAGGAGTTTCCAGGTAATAAATAAAGAAGTCCAAGAATGCACTTGAAAATATCCCAGACTACCAAAATCCATTTACCACTTAAAAGACAAAATTGTCTAAGGCAGTTGTTAGCATAGGCTGAGTCATATTTTCCTATGACTAATTTATATACTGCCCAAGAGCTGAAATAAATGTAATAAAGCAACTTTAAGTACTATGTACAAGGAGACATTTACCTTCTATTTTACATTGTGCCAAACATATGAAAATGATTTAGTTGTACAAAAATTACTTTTACTAAATTAGTTTAATTTGAAATTCTGATAGCTGAACTCACACATATGAAGCAAATATTTTCATCTTAAGAATTGATGTTGCTGCACTCTCTGGGGTTTCTTGATCAACTTGGGGAAATAAATCATGTTTTTATGACACAGCACAGGGATATTTGAAAATGTAAAATATAGTATTTGAATTTTATTGCCACTCAGAGAGTTCCCAATATAGGATCTTCCTCCTATTAACTTGTCCTGACAAAAGTGCACTACCTTTTTCAGGCCTTGGAAAGCAAGCTGTCAACTACTGAGACCTAGTTATTTATAATCAATCCCAATTCCTTCCAAGAAGGGTGGGTCCCATTACATGCAGGGCCCAGAGTTCACAAAACCAGTGTTGGCTGTGGGTTTGGAAACCTGAGGGTGGTATATTGATAAAAGTTTCATTGCTCTGTATCTAGAATGGAAAGGAATTTAAGATTTCTGGGGGAAAATCAAGGAAGGAGAGAGGAGTTAGGATTCTGAATACTGTAGGAAATTTCATTGCAACTAACAAGGGGCACTCTAGAGAACAATAATGAAAAGTAACTATTAGTTTCTTGCAAAGGATTGAGGAATTTGAGTTATAAACTGGTTTTCTGAATAAACTGCATGATTTCATTTTGAATAAGAAAAGGTGGCTCTCACTATTTTGTATATTCTATTATTTAAAAAAAACCATTACATATGTTCTTTAATACTTAAGATGTTTATTTTTTCAAGATTTTGTGTGTGTCAAAATGAGGGATCACAAACTTTCCCAAACACAGAAATGTCTTGTTCTTTCCAAAGAATGAAAGGTCTTGTACCTTTTAAGAATCATTTCCTTGTGTTTACTTCTCAGAGAATGAGGCACACAGTGAACTCCACTGCCTTAATCAGCAGCCAGAATTTGTCTTGCTAAACAAAAAGTCCAAAAAAAAATTTCTACTAGTGGTATTACAGCGGATTACATTTTAAATGAGAGAGATTTCAGATATATTATTCTGTCTTTATAGTATGGTTCTGACTTGTGTGCATAATCAAATTTGTATTATTATTTATGTATTTCTATAAAACACGTATCTAGGGGAAAGGTAGACTTATCCGGTAAGCCCCCCAAAAGGGGGAAATGATTCAGCCACTTAGCCTTTTAACTTGCTTTGAAGCAGTACCTCAGTTTCTCAATGCATCAAATTGGAATAATACCTACTTTTATGATATCCACAGGGACATGATGAGGATAGAAGGTAAACAGAATATTTGAGGTTCTATTTATTCACTGAAGGGATAACTTGTTAATTGTTTTTTCTTTTATAGGTTTTTATTTTTTAACTACACAGGTAATATTGATGCAGGCTGGGTGGGTCTAAGTACCCAGAGGGGGCCTGCAGGAGCAGCCAAGAGGGTCCTTGGCTTCATGCAGGAGAGAAATCAAATGCCAGCCAAGAGGAAGTGAGAGCAGGGTTTACCTGAATATATAGAGAGAGTGCAGATATAGAGCATCTGGGAGACTCAGAAAGAAGAGTGTCTCATCTTTGCTTGGAGCCTGGAGTTTTTATTGAGGATTGTGATCCAGTATATGTGTCCTCTCAGGCATTCAGAACTGTTTAAAACAAAGAGGAGCATTTAGGTGTCCTCTATAAGTCATTCATGCCCTGGAGCCAAGGTTCTTTGTAAGTCAGTGGTCTGGGAAAAATACATCATGACCTTACCTGGTCACTCTTTAATGTTATCTATTGTGCTGGAAGACTCCTAAGAAATCATGAACTCCTCAAGGAAGATATACATTATCTATACTATAAAGCCTGTATAGAGAGGGCATGCAGGTCCTCGCAAGAACAGAAGCAGGAAAAGGATCAAAAAAAGGCAATGCTTGATGGGGTCCCTTCAATTTCCCTATCACAATGTTACAAAAGTCTCAGTAGAGAGGTTAAGAATTTTACAGAGTAAAAATCTCATTTTACCTTTCCTTACCTATCAAATTCTGTTCCCTCTTCAAATATTTTCAATTATTAGATATTTTTTCTCTACATTTTAGTTCTTAATTTCCAATTTTATTGTATTATGATCAGAGCATGAGGCCTCAACTTTCTGTTTTTCTGAAATATACTGAAATTGGAGGGCTAGGGGAGCTTTATTAATTGTTGAGGTACATTAAATCTTATTTTTATTGATTTTTATTATAATCTTACTTATTTTTACCTATTTTTCTTGTCAAAAGGATCTTTCACATTCTGAGAGAAGTACATTAGGTTTTGAATTCCTTTCAAAGAAGTTACTTTCTTTGTATTTTTAACAAATTTTCTTCATGGTTATTGCATCTTCTCAGTGAGCTGTTCATATTTTAACATAAAATCATCCTTTTGTTTATAAAATATTTTTTGCCTTAAATCTACTATATGATGCACTGCCATACATGCTTTAGTTTTTAAAGATTGTTTTGTGTATTTATTTTTTGATTTTCAACCTTTCTGTACCATTTGTTTTAGTGTTGTCTCTAAATCATACCTACATGTGGCTTTTTACCCAATTTGAAAATCTCCATCCTTTAAGAGAGAAATTATATATGTTAATAAATATTTTCTTAATAAACATCATTAAATAATATTAAAAATTACTACCCATTATAAATATCATAGCAAATATTATAACTAATGACATATTTGTCAATATTTCCACTGCCTAGTTTGTTTTCTATGAACTATGCTTTCTTGTCCTCTTGCTCTCCTTTGTCCTACTCAAATTTTTGACTTATTAATGTTCTATTTTATTCCTTTCTTCAATTTGAAAGTTATAGAACCTATTTATATTGACTACTTTTACATTTTTGTCACACATATTTATATTTTTCAAATACAACTACAATAAAAACAGTATCTATATTCTCATGCTGTACAAGGGAAAAACCTTAGCGTTCTCTAACTTTCCTTTACCCATAATATGATATAATTACCTAATAATTTGGTTGTAAATTAACTTATTTGTATTGTGTATTGGCACTTATTTAATAGCTGAAAGTTTTACTGGATTTTGCTCACCAAAATTTCTTGTATTCCATATCTTCCTCTTTCTGCAATATACGCTTGAGATTCTGTGAACTACTTGAAGCCTTATGCCTAAAAATGTTTTAACTTTGTCCTCATATTTGAATTATAGTTAGGCTGTGCATAGACTTCTAAATTAAAAGTTACTTTCACTCAGGGAATATTATGCAGACTTAAAAAATAAGAAAATCCTGTCCTATGCTACAACAAGGATGAACTTTAAGGACATGCTAAGTGAAATAAACCTGTCACAAAAAGACAAATACACAATTCCACTCATATGAAGTGTTTATAGTAGACAAAATCACAGAAACATCAAGTTAAAAGGTAATTGCTGAGGACTGGAGGAAGAGGGGAGGAAGAATTTATGTTAAATGGATATAGAGTTTCAGGTCTGCAAGATGAAAAAGTTCTAGATATCTCTTGTATAGCAATGTAAATATATATAATAGTACTGAACTGTACACATACAAAATTGTTAAGATGGTAAATTTAATGCTATGTGTTTTTTACCACAATAAAAAAATTATTGTCACTCATGTGTTTAAAGATACTGCTCAACTTTCATTTTGCATTCAGGGTAGTTGATTAGAAAAAAGTCTCATGCTAATCTGCTTCTCATTCTTTCATAATTAACAGTCTATTACTTTATAGAAGCTATTTGAATTTTTGCTTTCTCCTTGGTATTCTAATCTTACCATTCTGTGTCTAACTAAATGTCTTTTTTCATCCACCATGTTCAGCACTTAGTGGCTCTTTCAATATGAGGTATAAGATCCTTCTTCAATTCTGGGAGATTCTCTTCTATTGTTGACTTGAATATTCCATTCCCTCCTTCTGGAATTTCTTTGAAGCCCCAATATATTTCTTCATATCTCCCAATTCTTCTTTTGTAGATATCATGTCTTTAAGATTTTGGTCTCTATCATGGACAAAGTTTTCATATTTATTTTCCAGACCACTAATCTGTTCCTTGTATATACCCATTTTATGGCTCAGCCCACCTACTGAATTTTATTTTGCAATAATGCTTTTAATTTCCACACATTGTTTTTATTCTTAAATTGTTTTCTTTTTATAGCACCCTATTCCTTTTTTTTTTTTTTTTTGAGAGAGAGAGAAAGAGAGTGCACATGCATTTGTAAATGCATGAGAGCTGGGGAGAGACAGAGGGAGAAAGAGAGAGAGAAGAGAGAAAGAATCTTTTTTTTTCTTTTTTTAAATGTTTATTTCTGAGACAGAGAGAGAGAGAGAGAGAGAGAGAGAGAGAGAGAGAGAATATAAGTGGGGGAGGGGCAGAGAGAGAAGGAGACAGAATCTGAAGCAGGCTCCAGGCTCTGAGCTATCAGCACAGAGACTGATGTGGGGCTTGAACCCATGAATTGAGGAATGACGACCTGAACCAAAGTCAGACGCTTAACCAACTGAGCCATCGAGGTGCCCCCAAGAGAGAGAGAATCTTAAGTAGGTTCCACACCCAGTGTGGAGCCCAACACAGGGCTGGATCTCATGACCATGAGATCATGACCTGAGTCAAAATCAAGAATCAGTCATTTAACCAACTGAGCCACCCAGGCACCCCAATCTCAGCCTATTATTGATTTATGAATGCCTTTTGAATATCTCTAAAGATACTAAGAACAACTTTTTAAATTTTTTTAATGCTCTCCAACTTATTTCTTTGTCTTTTAAATCCCATGTCATTGGCTTTTACTACCCACTACTCCTTTTATTGTTGTAATTATTATCCTCCAGTTCACTCAGTTTCATTTCTTGAAGAGTTTAAACATCTGGTTCACTGTCACTCTATCCAACAGTCTTATTGCTTTAACTCTAGACAATTTCCATATCTACATAGATGAACTTCTTCCTTCCAATGATCTTATACCCACCTTAGCCATTAACACCAATGCTTATGCCTTAGACTCTGCTTACAATTTCATAACCTCTCCAGGTTCTCAATTTCATATATCTCATCCTCAAATTATCATGTTGGGGCACTCTGTCTAATACTCCAATTCTAACAATACCTTCATCTAATATGGATCTCCAATCCATTAATCTTATCATATTTTCATTTTCTCTCACTCCTGTGGAATCTTATCTTCCCTCCTAAATCACCTTAAGTTTCATGGTAAATAGTTACACATTAACTCCCTTGCATATGCTTTCAATTCCTTTGCTTCACTGTCAGTTTATTATAGTCATTTGACCAAATAACAATCCTGCATAAATCCAAATGTATGCCTACTTCAAACCTACACCTCAGCAATTGAACACAACTGGATGATGTCACTATAAATTTAAATGGGTCCTTGATGTGCCCAGCAATCATACAATATTCCCTAGTTTATTTGTTCTGCTATTCACAGATAACTATATTATTCCTTTCAAATATTTCAACATATCCATTCACAACCTCACTCTCACCTGATGATTTCATTTCTTAGTTCACTGAGAAAGTTGAAGCAATCATAAGACAGCTTCCACACATTCTCTTCTCACCTACTAGCATATTTCCACCACTAGACCTTCCCAATTACCAATACCTGCACCATGTACTCTAATTTCCTACCTTGTAGTGTAAATAAACTACCTACACTCCTATTTAAAGCCTTGCCTCCTCCTGAAGAGCATATCCAATCTTTCAAGGACATAATTCCAGAACTCTCCCCTCTCTCTTCTATAACATCAAAGTCTTATTCTCTACTGTATCCTTATTACCTACAAACATATGATTATGTCTTCCACCTTTCAAAACAAATATATTTTTCTTCATTAATTTTTTATGTAGCACTAGATAACTAATACAGTAATGATATGTTCTGCATGAATGATAACTTCAAACTTACTGAAGCAAATATTAACTCATTATTTTAACAATTTTAAGATTACTTGGGAATTGGGGAAAGACCCAAGGAAATTTCAAACATAAAGTAAAGTGGGAATAACATAAACACAAAAACAAGGCTTTGAACTCACTGTCCTTGGACGGTCAGAGAAGCCAGCCTGGTGGGTAAAAATCAAAGCAGTAAACTGGTTCTATCCTTGCAAAGAGCCTAAAAGCTTGAAGTTAAAATCCCAGACTCCAACTATAGGGAGACAGAAGCCATCCTGAACTTTTCCAAATGGAAACTGTCATGATCAAAATGCCTGGGAGGAAAGGTAACCTCAAGCTCAAGTGGGGATAGAATGCTGATTACAGAGCAAAACAGGTATTACTGAAGCAAAGGAATAACTAAGGATATTATTGCTATACAAGAACACTAGAAAAAAAGGAAAACTCTTAACCTGTGGTAGAAGGGTATAGAAAAGATAATAAATTTTATTGTACATTTTTAAGACACATTTAATAACATTTCCTTATTTTGATTATGTTACTTTATGGCTTGAGATCTGAATATAATTGCCTTTACTTGCCTTTTTACTTCCTGAAGAATTTCCAGTTTTCAGAAGGCCTCAGTTCTAAGAGCCAATTTCAACTCCTTTCTCTGCTGGGTTGATTCACTTTGTCCTCTCACTCTTCCACTTGTATGGTCTAAGTTTATACCATGTTAACACAGACATGGAATTTAGTCCCTGTCTTTGGTTTCCTCTCCCCTTAAAATACATTAAACACTTTATTCCCTTATATCAAGCTTTTGAGTCTTATATAGTAGGTTTCGCTAAAGTTTTGGGAGAGGTGGCAATAGTTCACATTATCAATAATGTAATATTAAACATTAGATATCCTTGTTCTTTAACAAAGCAAGTTTTATCCACTTGGGTTCCAGGTTCTTGTCATATTATTTTGCTTCTTTTTGTCTCCTCAATTTCATCTCCTCTCTCTCATGTTTATCAAAAGAAATTTATCAAAGTATTTTCCTATGCAAAGATTGATACCTCCCTCAGAGATATTTTAGTATCAAGATTATTAGTTTTTACTTTGCTGCACTTGATTGGCTTATTGGTAAGAAATCACTTACATACTTATGTTGAAGATCATTACACAATTCCTTGATATTGAAGGAGCAACACAAATCAAAAGCAGAGAAATTTTATAGCCAGAATGGAAGACAACACATGAATTTATGTATTAATGTCACTGTACAATACTAAGTAACAGACATAAATTCTGAAGCAAATATACTGGACACCACCAAAAGTAAGTAGAGTATTGATTCTTTGCTTTATAATTTGCCAATAAATAACTATTATTTTGGTTTTCTGGTATGAACTATACTTCAAGATAAAGAAGTAGCCATATATGATCACCAAAAGGTGTTTGTTTGCTTGTTTGTTTGTTTGTTTTTAACAAAATTCCAGCAAATATATGTGAAATAATGAAAAAAAATTAATCAGCATTCTTAAATTACTAATGAAATAACTAAATCAGCCAATAATCATTAATACATGAAACCATTAGAAAAAAGGTTGATAGGAACATAAAATGGAAGTTTCAGGTTATCACTATCTGAATCCTCGAATCAAGCTTAGTATTACTTAAAGTGAAACAAACAACCATTACATGCCTTCTGAGTTGAAATATATAGGTTATCATACACATGACAGGTATTTTCATAATTGTGTATGGAGAGGTATGAATTATTTCAAACTCTGGACTCATTATTATAATATCATAAACATGCTGATTTAGGTTTATTTTACTTTCTAGATGAATTCAAAATTATCATTTTCATTTAAAAAATACTTATTGAGTACCTTTTATGTTACAGGCACTGTGCCAAGTTTTGTAGATTCAAAGGTGAAAAGATCCAAACACCATCTTCAAAGAGTTTACGGTCACACAAATGAACAAACTCTCCCAATCATATTAGAAGAGGTAAATGCAACAGTGGAGGCTATAAAAGTTGCCACCTGTTCCCTGAGCAGGCTTTACAGAAGAGTCGATACCAGAGATCACATAACAATGATGAGCATCTTGCCAATCTGACAATGGAGAAAATGCCATTCATTACAGAAAGAATAACAAGTGCCAGAAAACAAGAGTAGTGAGAAAATGCAGCCTACTCAGGAAATAGCCAGGGTCTGGTTTGGCTAAAATAAAGAGTGCACGATGCGGTGAGAAGGTGGTGGGTTTGCAGGAGCTACAATTTAAATATGTAGAGGAGGGGGAGAAATAATGAAATACTTTGTTATAGTAAAGAATAAGACAGATGTTGGGTTGCCACTGCCTTTTTTTAAGCAGAAGAGTGACATTATATTTGCTGATGATTAAAATCACCAGGAAGTCTTACGAAAGATGAATTTAAGAAGGACACAACTAGAGGCAAGGATGGTTAGGTGACTCTAAAATTTTGTGATGAGAGGGCAAGGCAATAGGAGTGGGCCAAACAGGAAAGGGTGGATGGGGCATTTAGAAGAAGGAAAAGCTAATGTCCAAATTTTAAACATAGATGATGTAGTGTGCCAATTTACTCTGTATCTGCTAAAATAGACAGATAATAGATGACAGAGAGATATGTTAGATAGATAGATAGATGTGGGGAATAAGCTCAGGAATTCTCTGAGCTTGCCCCATGGCTTAACAAGGCATAATGAATTAGAAAACTATAGGATGTACACACCCAAGTTTGGGTAAACAAGATTAGGTAAATAAGACTAGGTAAATGGGGCAAAGGCCCCCAGGATAGGACAAAGGTATAGGACAATAGCAGAAAACTGCTTTCACAGGAAGGAAGGACCAAAATAGGTAAACAGGAAAATAGGACTTTAGACGCAGCAGGGAGAAGTTGCCCAGAGTGGAGCTAATTAGCAAAAGAAAGGTGCCTCTTTAACCCTGAGGTAGCATGTTCTGTCTTTCTCATCCCCTAGACCAGTTTAAGTAAACAGAGGTGGAACCTCATGTTTGCTGTAAACAATCTTCCACCCAGCACCAGAAACACAGCATATCTCCAAAACCCTCTTTTCCCCACGCCCGTTAGTTAATGTTCATGGTTTCACTGTCTCTCTGTGCACACCCATCACACTTGTAAGCCTTCTGATCCTAATAAAAACGGAGCAAGGACCCTTCCTCAGGACTCTTGTCTCCTCCCGGACATTAGCCTCTCCCATTTTCAATCCTGCATCCCACTCTCTTGCTGGACAAGAGAGAACTCCAGACCCAGAGTCTATGACAGATGATAGATAGATATATAGATAGATGATAGACAGATAGATTTTATAATTTATACAGATTTTATATTTATTTATATGTATTTATGTTAGTTAATATACATATTTCATTCATCTGTATCTACTTGTATCTATCTATCTATCTATCTATCTATCTATCTATAGAGACATGTATCTCTAGTCTACGGCCATACCACCTGAACATGCCCAATCTCATCTGATCTCTGAAGCGAAGCAGAATCGGGCCTGGTTAGTACTTGGATGGGAGATATCTGTCTCTATCTATAGAGATATCTATCTATATATCTCTATCTATATCTCTATCTATCTCTATCTATAGAGAGAACATGTCTCCCAGAGCTTTCTCATCTATTTGGTATGTTCCAATTAAGCAACAAGGATTCCTAGGACATTACTGAAATGTTGTGGCCTAAAAAAATGTCATTATTTCTCAAGAAAAAGGTGAATTAGAGTCAAACAGTTTCTTCTCTGGTCTCAGAACCAAATTATGTTTCAGAGTTTATTTATATAAAGAATAAGAATTGGGTTACTTACACTCATCTAGCATGAGGAAAGAAGAGAAGAAGGAAATCTGATGACAAGAGATGTGGTGATGGATGTTGGGATGAGCCCTACATTCTAATGACCTGTTTTAACAGTGCTCTTTTACAGCAGCACACTTGTACCAGCTGTTGAGTGGTTTTACTTACATCCATTTTAGCCTGTGCATTTAGATGGTATGTACCACCAAGTTTCCTATTTTTAGAATATTATTTGGGCCTGTGAGTTATACAATATTCTGAAGTACATATCTTCAACATAAAGTGCAAAGACCAGATGGATGGAAACTATTTCTTGCACTCAGTGATTTATTTAAGTCTCCACCTGCCTCTTGAATTCCTATGCAGTATTTAAATCTGGATAATATAACAAAACCATGTCTGATTCTATGACATGTCCATGAGCTTAGTGAACATACAATCTAATAGAAAGAAAATATGCATGCCTGCATTTCCTATAGGTAATCTAACTTACAATAAACATGGATATATTTTCCCACAAACTCTTTACCTATTCCTATCCAAAAATACATTTTAAAATGTATTTCTTGTTTCTTCTTAGCACATTTCTTTGTGATCCTATAGAATGAAGGAATAGAGATGGTAAGTAAGTGAGAAGAATGAGAGTTAGGCAGGAAAGGCCAGCAATGAAAATGCTTAAGGGAGGTGAAGAAATAAAGAACAAAGACTATATGTCTCCCCTTGAATACAAGTAAGGGTGCATGGAGGCCAATGCTCATGAGTTCAAAATCTATAAAGAAAAAATTCCAAAGGAGAGACTTATCAATGAGTCACTTCCCGGAAAAATATTTGAAGAAAGTTGACCAGAAGAAATAAAATGGCTATTTCCTTAAAATAAGACAGGTAAAGTGAAATGAATTACTAGTCTGTGTGGCAAAACTCCAGTATAGCATGAGGGACAAAGGTTTGGGGCTGTAGAGGTCTAGATTACAAACTTTTCCACTTACCAGCATGGTAACTTTAAGAAAGTCATTTAATCCTCTAAGCCCTGAGTGCTTCCTCTTTTACATGGAAATAAGAATACCTAACTCAGGGCTGTGGTGAGGATTAGAATATATAATGCTTTGGGACCATTTTGTGTGCCACTATTATACTACTAAAATGGTAGCTATTATGCAATAGGACTAATGATGACTTAGTTGTCCCATTGTACTCAATAAGACATAAGCAAGTTGCCTGTGCAGAAGGTGTTCTACAACAGGCAAGGGAAACTGAGAAAACTAAAAAGAAAAGATCACAGATGCTTATGATTGGATTAAAACATGAAAACAAAGGTTATGGTTAAGATAAATAAGGGGAGTATGACGTTTGATTAGTAAAAGCAAAGTCAGTTTTGTGGGGATAAATGATCAGTATTCCTCTAAGGCTATATAAAAGGATTTTTGCCCAGTTGCTTAGGACAATGTTGACATAAATGGTTTCTCTGTCATGATCTGCTAGACATTTCTGGAAATGTTAAACTACCCAAGCCATTTTCACTCTTGTGTCTTTTCCTTTACTCAGTAAATGTGTTTGGTGAATGAATAGATGAATCAATCAATCGATGGATTGATCTACTAATCAATCAATCTTTAGATCAGAAACCCAAAGTACCACCCACCATAATGCAAGAAATAAAAGGAGTGTTACTCTATGAATAAAATCACTGGACAAAGAAAGCCACAGCTATTAGGAATGGCATTTTTCAACAAGCTACTCTGAAATAAATGAGTTCTATTTTACTTTTTCCCATTATTTAAATATGCCATAAGCACATGCTGCAGAAGTGTCCAAAAGGCAAGTAACTTTCACTTTATGTCTAATGATTACCACTCATTATCCAAAGCTATTCCAACAGCAAAGATAATCAGCAGCCTTTGGTGACCTGGAAGCTCTCCAGGAATCAATTTGCATTAGCAAAGCTTTGCTTGCCTTACATTGCTGGCTTCTCAAACTTCCCCTACACTATGGTGGGAAGACACTGCCCTGATTAGCAATCCACTTTCTCATTTCTTTTGGTAAGTATCCAATCCCAACCTTCAAACTTCCTCTAGTCTCTCCCTGAAATGACTCTATCTGAAATACAGGAAAAACATCATTAGAAGACTCCACAATGTCAAATTTGGTTACACTGAATGTCAAATCACACAATGTCAGGATAGGTTAGGTACCTAGGTATCACAGGTAACAATCTCAGAAGCATTGTTAGGTGTGCCATTTTATCCCCTCCCACCTGTCCTGTAATTGGGCCACTATCTAATGTGTTAATGATTCAAATCATCTTAAGATAGCTCCCTGTTGTCCAGAATTAATCATGACACTGTGTCATTTCATGAGCAGGTGGCCTCCATGTTTGACATTATTAAAGGCATTACTGAACTCAGGCTCCCTACGTCCTAACATGAACCCATAATGGCAGTCCTAGAACTAATTTTGCCACTTACTAGCTGAGTCAGTATAGTAAAGTTACTTGGACTCTTTGTGCCTCGGTTTCTTTGTTTATAAAATAGAAACAGCACCTACCTCTGAGGGTTGTGCTGAGGATTAAGTGAGTTAATACATATAAAACCTTAGAACAGAGCTTGGTACATAGTAAGAATTCTAGAGGACACAGCCAAGAGGAATTTTGAGTTTTATTTAATTGGAGAGACACATTTGGAAGTAGGGCTGCTGTGATTCACACTCAATGAATTGTTTAGCTCTGAAGTGCAGCGTACTTAGAAAGGTGCATGAGCCAAACCATGTCATTCATAGCCTAAAAGGAATGTGGTAGGACTGGCAAGGACGTGTATTTCAAGTAGAATCTGTATGTATTTATTATCTGCCAGGAAAGTTATAGGCCATTAGGGAGCGTTAACATTCCTTTTCTTCATTCCCATTGATGGAGCTTGAACTTCCAAGCCACAGCCATCTTATCCTTTAGTATTGATATCACAGTCCAGAGTTTTGATACTGTTTATTATTGAAGGTGGGCATTGCATGAGCCTTAGATATTGGTTCCCAAAGCCTCTCATCTGGCTACATGAGAGTCATCTGCAATGAATGCTAAACATAGATCCTAAGCCTCATTTCTGAACATTTTGATTCATGAAGTCTTGAGATAGAGTTTGGGAACCTGGCAATTCTGAGGCATAGTCCAGATTTGAGAATTATCCCCTGAAAAATAGGATTAAAAGAAGTTTTTTTTTCCACTGGAAAAGAAATAGCTACTTTTGGGGGGAATATTTAACTTATTTTCCTCATTCAGTTATACTAATGAGTCTTATAGTTACCTAATCAATTGAGTTTCTTCATGGTACTCCAAAAGGACTACTTCTCCAAACTCTACAACCTCAACCACATAGTGTATTTAACAGCAAGAAGTCTAGCCAGACTACAGATCATAGTAGATCTCCTCAGCTTCCATTTCCTCACTCTAATCTCATAGTCATGTTTTGGCAGAATTGACACAGCTCCAGCTCCAGCTCCAGCATTGTTATGGAGAAGGTACTGAATGGGTCAAGGCAATCTGTTCATCCTGTCTTCTTGGCCACAGGGATGAATATGAACTTAATTTGAACAAATGAGATGAGATATTTTTAGAAGCTTCTTAGAGGAGCTTCTTCTTTCTCTTTCTCTCTCTTTCTCCTCCCCCTACCCTCCCTTCCTCCCTCTCTCTCCCTCTCCCTCTCTCTCTCTCTCAAGGGAGGAATTACCAGAAAAGAATTCCCTCTGTTCCACCAAAAATGAATAATGAAACATTAAATACCAAACTGGATGCTATTGACGGGGGTTTAGAAACTATGAGAAAAGCCAGCTTTAAAATGAAGCTATTATGTGGAAAATTAAATGCCGAGACAGAAACAACTCATTTCCCAGAAGACATCACCCAACAACTGGATCAAGCCTCACCTGAACTTCACCCTAATACTGAATATTTTAGATATATAACCCAAAACATTTCCTCTATTGTTGAAGCTGGTTTGAGCTGCATTTTCTAGTCTTTGAAATCAAAAGTATCTTTACTGATTCATAGCCCATAACTAATAGTTCAAAGCTTCACAATGTAGGTCTTGTTCTCAACATCACAGTTAATCCAAAGGCCCATGTATAGAAGAACACTAGCCCATCCTATTCTTACAACTCATACTCAGGTCTATAACTCGAATATTCCCAACTCCATAGGTATGTCTCAGAGACAGCTATGTTACCATACTCACCCAATTTTCCTCCTGTCTTACTGGTGACTCCCTCTTAGGCTCTTTGTCGGTTCTTCCTCTTCTCCCTGACCACCCAGGTTCGATCCTTAGACCAATTGTCCCCTGTCCTTACTCACCTCTTCAAAGATCTCATTCAGTCCCATTTATGTGCTAGTGATTTCCAAACATATAACTAGACTTCATTCTTGAGCTCCAGACTCATACATCAAATTGTCTACTAAACATATATGCTTGGATGTCCAATAGCCATCCCCAAACTCAACATTACAAAACTACTGACAGCCTGGAAACTTCTCTCTACCCCTGGAAATATGCTCCATCTGAAGCCTTCTCCATTTTGGTTGATGACAATTCAGCTTTCGAGTTGCTCAGGTAAAAAGCTTTGAAATCATCCTTGACATCCATGCTTTTCTCATACTCTCACATTCAAACTGTCAGTGAATCCTATCGGTCCCACCTTCAAAATATATACAGAATTCAACTACTTCTCTCCACCTCCACTGCCATCACCCTGGAATGAGCCAATAGGAAATCCTCTAGCTAAAGTTGCCAGTCAGAGGAGTCCTGTATCTTGGAACAGGCCTAAGAGGAACAGACTTATTTCGGTAATCCTACAAGTGCTCTTTTTGTCTAGAAACAACCTGTCCAAAAGGTGCCTGGGGTGAATGTAGTGACAGAGTTTAGAATGCAGCAGCTGAAGTACCAATTATGCTTCCTAAAGCCAGACAGTAGAGAAGTACAGCTTTTTTATGGCCATCAAACCATTTTTATTTCTGTTTCTTCATTTGTCTTAGCATTACAGACTTATTGTCATCTGTATTCCTTACCTCCTTTATTGCCTTGATCATACATAAGCCTCAGGGACCTTTTAACCCAGACCAGTCCCCACCCAGGGCAGACCTCTCTCTGTGACCAGTGAAACAAAGGTGGTGAAGTTAGAAGCAACAAAGCTAATTCTCTTCTATATATGGGGAGAGAGAGGCATAGTTTGGTGGGAAGAACACTGAACTAGATCTTAGTGAACCTGCCCTATCTCTTATCTAGCTGGCATAGTCCAGATATATACTTTAGCTTATTTAAGCCCCAGTTTCCTCAACTGTAAAAATGAGGAAAATTTCTTTTTTGTAAAATAAGAATACTAAAATGACATTTATCTAAACAAATGGATTGCTACCAAGATTAAAATAGCTATTATAATAACTAAAAACACTTACACAAATATAAGAAAAACCCAATTTAAAAATTCTGTATGGGGGCACCTGGGTGGCTCAGTCGGTTAAGCGTCTGACTTTGGCTCAGGTCATGATCTCGTGGTTTGTGAGTTCAAGCCCCATATCAGGCTCTGTGCTGACAGCTCAGAGCCTGGAACCTCCGTCAGATTCTTTTTCTTCTTTTCTCTCTGCCTCTTCCCAACTCATACTCTGTCTCTCTCTGTCTCTCAAAAATAAATAAACATTAAAAAAATTTTAAATGCTGTATGAATAAAGAACTCTTGCCCTGATGATAGGGTTATAATAATGTTTTGAGTTTACATCTTCATTCTTAATTTCTCTCCCAAAACTATTTAGTATCATGTATTTTTATTTAAGCATATCTGAGAAAGAATGTTAACATCATGTACTCAAGTTTATCTGTTTCACTCTGGGGAAGAATGCCATGTTCCTCTATAATGTCCAGACATTATATCAGTGTATGTATATGTACCATATGTTTAACTAAACTAAATTTAACTGAAGAAGCCTGTCTATAATTAAATTTGCAAAGAATAAATGTTAAGTACTTTTATTTCTAAATCATCACCACCACCAGTTGTTCTTAACTATAGTATGCATATACATAAGACTCGATTTGTGTGGGGTGGGGGGGGGGGCACCTGGGTGGCTCAGTTGGTTGGACGTCTGACTAAGCTGAGGTCATGATCTCACAGTTCAGGTATTAAAGCCCCACGTTGAGCTCTGTGCTGACAGTTCAGAGCCTGGAGCCGGCTTCAGATTCTGTGTCTCCCTCTCTCTCTGCCCCTCCCCGGCTCACTCTCTGTCTCTGTCTATCTCTCTCAAAAATAAACATTAAACGGGGCGCCTGGGTGGCGCAGTCGGTTAAGCCTCCGACTTCAGCCAGGTCACCATCTCGCGGTCCGTGAGTTCCAGCCCCGCGTCAGGCTCTGGGCTGATGGCTCAGAGCCTGGAGCCTGTTTCCGATTCTGTGTCTCCCTCTCTCTCTGCCCCTTCCCCGTTCATGCTCTGTCTCTTTCTGTCCCAAAAATAAATAAACATTGGAAAAAAAAATTAAAAGTAAACATTAAAAAAGAAAAGAATGTTATGTATGTATGAATTTCAGTTTGTCCAGGAGAGCAGAACATCTGCAATTTATAAGAGAAAATCAGTCAGAATTACGACTTTTGAGATCAGCCAGACAGTCCTTATCTTTTATGGATAATTAAAATCCATTAAATCCATTAAAATTAAAATTTAACATAAATTACAACTGTTCATATCTGGTATCTTATTTCAAAATATATATTTATGTAATCAAATAGGTTGAGACTTTTTGAACTTTGATAAGATACTAAACAGACTTTCAGGATTTTACGTATGGGAGACATAATTCCAAATGACTAGCGGATGGTGACATAACTAGATATTGACAAAATCCACATTTCCACCTCTCTTTCCAGTCAAGTTTCTCTCATAACTTGATAAAATTAAATCACCCATTAGAAAATACAGGAAGCATATTTTCTAAAATCAAAATATATTTTATTTCTTATTTATTTATTTATAACTGTCCTTATTTCTACTAATATTGAGGCACTTGATGGCTTAGTCAGTTAAGCTTCTGACTCTTGATTTAGGCTCATAATCTTTCAGTTTGTGGGTTTCAGCCCCGCATCTGGTTCTGTGCTGTCAGCATGGGATTCTCTCCCTCTCTTCTCTCTCTCTCTCTCTCTCTCTCTCTCTCTCTGCCCCTCCCTTGCTCTTGTGCATGCTCTGTGTCTCTCTCTAAAAATGAATAAATAAACTCTAAAAAATTTTTTAAAAATAAAAGTAATATGAATGAGACAGGATCACCCTGCCTGTGCCCTTAGATTGATATGCTTGGCATTTATAGTGGATAATATTACAGCCTGTGTGCAAGTTATTTTGAGAGGAGAGGGGAAATAATTTCTGTTTTAAAATGTAAATAATTCACTTCAAACAACCTGAAATTTTGACTATTTACAAAAAAATTTCTGTCACATAATTTTTCAGAAATTGGTCAACTGCAGAATTAGAAAATATATCTATTATAAAACTTATCTAGATATCTAGATATATATTGGAAAATATATCTATTAATCAGGGTTTAGTCAGGACCAATGAAGCCACTGTAGGTATCTAGATAGAAATTAAATACAGAGAATTATATATTTACAACTATTGAAAGGGCTGGTTGAATAAAGGTGACAAGGCTAGTTTCAGAAATGCTAGAAGTGAGGTGATCACAGGGAAGCTGAGCTATCTGTAGCACCAAAGACTGATTCTTAGAAGCTCCAAGTCAAAGTAAACCTTTGCTGAATCTTGGTTAACTATTCACAACTCTCCACTGAGTTGAGCACAAACAGAAGGGAATGTCAAATAGGTTATGGACACACTTTTAGCCACTTTGGTTAGAAAATCAAATGGCAATACTAATAGATCCTTTCAGGTAGAGAAAATTATGCATTTTCTAGGATTATGGCACCACTTTCCGCAGATGCTTTTAGGAGTTCTATATCTTGCGGAAAACTACAATATGATATGACCTTGGCAATGAATGAGCTTGTATTGTATTAAATGGAAAATCCCAAGTCTTAATCAAATCAGACCCAGATGATCTTGTCATCTCCTCAAAATCATTTGGATTCCATTTATTCAACCCCGCGCCCACCACCAACATGTGCTCACTATTTCCAAAGCTAGCTTGTGTCAACTTCACTTCAGGACCCCTTCTCAACCTGTAAAAACACATCTCATGATACCTTTAAAATCTCTATACCTGGACCTTTTTGTCTTATTACAAGCTTGACTTTGCTGTCTATTCCAATGTGCATAGGGGTAAAAAAAAAAAAAAAAAAAAAACTGCTGATGGCTCAATATTTTGTGTATGCTGTGTAAATTTATGTGTGACAAATCCATCAGGGACATCAGGCAGGGGATGTGATAAAAATTCTCATTCCTTGAATCTACTAAAGCGGAAAAAGTACCAGAATGTAGCAAATAAGGGAAGCCGCAATAGTTAATTATCATGACACACAGCTCATCTGTAATTAATCCTTTTCTTCAGCAGGATTCTGCAACTGTAGCATTAAAAAAAAACAAAAAACAAAAAAACAAAACAAAACAAAACAAAAAAACAGGTCAGATGATGCTTTAATTAAGGCTGTACAGTGTTGCTGCTTCTACAGCAACAAGAACTGTTTTTTGTCTATAGGTGTGTGTGAAGCACTACAAATATTTTCTTAACATCTTTACAGAGTGCTGTTTAAGCATCTTTGCTAGCATTATGTCTGGAGACAGACTGATTACAATTCAAAGGAGCTTTTCTGTTCTTCTCACACCCATCTTAAGAGCCACTAAAACAATCTAAATGTCATGCCAATGGGAGGAGACACTCTCACCAAGGAGCTAGAAATGAAACACGAGGTGCCATGGCACCTGGGAATGGAACTGTCTTGAAATTTACAGCCCTCTTAACCAGCTACCCAGGCTCAGATCAAGGGCCTGTGGTGTGTGCTCACTTGACAAGATCTGACTGGTAGTGAATCCACTACTATCATCCTGAAACAGTGATCCCCAGCTACAATACTCAGTGGTGGAATGTATTTTGAGAGAAGGTAATACAAAAGGAAAATTTAACAGTCACCCTATTGTGTCTGCAACTTTTACAAACTATTACATGAAGTACTGGCAATAAGCCTTAGCTGGTCCCATTGAAAAAAAAAAAGGCTTGTCCCATGTTTACGAAAAGATATTGCTATTGCCAAAGCAGTGAGTTGCACTGTAATAGACAGCTAGAACTCACCATTATCTGTGTTCTTTTCTTTGGTGAATGGTCAGCCACATTTCCCAGACTTGCTACAATGAGATGGGGTCATGTGACTTCTTCTCATTAATAAAACCTGAGAAGCAGCAACATGTGTCACCTCCATGTCAAGGTACTTTATAATGATTGTACCTTCTCCATCTTTTCTTTATTCTTCATTAGTCAGCTGATTTCAGATATTCCAATGGAGTATTTCCAAGCCCTA
This sequence comes from Prionailurus viverrinus, assembly GCF_022837055.1. NCBI lineage: Eukaryota > Metazoa > Chordata > Mammalia > Carnivora > Felidae > Prionailurus > Prionailurus viverrinus. The sequence goes on from NC_062566.1 coordinate 75,576,464, forward strand.
GAAGATGAAAGAAGCTTGTGTAGAAGACCCCCCATCCACTCCACCAACTTGCATTAGACTATGACACGAGCAAGTAAACCTTCATTGTGTAAAGTTACTGCATTAGAAAGTTTATGTTATAGAGCTTCACCTATGCTGGCTGACACATGCACTGCATTATTACATGTCTTTATATTGTTCCCCTAGTTCCTCCTGTAATTAGTAGTATGTATTTGCAAGACACATGGCTAAATACAGGGAACTGGTGAGATTTTTTGTAGCATAGCTTGTGCGAATAGCACTTTTCTCTACACTACAGCAAACTAATTTACAGTAGTCTTAAAAACGTTGTTTCCCTTGACCAAGTAATCAACTTGAACAATCTAATCAAGAAGTGACCAAGATTTGTCGCTAAGTAGTCTATTTCTAAATCCTCAAAAAAATACCTAACTCAGCACTGTAGGGGTCAATAAATTTACAAGAAAATTATGCTGCCCCAGCCAGGATTTATGGAGTGGCCAGAAAAAGTCCTCCCTTGTTTGGAGGGCTCCAGAGACAGTTATTGTGGGTCTGTTAGGTTATATTGCCTACAGATAGTAGGCATTCACCCATTATAAATTACATTATAAACTGCATAAATTATACAATTTATATTGATTTCTACCTGTTTTATTTGGTGGGATGATGTATCTATAACCGAGAAAGCATTCAGTAAGCAATGGGGATGGATCCTTTGTATATTTCGCTCTGCATAGCCTATAAGCAAAGGAATTTACCTATTGTTTGCCCTAAGAATATGATACTGTTTTCCTCAGTGGAGATCCCTATGGTTCTGATGAATAACTCCCTGAGATAATACTTTTGAGGCTCTCAAACAGATTTGGCTGCTTCTGTACACATTCAAAACCTTGTAAACACCAGCTTTCTGGAAAGATAGGAGTGGGGGTAAAGGATGGGAAAGATGAGGAATAGACATTAAAGGTTTGATCTTTTCCATATTATCTCCCAAAAAAAGTAAATTCAAGTTACCCTAGACAAGTCATTTCCATTTTCATACCTTTCTATTGTACATAATGATAATCACCTCAATGCTGTTGCTTTCTTCAAAGCCAACTGGAGCTCTGGGACACAGAAGTTTAAGCCAGCCTCTTTCAGCTCTTTGCTTCAGATTTCATAATAATAGAGCCATTTGTAAATCATCAAAGAAGAATAAAGCCAGAAGTAGTCATTTTATGCCCACTTCACCTCTCTAGGCCCCGCACCTGATTCTGGCAGAAGTTGGCAAGGGCCTAAGGCAACTGGCTTCGCCTCTAAAAGTAAATGAAGTTATGTTTCTTAGAAGTATGACTACCACCATTGAGAAATCAAAGCCATTTTACCATTCATCCCATAGCAGGTATGTGACCTGCTTGGTATGCACCAAATAGCAAAAGCCCACTGACTTTGCCTCCTAGCCCTTGAGCCTTCATCTTAATGGACTCTGGAACAGTAATAGGAGTAGGACTGTAAAAACTAGAAGAGAAAGAGCTGTTATTAGTGTTAAACTGTTTCAGGCCCCAGAAATTGACTTCATTTGACTTTTGAGAATGTATGTAAAGTCACCAATGTTTTGGCAAAACCCAGATACATGCCACATATATGCCATATGGGAAATGTGCCCACAGTACTTAGGCTGCCTGCTGTTTGTAAACAGAAGCTGTGTTACAGCACCTCCCATAGTGTGAAGACTAGCCCATGGTACTCCAGTGCTAGGACAGTGTGATATTGGGAGCTGCTGAAATGGAGACATGGGGGCTGTTAGAAATATTTTCTCAGTTGTCATCATGACAGAGACCAGCAAAAGAGAACTGGCCCACTTGAGACACAACACCTCTCCCAACTCATCCTCTTATTTCACTCCCCTAATCATCACCTTTAGCAGTATAGGATGGAAAGAAGGAAAGTCAGACAAATGAATGAATGAACAAATAAAAGAAAGAAATCAAGAGCATTTAATTGATTCCACCAGTTATATAGTCTTGAGTTTTTCCCCTTCTTTTCATTAACGATAATAAAGCAAATTCCTAAACTTGGAATTAGTTATGAAAATATTCTGTGCTTTATTTGTTTAAAAGTTGTTAGCAGAAACTAGGACATCAGAATGTAAGTAGTATCAGGTGTGTATTATTATACCCAGCTGAACAGCTGCAGAACTTACATTTAATTTCATATGTTATGCTTAACCCTTACCTCCCTGCAATAATAGTGGTTCTTGTATAAAGTTTTCATGAGCTTCTCTCTAGGAGCCCTTGCTAATAGTGGTAAAGAATGCATGGGGCACCTGGGTCGCTCAGTTGGTTAAGTGACCAACTTTAGCTTGGGTCATCATCTCGCAGTTCATGAGTTCGAGCCCCACGTCAGGATCTGTGCTGACAACTCAAAGCCCGAAGCCTGCTTCAGATTCTGTGTCTCCCTTTCTCTCTACCCCTCTCCCACTCATGCTCTGTCTCTCTCACTCAAAAAATAAATATTTAAAAATATCTTTAAATAAATAATAAAAAAAAGAATGCATGGATAATTTGGAGAACTCAAAAATCTCATTGTAGGCAATCACTTCTCAAATTCTTTCATCTAAGAGTGGACCAAGATACTAGATTAAATTTCCTCTGTCCTGTCCATTGTCTGGGGGTACAGAGGATGGAGTAGGGAGGGGGCTTACAATAGGTAAAGTAGTGAAGGAAGAAGAAAAAGCAAGAGATCCAAATGTGGTAGTCTACATTTTGGATAATTACTCCCTAGAAAATGAAATCACCAATGCCATCCACCAGTCAATAAACATTTTCACTGTAGAATATACTACAGAAAAAATATTGCACACACCTTGCACACTTAGAGCTAAATATTTGGTTGGGGAAATGTTATATCATGGAAGAAATTATTTCAGAACATGTAACACTAGTAGCAGTCAAAATTCACAAAGGTGAGAGATGGCTGTGGGCCAACATAGAAAATTTGAGTTAGGCCTTTAAAGGGTAATTTTTACGTTAGTGTGAAAAAAATAGTGACTTAGAGTTCTTGCAAGTCTTGCTCTAAGTCATGTGATTACCCAAAGGCACCAAAAGTCTAGAGCCCACAGTAGACATAAAGAAGTATTTCCTCATATCAGAAATGCGTGCTATTTGGGACCACTTTGTTACTACGTTCTGCACTATTTGGAAAATAAAGTGAATTTTTTGGGAGGATGGCAAAAAGAGATTTATATTATGTCTTCTAAAGTTAGAAGAACAAAAGCAAAGGGCTAAGTCATCATTTTCTGCTCACTATGCCAGGTTGAAAGAGAAGGTCCATTGGTTGGATGCCTGCTAAATGAGATGCCACATGCTGAGCACGTTTCAGGAGATGCCTAGTTTTTTTCCCTCATAGAAAATATCTGAGGTAGTTGTTATACAGGTAGGATTTATCCAGGTCAGAATTCTATTCCCCAACCCTAAACCACTTCTAGAACTCCATGCTGTCTGATCTGGACCACATATTGTCTATTAACATTTGAGCTGCTCAGAAGAACTAAATAGCAGAGTAGATTAACTGAAGGTACAGTTTAGTCCAGCTTTCATTTGACCCAGCTGCAGATATTTGGAAAAGCCAATAACATAAGTGAAAAATTTGCCTAAAACCATACAATAATATTCCTATTAACTCCACTAAACAAGGGAATATAAGATTCACTGTCCACACACACATACATGCACAGAGATACACAGAGATGCCGACCCATGCATACACACTCTCCTACACTCCATGCACACACCGCCACTGCCATCTTCACCACACCACACACATACAAACACACACAATCCTTTAATTCTCACTCTTCCCACTAAAACAGTCCAGCTCCTGGCACATCACCAAAAGCAAAGCTGATTCTTTGGCAGTTCAGGTAGTTTAGTCTGAGTCACTTTAACGGATCTGATCCCTTAAATATTCACTACTTAATTGGCGCCACAGATCTCTTAATTCTGTAGATGTGGTACCTACAAAAAAAATATTAGGCTATCCATGGCTATTTTTACAAACACAAAATGATGAAATACAGACAAACATCACAAAGACTACGAAAACCGAGGACACTGGACCCAGGCTGCATGCCCTCCCCTAACTCCCATTCTATTTGCTGTGTCCTCTCCTGAACATAGTTACCACAAAAATGTGTATTTCTCTGGACCTCTGGCAAGGTGCGATGTGAGTCATCAGGAGCCTTCAGAAAGGCCCATCCTTGCAGGCAAGAGCAGCTATTGAAGGGTTTGGAGGGATTTGATGGGAGAGCCATTTATCAGTAAATTCTTAAGTGCTGATCAGAAGCGATACGGAGTGACCCTGTACCTCAAACCTCAGACCAACCTGGAAACACACTGATTAAAAATGTGGAATTGGGATCCTACCCCTCCTCTCTTCTCCAGAACCCCACAAAAGAAAAAAAATACATACATACTTCTGGGTTCTTCAGACTTTTGATCCTTTCACCTCTGGTCTCAAATAAAGATTGTTTTAGAACTTTCTACCTCTGAGTGGTAAATTTTCATTTTCTGCCCTCCTGCTGACTCTATGTGGTGGGGATGGAATTGAGCCAGGGTGGGGGTGGAGGTTGCTGATGTTGAGTGAAAATTAAATGACCCAATGAATTACTCTTTGTTGGTAATTTCTAATGTCTCTGCCAGGTAATATCCATTTCCATAGAAATTTGGATGCCTTATCCAAAATAAATGATGCTAAAGGTTATACTGTAATAGGCCAGCAGGGAAAAAACTGCGGCATTTGTAGAGTACTTCACATCTGACCATATAGATAGCAACATATTGCATATGGATAAGCCAACTTTGGGCTTATGCACATAGAACGCGTGGGGTGGGGGGAACGTCATTAATCTCTATGTCAAAAGCGTATTTAAAAAAAATCACTGAGTGTTTAAATGATTCATTTCATTGAATGGTAAGTAAAAGGAAATCAACCTACTTTTTTATGGTCTTTGCTTCTGATTACATCACAGGCTGTAAGTTGCAAGCCCTCTAGACTCTAACTGAGGCTATTCCTGGCATTTGCTCATCTCCTGGGTAATGTGATACAATTTGGGCAGTGGTTGTTTACAACTGGCCCTTTGTGACTAGCTAAAAGAGAGATGATGGACCTAGATCACTAAAATGGGCAATCAGCAGGCTGCAGGTATAAAGCAACACGGCCTCTTTGTTGGTCTGAATGCCCACATTGAAACAGGATGATTTCACCTGGTGCAGCACCTTCCAAAAGATAGCATCTCCACATCCCTGCTCATGCTCAAGTGCCTCTAGATGGGATTAGACTAGAATGCGCCATCACAAAAAGGCATGACCACACAGAATTTACAGATTTAAATAGGCAAAATGTTGTGAGAAGCAACTAAACTGATGTTATGTGATGACAAGCACTGCCCTCCTAGACCTCATACTCTGGTTGAAGAAACATGACTCTCTTACATGAAACAACTAGAAAACAATGCCAGAAAACCCAAAAACAAGCGCTAAACCATGTGGCAAGAGAGTATACAATATTAGAAAAATGTAGGGACAGCTTTGATTAGTAGATCAGATTCGAAGTAAATTCTGATTTTAAAATGGAGAGAGCCTCTGGAAAGAGGCAGGAGACTGGCTTGGGCTGGACCAAGTGAGAACAAATAAATAGAGACTCTTTATTTTTATGCATTCCATTTATTCAACAAATAAATGAGGAAACACTACATGCCAGTCAGTCTGCAAGGAGCTGAGCATACTTTATGGAGTATAACAGAAACCTAGGAGAAACAATGAGGGAAATGAGAGAAAGATGTATGTGACATAAAGAAATAATATATGGAAAACACTCCTTCAGCAGAAGAAATATGTGTGTCCACTCTATGAAAAGAAAATTGCTATTAAAAAGAACATTTGTCCTAGTTGTAAACCAGCACTAGGGACAAAAACAAACCAAGATGGAATGTTCCTCCTTGGCATCTTATATTTTTTTTATTCCACAGTTAGTAAATTTTATTTCTACCATTATTTACTAATAATCATGCAGTACTTGAATTCAAATCTTTGATCTAAATTTCGCACATTTCTGAGATAATGCTTTCGACAGAAGAGTTTGAAATGGTAATATATACATGTATGTATATATATTATATTATATTATATTATATTATATTATATTATATTAAGCATTTTCTTTATAGTTGTACAGTGTAGTGAAAAAAGTTCATGAATTGGAATCAAAACCCTAGGTTCAAATGCCATGTGTACCACTTATTGGCTATGATCTTAGGCAAATTTCTAATTATTTCTGAACTTGAGCTTCCTTATCTGTAAAAAGATCCAAACAATAGGGTTTTTGTGAGACCCAAATAAGATATTATGGATCTATGTGTCATGTGTCATTATACTAGTAGTAACCTCTATTATTGTCTGTGTAATAAAGAAAGATGTATATTATGCTATATCATGGTTTTTTTTTGGGGGGGGGGGTTGTTTTTGTTTTAGATCTTTCATTGCCCAGCACAATGCCTGGCACTTAATAGATAATACATATTTGTTGAAAGAAAGAAAGAATAAAAAGATAATGCTTCTGATAATCTTGATAGAACTTGTGCTCTGAATTCTTTTTCTAGGAGTGGTAAAGAATATTACAGCTGGTAGAGCAAGGTTTACTATACATAGCCTTGGAATAGTTTTTGTTTTCCACCTCTCTGCAGCAAGCCAACTGGCCCTTACGGGAATCAAACTCATACCCTTGGCATCTCAGACTACAGTTTGTTCTAACCAAAAAAAGTGAATCAGCCTACACAACAGAGAAAAAGATAACTGTGCCTACTGAGCCCAGTCCTATAGGCAAGGATGTGTGCAGGCTTAAGAGGCCCATTTTCTAAATGATACATGGATCTAAGAGAATGGAAAGGCATGATTTGTGTCCTTTTTAAGGAAAACAGATATAATGAGCTCACACTTTCAGCTTCCACGCATCCAAACAGTGAGTTAGGGGAATCACAGAATCTAGAATCCCTCGTTACCAGACTTTCAGACATATCGTACCCTTCACTTTCCTAGATTTTCACCTCTGTGTAATGCATACAGACATATGGGTAAATCAACAACAACCCTCAAGGAAGCTATAACCACTCAGCATGTACATTTTGCAGCTCCTTCAACTTGCTTCCCATCCTGCCTACCCCCTTGCACAAATCAGGTTTGAATGCCCGAGCTTGTCACCTGGTATACAAAAATGCAGTCTAACACTGTATTTATTAGCAACCCCTTTCCCTTATGTTTAATTTATTGTTACATTTTTTAAATGTACAAACAGTTATACCAGTTTTATACACAAAACCACAGGTACCGTTTTGTAGCTGTCAAAATTCCAGCAGCCTGTGGAGAGAGACAGTTGAATAGATGTCTTATGCTGCCATCTAGTGCTTTTGTTAAGACACAGGCTTGTCCATGTTTCTGGAAATGAGGAAACAAAGGCAGCTCAAGGCACCCAAATTCTGGAACAGCTACTGATACACATTATTAAACAGATGCATTTATGACACTTGGATCATATTCCCTGGAACCAAGCAACTTAACTTGTTTTCACACAATGGCAGCTTACATCCGTGCTCTTGCCTGGCAAAGCGCTGGCCTTCTACCCTGGAGGCACCTGGTTTAAATCCAAACTGACTGGGCAACAAAATGTCCCTTTGAGCCTCTTTCTACAGCTCCCATCTGGCTGAGGTTCTGTTGGCATGTCTCATCTTCCAGGAGAGATGATTTGATCTGAATGCCTTGTCTATTACTTCAGTTTTGGGAGAAGGTACAAAGGAGTCAGATAGTTTTCTTTTTTAAAAAAATCATTATCTTTAAAATTGACTAAACAACAGCCATTTTCTTTTCAGTGGCCAAAAGTAATGCTTCTGAATTTTCTTTTGCTCCTTAGCTCATAAGATTTGTAGCATTAGTTAGATCCTAGATCTGCTTTCGACTCCCTCCCTTTATCTTTTCCTAGATTTCAAAAGTACCTTTCTTCTCAATCAATCAGCACGTCTCTCTATTGCACACATGCTATGCTAAAAGCACTGTACCAGGCACTGGTTGATGGGTGGATAAATAAAAAGAAAATAACTTTTCCATCTGTGTCTCTGATCACTTCCTGCCTCTGGCCTCTAAGAGACTTTATCTTCCCTCTCTTTCTAGATTATTTCATCCTTTCTTCTCTAATGTCTCTTTTTCTTGCCCAATACAAGCCTCTCTTCTAGTTAAACATGGGGCTTCACTTGATCATTCTGTACTTTCCTGCTACCAGAAAATATCTACTTTCTGTACTTGTATCTTTCCAAGCTTTGTTTTTTATCTCAGTGAAATGAAAACTTCACTGACCCACTATCCCGCTGTTCAAATATGGAACCAATTGCCTGACAAATTAGGGGGCATCTTTCCAACAAGGTGGCGGGAATATCTGTTAGGGATACAGACTGTTAAAGTGATTCCTGAAATAAAGAGGAAGTCACAGTGGATGACCTCTATGTCCCTTCCAACTTTGATTCCATCCTTTTCAAACTGAGTTCTATTATAATCTTCCCTTTTTTTCACCAGCTACTCCCTACTTAATCCTGTCTGTAAACTCACTACTTTCTAAAAAAGGAAGTCAGCTTTTCCAGAAGGTCAAATGGTCAAATTCTGCTCCTAGTCTATGAATTCATTGCTTCATCATGGCACCCTGACTGTACCTCTTTCTCGAAGCACTCTCTTCTCTACTTTACTCATTCTGTTTTACAAATACCTCATTGTTTTCAATTTTTCACCGATATCTTCTTCTTTGGGGACTTTATCAAACTTGGGTTTTGTCCATAAATGTTTGTGACTTTACAAATGTATTTACCTATTCCCACTGTATCCTTACACAATGGTGATGATGATGGTAATTGATGACAATTTGCTCACAAGAGTTTAGCTGCCATTTCTTCAAAGACAGTTCCAAAATCCTCCATTTCCACAGTGATTTTACAACCTCTTTCCATGTCCATATCACCACTTACCTTTGCAACAGAATAGTTCTTGGCTGTCCCATCAACACTATGATAAGTAAACTCTGGGCTCTGACTCTTGCCTCCAAGCAGACATGCTTTCCAAGTATGTCCATTGCTATCAATGGCAACAATATGCCCAATTTTCAACTCAATTTAGCACCTTAGATTCATTTTGGATTTATCCTTCTTTTATCCCCCATATTTAATCTTTCCCAATCTTGCAAATTCTTTCTTGATTTACTTCATATATACAGCTTCATTTCCATTTATGTAGTCTTTGCAAATGGGCTTAAATCCTCAATGCCTTATACCTAGGTTGTAGAGTAATTTCAAGGAAGCTCTTCTGTCTTCTAATTCCACTCCTGTACCAGATTATCTCACAAAAAAGCTTGGTTAGTCTTTCAACCACTTTGCTATTATGTAAGTCACCTGTTAAAAATCCATAATAGTTTCTTATTGCCTCTTAATACCACATCAAATTTCTGTAGCTTCACATACTCAAGGCCCTTTGCCAATTACATCCCACTTTCTCTGAACACATGTTCCCTGAACACATGTCCAACTCCAATTTGTCTCTTGGCATCACTTGTATAGGAATATTTTGCACACAGAAGATTTCCCCCCGCCCCCCCCCTCCCCGACCCATTCACTCCTTCCAAAACCTAGGTCTTATTAACCTCTCAAAATACACTTGCCCCTTGATAGCAATCTAAGGTGGATCACACTTGTCTCGGATCTCTCCTCTGAGATCCTTCCTCAAATGGTCTCACTTTAAGGGAAATATAAATGTTCACAAAAAGCTGGACCACAGGCTATGGCCTGAGGATTCATCACCCCCCATAGTTGTTCCCTGCTTTCTGACATAGGTGTGTGATGCTGTTATGCCTCAGCAGGAATGCTGTGTGACATCTGTTTGGTGCAGTTTGTTACTGACACTGGACACTCAGGTTATTTTCAGATTAAAGAGTTTCTTGTAACAGGCTACCCTAGATGAGCAAGGAAGATGAAGTAAGAGGGCATTTCAACAACTTTTGACACTGTGATATGATGCACCCACTTTAACATAATCATTTTGATGTAGCTGTTTTGACACCAAAAATGGCACTTTCAATGTATAAAAATCACTGTTTTCTTTGTTGTGTCATCACTAATTGACACGTGAAACCAACATTTTTGACTCTTACTATACCTTTACCTCTCACCATGATGCATATTTTAAAACACTAAAAGACAGAAGTTAAAATATTATGTCAAAGCCATGATTCCATGTTGAAAATTCCTGTATATGCCAAAGCAGCCAGGTCTCAATGTCAATGACACACCTGGCCTTGAAAGTGAACTGGTGATAGTGGTGTGACAGCTGACAACAGAGCTCTGAGGAGAAGGCACTAGCATATTCATGGGTCTCAAGCTGGTAGGACAAACATCCTAAGAAAACTATAGCCAGTAGGTGTGGTTCCCTATGAAGAAGTCATTAGAAGTAAACTTGTAGGTTACTGGTCCCAGTAGCAGGGAATGTTTTTCAAGAGCATACAATGGGTGGGTAATTGGGCCCCTAAGCAAGAGCTTAAGCTGCCTAATGCTCCCGCATCTCTCACAGGCTAACCCTGGAGATAAATGCTTATTACTCCTTTCTTGCAGTGCTAGAAGTAAAGTTGAACCAGAAGAGAGCATGGCTTAGAGGGTCTTAACAGTATGATCTTCAGTTTTATCAAGAGTGTGGTTTATATTTCTTCAAAAGAAAGTTCCTTACAAACAGCTAGTTTCTTTTTCACCTTACAGTATTTCATCATTTCTGAATCTAGTATGGGATTCTGCACCCCACAATTGCTTAGTGTTAACTGTACACATGAGTGATTTAGCCCTGGCAATTCAAAAAAGTTTGCTGTAGTTTAAAGAGATAGATCTCCTTTTTCTCTGACAGAAAAAAAAAAAATAATGTTTATGGGTAAGGAGGGAACCATGAGTGTCAAAAGTATTGTTTCCTTGTTCATTTATTTACTTGTTTACTGCCTGCCTCCCTGAACCCCACCCTTCACTAGAATGCATGCTCCCTGAGAGCCAGAACATTGCTTATAATCACTGATGTTGTCCCATGCTTTGCATAGTGATTGGCACATAGTAGATACTCAGTAAATATTTATTAAAGAAATAATTACTTTTTTCATTAGGATAAGAGGGTCCCTTTGGACTAACAGTTCCAAAAAGGAGTTGTTTGGTCTGTTCCAAAACAGCTTTGTGATTAGCTATGTTTTTCTCTGGGCCTTTTTCTGCTCAGAATCCCTGCCAGGGAAGAAATGCTAAAACTCCCATCTTTTAAATATGTAGATCCCTGACATTTGGTTGCTTCATGAATTTTACATTGCATAATGACAAGTGTTTAATTTTATAAACTGCTCCTGTAATAGATCATTTTCAAGAAGAGGCATAATCTGGAAATGCAGTGTAAAGTGCTGTTGCCGAATTAGACAAATGTCTTCCCTCAGCCAGCGATCCTTTCTGTAGTAAATGTTTTCAAGCACTGACGGATTGGAAGCCATGGAAATAGTCTCAACACCCAGCTGGCTGAGTGAGTCAGAAATGAGATGGTCCATGGATCTTTCTCTCTTCCAGGCTGGTGTGTACCAACCCTCAGAATATCTCTGGAATGAAGGAAACACAAACAATTGATTTGTTTCCTGAGGCCCAAATGGTCTTACTAGGCCTGATTTTTAATTCTTTCTTTATTACTATAAAAATGGAAGTCAGAGAAGTAGAGGAAAGAAATAATTATTTCTGGGCTCTAAAAAAGGGAGTTTAGTGCCTTATGGTCTATGTATCAGGCCTCTGGATCAGCTCATGTTGGTTTGAGGTTATGATTGGAAGAGAAGCCACACTCTATGGATAATCCATGCTTCATATCCCACATTTCTGCCATTGTTTGGCCTCAGGAAACTCAATGACTCTCCTTGTGCCTTGGTTTTCTTACCCAAAAATACATTAAACAGGGTTCTCTTTTTAACAGAATTCTGATTAAGAAAATTGAGATTAGTCTTCAAAAGTAAGTGGTTGTAAAAACTATATGGTTGAAAGAAATAAGACAGTTTCATAATTATATATAAAGATCATTCATTACAAGTATTTCAAGCAAGATCATCCTTATCGTGAAGGTGCTGTATAAATTCAGTGGAAACACGGAAGAGAAAATTTGATTTGTCAAAGGTTAAGAATGCAAATTCATAAGAAATATGGGCCCAATATATCTAATATGAGCCCAATATATCTATGTGTTTCTTATTTATTTTAATTTATTTTTTATTTTTTTTAATGTTTATTTATTTTTGACAGAGAGAGAGACAGAGCATGAGTGGGGGAAGGGGCAGAGAGAGAGAGGGAGACACAGAATCCGAAGCAGGCTCCAGGCTCTGAGCTGTCAGCACAGAGCCCAACAAGGGCTTGAACTCACAAACTGCAAGATCATGACCTGAGCCGAAGTCGGACGCTCAACTGACTGAGACACCCAGGCGCCCCTCTGATATGTTTTTTAAAAAGAGTTGCACAACAGATACCATATGGTTTCACTCTTATGTGGATCCTGAGAAACTTAACAGAAACCCATGGGGGAGGGGAAGGAAAAAAAAAAGAGGTTAGAGTGGGAGAGAGCCAAAGTATAAGAGACTCTTAAAAACTGAGAACAAACTGAGGGTTGATGGGGGGTGGGAGGGAGGGGAGGGTGGGTGATGGGTATTGAGGAGGGCACCTTCTGGGATGAGCACTGGGTGTTGTATGGAAACCAATTTGACAATAAACTTCATATATTGAAAAAATAAAGAAATAAATAAAGAAAAGAAAAAAATAAAAAATAAAAAGAGTTGCACCAAAAGAGATTACAGGCCGTTACCCATGGTCAATCCATAGGGAGTTTTGTCAGTCAACAAGGCAGCCTCATGTAGCAGACAGAACAGTACAGAAGAATCAGGAGATCTGAGTCTAGGTAATGTTCATGGAGTGACTATTGTATCTCAGGCACTGGATAATTTTATAATAATAAAGGCTAAAAAACTTGTCCAAGGCTACACAGCTGGGATTCATATGCAGCAGGCAGATCCTAATGCCACACTCTTAACCATTATGCCATATGGCCTCCTGGTAAAATAATTTCTGGCAAGTCACACTCATTTGCCATACCTAAGTTTAGGTTGAACTACATAATCTCTAAAGTCTTTTCCAGATATAATATAACAGTAGACTGGGCAAGCTATTCTGTTTCTTTGACAGAATATATCAGTATACCTTTATTTTGCAGAAAAAAATATATATATGTATACATGTCCTTCATGCTTTTTGATGCTTTGTTGATTGTGTCAACAGCAAACTCATGCCATCCAGGCTTTACTCACCTTAATTACTTTTAAGCAATCTTTCTCTTGTGTTGTTGATTCCCTGCCCCAATCCCATAGCAGCTGTTCCAGACATTATTTACTCTCTTCCAGTACTCAACCGCACTTACAATCCCCTCCCCCATACCTCTCACCTTTAGAAGATAATCTTCCAAGTTTTCTGAGATCAGTGTTCCTGAAACTACTACTCTTCACTTGAAAATAAATTTTCACTATTCCTTCTCTGCCTATTTAAAGGGAAGAGTATCTGTCTTGTCTTTTCAGAAATACCTTCTCTGCCTGCTCCATCTTATGGAAACTTGATCTATAATTTCTCCTTTCTTTTATGTTTTCCATCTCTTAATCTTCTCCTCATCCGTCTAGGAACATACTCAAGTCAGGGGGCTGGAGCAGACCTAGACATGAACTCACATGGTTGAAAATCTCTTCCATGCCAAACACTGTGTTAGACAACTTGCACGTAATGTTTTATTTAGTCCTCACAGCAACCTCAAAAGGTTGATTTTATCATTGGGATGTCATATGATGGAAAATATAATGCTTAAAAACATTAAGTGACTTGGCCAAGGTCATTTAGAAAACAAATGTGTGCCAGGATTTAAACCAAGTTTGACTCCATCTTGGATATCCTGTCCACTTTATTTCACTTGTTTCTTAAATAAATAACCCTTTCCTGCAACCCTGCTGTTTTAAGCTTTCTTTGTGTCTTTCACTGCCAAACTAGTTAAATATGGCAAGTGTTTATTAAATACTACTTATGTTCAAGTGACCAAGCTCTATGCTTCCTCCAAGGGAAGACAAAGATAAATAGCATTATTCTTATCTGCCAGAAGCTTACAACCTAGTACGTATGAAATATGTAAAGAATAATAAAATGAGGCAGAAAAAAGTGCTAAAGTGATCAAAATTTTCTGAGAATACAAAGAACAATTAACTCTAAGGAAAGATCACAGCAGAGTATTTCATAAAATAATGCTTTTGAGTCCCTCTTGAAGCATTCAAGTCACTTCCACTTGATCTGCAATTATACTTGGGGATATGTCTTCTCATTCCTCCCTTTCTGTTCTCACACCTATACAACCACCATAGTGTCAGAATTTGTCTTAACTCCCGACTTTCTCATTCCAATCCAGCCTGCAAAAAAATCCTTCTAGCTGGGTTGCTCTTCATTAAGCCCATCTCAGAAATAACCTTTGTGGCTCCCTAGTGCTCAGTGAGGAGGAAAGAATTCATTAACTTGGTCCTCAACAAATAGAGGTGCATCCTGTGGAGTTGTTATAAAGATCAAATGTGATAACATATGGGGGGAAGATGTGAAAACCATAGAATATCCTAAAGATAAGCTATTACTAATATTATTATATACCCTACACTTGGGCCAGTGTCTGTTCTCTGAAACCACCCTTGGCCTTATAGCTTATGTCATCCATGTTCCTATATTGCCCTCCCTCCTCATTCTAACTCTAAAATTCTATAATATATATCTCTCAAGTTCTAGCTACAAAAGTTACAGTCCTAGAAAAACATTTCCCAACAGCTTAATGAAAATTTCTTCTGGGAAAACTGAATAGCAACATGCAAAAGGAATGAAACTAGGCCACTTTCTTACACCATACACAAAAATAAATTCAAAAAGGATTAAAGACCTAAATGTGAGAGTTGAAACGACAAAAATCCTAGAAGAGAACACAAGCAGTAACTTCTTTGACATCATCATAGCAACTTTTTTCTAGATGTGTCTCCTGAGGCAAGGGTAAAAAAAGCAAAAATAAACTATTGGAACTAACATCAAAATAAAAAGTTTCTGCACAGTTAAGAAAACAATCAACAAAACTAAAAGACAACCTACTAAATGAGAGAAGATATTTGTAACTGACATTTCTGATAAAGGATTAGTATCCAAAATATATAAATAATTTATAAAACTCAACACCTAAAATCAAAGAATCCAATTTTAAAAATGGGCAGAAGACATGAACAGACATTTCTCCAAAGAAGACATACAGATGGCCAACAGGCACATGAAATGTTCATCATCACTTACTATCAGGGAAAGGCAAATCAAAACTACATTGAAATACCACCTCACACTTGTCAGAATGGCTAAAATCAACAACACAAGAAACAAAAGGTGTTGGCAAGGATGTGGAGAAAAAGGAACTCTCTTACACTGTTGGTGGGAACACAAACTAGTGCCGCCGCTCTGGAAAACAGTATGGAGGTTTCTCAAAAAATTAAAAATAGAACTACCCTATGATCCAGCAATCCAAATACTACTGGGTATTTACCAAAAGAATGCAAAAACACTAATATGAAGGCGTACATGCACCCCTATGTTAATTGCAGTAATATTTACAGTAGCCAAATTATGGAAGCAGCCCAAGGTTCCATCAATTGACGAATGGATAAGAAGAGGTGATACACACACACACACACACACACACACACACACACACACACATATTACTGGAGTATTAATCAGCCATAAACAAGAATGAAATCTTGCTATTTGCAATGACATGGATAGAGCTAGAAAGTATTAATGCTAAGTGAAATAAGTCACAGAAAGGCAAATACATATGATTTCACTCATATGTGAAATTTAAGAAACAAAATAAATGAACAAAGAGGAAAAAAGAGAGAGAGAGAAATCAAGAAACAGATTCTTCATTACAGAGAACAAACTGATGGTTACTAGAAGGGAGAGAGTGGAGGGATATGTTAAATAGGTGGTGAAGACCAAGGAATGCACTTTCCCTGATGAGCACTGGGTAATGTATGGAATTGTTGAATCACTATATTATATACCTGAAACTAATATAGCACTATATTTTAACTAACTGAAATTAAAATAAAAATTTTAGAGGCAAAAAAAATTTTAATAAGTTTTTTTAATTTAGAAAAAGAAAATTTCCGCCAGCTTCTCCGAACATCCAGAGAGCTTTACTTCCAAATCTTCCAACACATGTGTCACAGCAAGCCAAATGTTATAGATAGCTTAATATATAGCATAACTTCCCTGTTCAATTGGAAGGCAAAGACCACACTCCATTCACCTTCTAAGGTTCATATAACAGTGCTTTATATTTTTTCAAATATCTGTTGGAAACTTATACAATGGGAGGTTATGTTACTGTGTACTGAAATAATTTTAACAGAATTGAAGGGAGAAATTTTTCATATATTCCTTGCCAGAGTTTAAAGCAGGGCATAAGGATGCAGAAGATACATACCTACACAAAATAGCATCATTGTGGCGACAATATGGGGAGAAGAAAAAACAAAATTGGTCCAGCTGCAATCCTGTGTCTTCCCTTCCAATTCTTATTTCCCAGTACCAATGAATCACTGGAAAAACTAAATGGCAATCATTAGATTTGACATCTTTCTCCCAGAAATTCAGAATTCAGAAATGGGGGCTATTTTGAAAATCAAAAGGAGTAGCTGAAAATCTCAGCTAAAAGCACACATTTTTATATTACTCTCCCTCAGTTCCCTCTCTCCCTCTGTGCTATTTATCTCAAGTAACTAGGGGAGCTGGTTTAAGTGACATCTTGTTATGAGCAGTCAAGTCAAATATGCTGCTAGAAGGTTGGGCCCAAGGAGATCTGGGACCCTAGTCAAAACCAAAGTTCTCATTTGCTATAGTCCGGAGACCTCAGTTTGGTCTGCCTCTCCAATCTGGCTATGACTTAAAAATCAGACAGGAAGCCAAAGAATCTCTGAGGGCTGACTCATGTAAACATAGCACAGTGCCAAAGGCCTCAAGCCAGCCCCAGGTGTTCAGACTGCAGACCTGCACTCACCTCTCACCAACCTCTAGTTGGCATGACATTATCCATGGGCTCTGCCATTACTACTACAACTGACTGCATGGTGTTTGGAGAGCAGAGGACTCCTTTCCCTGCTGTCACTTGGAATTCACACAAGGACTGAAAATTGTGGCTGTTCAGGCTAGGCAGGGAGATCCTCAATTCTAGTCAGACTTTCTAAATTGATCTCAGCTTTTATTACCTTATCATCTTCCTTCAGAAAATTCAAAATGTTTCTCATATGTCCCAATCCCACTTACTCTACTTCCTGGGGAAGCTCTAGGAAATCACTTATATTGATAAAATGTTCTATCTTTTTACCTCTGCTGAAGCTGGTAAGAGAGTCAGGGATGGTGTGCTGTTCTTGCCTTTTTCTGTCCATATTTTTTTCAAGTAAAATTAGATCTCAAAGATGGACAGAATTTCACACCTGGGAACAGAGTCAGTGTTAAAAAAAAA
Organism: Prionailurus viverrinus; assembly: GCF_022837055.1. Classification (NCBI taxonomy): domain Eukaryota; kingdom Metazoa; phylum Chordata; class Mammalia; order Carnivora; family Felidae; genus Prionailurus; species Prionailurus viverrinus. Next base: position 75,594,139 of record NC_062566.1, read on the forward strand.
ACAAAAAACTTTTATCTAGGCTCCTTTTTGTTTACCTGGCCTGCCTAGCATTTTCCATACTAAAAAAAGAAAGAAAGAAAGAAAGAAAAGTAAGAAAGAAAAAAAGAAAAAAAAAAAACATCATTCCCAATCACCTTCTTACCAGAATCCTAGTATAGAGCAGGAATTAGGACATGATCAGTGCCAAACCATCTTTCCGGGCTCATGTTTGTCATTTGGCATCATTATTCCTGTCCTTCCAACAGGGCAACAATTGCATACTTAGACTTGCATTGTTGCAAAAGGCTTAACTGTTTGCTAAGCATGCAAGGGAGGAAATGGAATCATTTCACTGAATCTAAGATCAGTGGTCCTAAAACCGATGGACCTGCTAACCACTTGAAATCCCTGTCCTCCAAAATGTCCTGGCCTAGACTGCTGGTCCCCAGATCATTTCTGGGAACCCTAATGGCAATTGTTTTCCCTAAACCATAAAAGAAGAGTCCCTGGAGACACTATCATGACCATCCAGCTTTCTCTTACATGGGCAGGCCTGCTACTCACTCTTCCAGCTTTGGGGCTGTTCCAACCTAATGTGGGCATCTAGTGTCAGGCTCTGCCTCCTCCCTCCTGCCTGAGGATTCCCTTCCATATAGAATACTTGAGCCATAAGCCATAAAGACCAGGCAGTTCTGAGCTTCCTGTGATCTCTTCATTTGGAGGATTTACGGAGTTGGAATTCACTTCAAATATCCTATTACATTCCTTAAGAATTTTGGAATCCAACATGACAAGAGAAGACTAAAATTCCCACTTGGGCTTAGAGCACCTTTTCCTCTTGGAAAACCGAGTAGAATATCCTGCTACAAAGTCTAAAGCCCCAGGTCTCCAGAGATGAGATTTAGGAATGCCACACAACCTAGCAGCACTGACAGAGGGCATTCTGTCTTGGCTGTATGTGAAATAATCCACACACCCCTGGGGTTCCATAGAATGCTTTTCCTTGCTATTTATTTGCTTGTTTATATCTAGTGCACCCTAATTTTCAAAGGATATGAGATATGTTCAAAAAAATACATAGAGTAAATCATGTTAAAATAATCAGAGGAGGGTAAAAAAAAAAAAGAGTAGAAAAATAAAACCAAGAGAAAGATTAGCACAGAGAAATGTAGGCTATAAAGTTTGCACAGCTCCTAGAAGTGGGTTACAAATTTGGCTGTGAGTTTGTGAGCAGCCAAAGAAAAATATGATATGATTGGTAGTGTCTATGATATAAAAATAACACAGTTGCTATAAAGAAGCCAAGCCTTTCCCAGTACTGAGACCAGAGAGAAATGTCTCTTTCAGATCCACATAAAGAGAAGATTGTGTGATGCCATGCACTTTCTAGTAACACTCCTGTGACAAACAAAACAACTTTCAAGTGACCTTTGTCTCCCAACTTCCCTTAATCTAGCAAATGGCACAACAGTAAAGCACAGCTCAATAAAAGCAGCTGTCCAAAATCATTCTTGAATATGAAAATAAATTACTAAATAAAATTCAGAAAAAATAATCTCTTTAGAGAGTAAAATAAAATGCTTAAACTACCCAGGTCTCTTGTGGTTTGAAATGATCCTAAGGGTAAATATTTAAATATCTGGAGAAATAAGCCATGTGGAAATACTTCAGGCCATTCTATGAGATGACTATTTCTTTCAGCTGGGAGTTTGGTATGAATTGGGCAATAGAAATCTTGATATTATGATTTCAGCAAGAATCTGAAAAGCCAATAGTTCCTAATCAATAATAGAGCCATAAACTTTGGCTATCACCTAAGCAAGAGGAAGGACCAAGTCACTATATTAAGAAAGACAAAGGAGGAGGAAGAAGAGGAGGCATAAGAGGAGGAGGAGGAGTATTAAAAGGAAGAGAGGACTCTTTCCTAGGATATGTGGTAGACTAGATGGCCAGAAGAAAGTAACCCAAGCAAGAGCAGAGCTGAGACCAAAAAACCATGCATTAGATCTCTATGTCCTTAAATGGTCTCCTTAGATCCAAAATCCTTGATTAATTCCAATTCCAGCCAAGGAGATAATACTTCTCATTTTCTATGGCTATGTTTTAAGAATGACTGTATTTTAATTATAGGCAAGATGATATTTCAGGACATCTAAGGAAATATATGTATAGCTCTTACATCTATTCAGGGAAATTTCAAAGTATTTTAGGTTCCTTTAGTATAAAAGTATTGAAGGTGCTATGTAAATGTAGGTTATTATTACAATTTAATGACATTCCCCTGAAGCAAAAACTGCTAAAATCCACAAAATGCAGAAAGAAGCATACACACATCTTATCATTTGGGGGCAATTAATTAACAAACGCATAAACAATTCACTTAGTCACAGGAAGATAGAGTAATAATATTAAACATGTAGGTCTAGAAACCCAATTCTGGTAGCTATCTTGTCTGTTCCATTGCAGGGGAGAAAATACAGAACTGGACTCCCGTCTCCACCCAGAGACCCTTCCCCCTACACACACACACACACACACACACACACACACACACCACCCCTAAGAATACAATGCAGACCCTTTAGGGACTGACACGTCTCTCTAGGTCAGCTATAAATAAAGCCCATGTAGAACATGAATTCAATCCTTACAAAAACATGCTTTGTCTGTGAAACTAGTGAAACAAAATGGTACATGCTGCACACTGGCTACCATCCATCAACTCTACTAACGGTGCAAGAGGAGGGCAGACCGTAAATATAAAATAACACAACAAATTTCAACTTGTGTTTAACTTTGGAATGCAAGAATTTTAGAGTTTAGAATTGTTTTAGCCTAGACACAGCATGTAATTGGGTAAGACAAACTGGAATTAACCAGCCTTAAATGAACCATTTGCCAAAGTTAATCTACATAGCAGATAACTAACCTTGGTAGAAATGGAGAGCTGCCTCTGTTTAAGAAACCATGCAAAGTTATACAAAGACCTGCAATCATATAGGTATAAAAGGCAGTCAGTTACATTCAGCTCCATTTGAGTTTGTCTCTAAACTGTCATGTCTTTCTCCAAATCTAGTTTTCAAATGTGCTCATCACTGGTAACTTTTTCTCCCTCTATTTTGAATGTGTCTCTAATAACTGGAACTGGTTTACTGGTCACCACATTAATCCAAGAATTAGAAACAAAAAGAATGATTCATTTCCTATTCTACCATCTTAAATACAAATTAACAACAACAAAAAAAGATCCTCTAAATCTTCCTTATGGATTTCGATGGTTCAGAAATATGCAGAGCACTTGAAAGCAATAAAAGAAATAACCTAAGAAAATTAAGCAAAATGAATTTGCAATTAGTTTGTAAAATTGCGACAAATGCATTTTGAAAGCAAAGAGTAAAATGTAACTTTGTTCAGTATAATTTGAAATTGCCTTTTGTGCTTAATATAGTTCACTTATAATTAGATGAAGATTTTGTTCTGGTTTGAAACATTCAAAGTTCCATCTTGAGATTGCTATGTACTATGTACACAGAACTTTTCAGCAAGAAAGTCTGCTGCCGCTGCTGCCGCATTTGCTTTGACAGCCTTTATCCTAGTTTTATAGAAATGAAAGAGTGAAAGAACACAGCTGGTTTGAACAATGGAGCATGTTCAACATTAGGCCAAACACTTTAGATATTGCAAAATATTGCAGGCTATATTTATAGCTCTTAGCAGGTTTTTGAAATTCATGCTGATACTGCCTTACTCTTGCTTATTGGACCAAATTGCCATTTAATGATTAAATTATCTTTTGGTTAAAAAAATTGCTTTCAAAGGCAATGACACTTAGACTAACCTCTTGGCAATATCAAAACAGTGATGACTTAAAATGCTTTCTAAAGGAGTTCAAGATGTCTTAAAAATTCAAGATCATTCTGGTTATTGAAAGTGTTTAAAAGACTTTTATGTTGATATGCCTTGTTTTTCCCCTAAAGAAAAGGCATATCCTGCTTCTGATAACCTCCCTCCCAGTCATGAAATTGTGCACTGACTCATATGCCAGCACCTTCCAGAAAACTGCCCAAGGGAAATCAGGGAACAGGCCTTCAGGTAATTGCCTATTGCCTATTTAAACTTTTCTTTTTCTGTGGCAGTTGTTTTTAATAGAATTCTCTTATTTTTTAATAGAATTCTGTGACTTTGGGAAGTGCCAGCAGGGGCTCATATTCTTTCACATTAACAATATGGGAAGCAGTAAAAATAAGTGGGCAGTGGTTATAAGTTTAGTGACCATAAGCTAATCCAGGCAAAGTTTTGGAGGACAATGGGATTTCTACAGGTTTATCAAGTGCATGAAAGCTTCAAGGGCTAGTAGTGCCAATGCCACCCTACCCTTCCAGCCCAGAGTGAATGTCACCTAATTCCCATGGCATCTGTTTGTTTAACACATTGCTACTTATCATCACTGCTATTAATGAGATATTTGAATGTGTATGCTTTGCCTCCTAATCTAACAATGATGATCCTAATACTGACCATTTAATGAATATATACTGTGTGCCAAGCAGTATACTATATATTTTATTCTCTAGACAGTTGTTCAAAGCAAGAACTTTGACCTGTTTCAGTTATCTGTTTCAGATGCATAACAAACCACCCCAAAACTCAGTTACTTGTTATTTCTCACAGTTCTGAGGGTTGGTTGGGCAATTTGTCTGCTGGTCTTGTGCGGGTCACTCAGGTAGGTGCAGTCACTTCACAGCTTGACAGCAAAATAGTCTCATTTGCATGTACTGAAATTGGTATTGGCTGTCAGTTTAGGAAGCTCAGTTTCCCTGTACATGGCCCCACTTCTCCAGTGAGCTAGACTGGATTTCTTCACAGCATGGTACTCTGAAGGTTCCAAGACCACAAGAGTAGAAGCTGCATAGTCTATTAAGACCAAGGCTCCAGAACTCACACAACATCACATCTACCATGTGGCCAGTACAGATTCAAGGAGACATAAATAGTTTCTATCTCATAGGAAAAGCAGCAACTTCACTTGCAAAGGCATGTGGCTGACACAGAGAGGTGTGATTCATTGAGAGCCATCATTATAATGATCTACCATATTATCAGACAAATCTTCCCTCTGCAACTTTCCGTATGTGAGACTGTGAACAATCTGTTTAACCTGAGCCTCAGTTTCCTCATCTATAAATGAATTATCTTGGGGTTTTCATTTTAAAAAGTACATAAAATATTTTGCTTAGTGTCTACTATATAGTAAGCAGATGGTTGTTAAGTGGAAGAAATGTGTGTGTGTGTGTGTGTATGACTTCTAGTCTGAATGCATAGCACCATGAACTATGTATGGATATCTCAATTTTATAGACATGATACCTGAGCCCCAGGTGGGAGAGAGGAGTCTGTCTTGCTGTAGTTAGTTTTTGAAGTCACACAACAAAGTAAATAGTGGAGCCAACACCCAAACAAATGATTTTCTGATTCTGAAACCTGTGTTCTTTCTACCATACTATGTAGGTTCTCATTAGCAGAAGAGAGTCTTTCTCACAATTGCATCTTATCTACCTAGGATAGGGGCTGCCATACTAGCTTCCCAAGAAATTAATATCAACTGAAGAATCAAGGGAACCTGAAAAACTGATATTGACTTCTAAGTTAAATATTTACATAATATTTTAAATTGATCCCCAAATATTCTAATTGATGTTCCCTAGAATATTAGGGCTTGGTAAAGCCATGCTTCCTACCATAGAGGAGTTGTCAAGCTCCCTCAGAACCAGAGAGGAAGGGCTCCCAGAACCCAGAGGCATCCATGGAGAACACTTGGTGATTCTGATACTTGCCTACAAATAACAATCATGTGTGAGCGTTTAAAAATCTCTTGCTCAGGCCAGTTGAACAAGAATCTCTGAGGGGTGGGACCAAGACTTCTAGATGGGTAAACTTCTCTCAGGAGCCAATGAAGCAATGTCATCTATATCCCCAGAACCTTTGAAACAGCTAGGAGGCCAGCCCAACAAAGACAGATTTAAGTTTTCAGTTTCATTGTCCACCCAAAGATATGAGTTGGAAACAACATGTGGTCTTAGAGTGAGAACCACAGAAAGCTGCCCCACTGAATTTATTTCCAGGAGTCATACAGAGAATCAAATAGGAATGAGGTACCACACCTCATATGTGGTGGTGGGTCGTAGGTGCTAGAAATATGCCAGCTACAGTATGCTAATAAGAAATGTCCCTGATCTTGAAAGAGAAAAGGACCCTCAAGTTGTCTGCTTCCAAAAAAATACTTGAGTCTCAGACAAAAGGGAAAATTGCCCTGGGTCCTGAGCTCAGGCTGTGGACAGGAAAGACTTATCAAACATGATACTGACTTCACTGAGTCTTTCAAGGTATATGATGATGCTTTATATCAAGTAAACTGAAGGTTTACATGATCCATTCAAAGAAAAAAAACATTTACTGAATCTCATTTTTGCTGTTCTATGAAGACCCATGTTCTTTGCCTTTTTATTTCCCATAGCATTTGATACATAGAAGATTCTCACTATTATTTTTTGCTGATGCTTTGAGAGACAATTGCTTTCACCCATAGCATTTTGAGTTCTTTCTCCATGATTCTTAACTTACTCTGACTGGATCAAAGTCATTTGAGTACTTGTCTAACTCCCAACCTACTCCCACTCTTCCCATTACCAAATAAAGCATGTCGACGGCAGGGCCTATGTCTTTTTCATCTCATAAGCCTCCAACATAACTGGCAAGGTAACAGGTACACAGGAAGCACTTAGAGAATATCTGCTGTCTGTTTTTTTGCCTACTGAAAGTGTTCATAAAAGTAATTCTTTTGGAAAAAACACCAGAATATAAGTAGAGATTCAGGAGCAGAAGGTGAATAAAACATAAATTTCTCAGATGTACATAGTAGGGTCTTTTGTATACTGAGGTATTTGTTACCAACATGCAACAAGGCAAGTAGCTAAAAAGAGAGTTTATTTCTTTGGGAATTCTACTGAACTTTAATAATCAAAATCACAAGTTATGACTGTTTTTGATTTTCCATTTAGGTAAATTTTGTCTCTTCCTAATCTGCCATATCTTCAGGAGCCAGAATATTCCTCATGATACATATTTATATTTGACATGTAGAATATATTAAACAGTATTTGATTAAGGAAGGAGACACATGTGACAGTCTAGAAAACCTTGTTTCTCTTATTTTGCATAAATAAATTACAACAATATCAGAATGTTGATACCTTAGGACAGGGTTCTAGACTTCAACAGTCTGTTGAAGACTCCAAGGAGGAAGACTGGAAACATGCATATTCATGGATCTTCAGCTCTATTGAAAAAAAGAATTAATAGTAGTTTTTAAACCTAAATTAGTCCACATTTATTCATTCTAAAACTAAGGTCTTTGAAAATTATCAGAATTTACTCATCAACACTGATGCTATTCTTCACACAAAATCATTATGACATCATTCACTCAATGACTGTGGAAATAGCTTAGTTGAATTATTTTCCCTATTTCATTTAAGTGGGGGAAGCTGTACACACCATTTCTGTTTACTGTATGCGCAAAGCATAATAGTTTAGCAATCCTAAAAACCCTGAAATAAAAGCATATTTTCAAGAGTGAATGTCTTTTTCTAAGAATTTTTTAAATCCCCCTGTGATAATCCATACTAAAAATAGAGCTCAACACCCCTATCTTAAAAGGACAAAAGCTCAATATAAAGAATAGATTCACTTTAATACCAACATGACTTTACAAATGTCATTCCTTTTACCTCAACTGTTTCTCAGCCATTCTCTGCCTTCAAGTCCCAGAGTAAATGCCATTTTCTGTTAAATATTATCTGACATTTACTCTCTACTCAAAAATAATTCATTGTTTCTTTGATAATCCTATATCATGTTTTATATGCTTTTAATAAGGAACTTCACTAATTTATCCATTTTTTCAACAAGCATAAAGGGGCTCACTATTCATCATTCTTGGCATCAGGAATATGGAAAGAAGCATGATGCTAGCTCCTGCAATGGTGTTGCAATTGTTTTTTCTGTTTCTCTCTCCCATGCCATAGGTTCCCCAAGGTATGAAGTGTTTGTTTAATGAGCTGAGCAAGTCTAGAGCAGCAGGTGGCAAAAAGCCCTCAGTATTGTGAAGCCCTTAGCTATGCCAATAAGGCCTCCACCTTCTCTTGTTGAGTTTCTTTTTCTCCTTCTGCTTTAAAGTCAACATTTCCCTTCCTCCTTCAACTCCTCTTGCAACCATTCCTGCTATACTTTCATCTACCATGCATAAAATTGAGCCCACTGTTTTCTTTACCCAAACATCCACCATCTTCTCAGTCTCCCAAGACAGAAACCCAAGAGTCATCATCAACTTCCCTCTTTTCCTGACCTTCCACATGTACAACACAACTAAAAACCTAAAAAGCTTTTGATGGCTTTTCATTACCTTCCTAATAAGGTGCTGAGAGATCTAAGTCTCTCTCTTACAGCATATAAGACTCTTTGTGAGTTGGCCTCACTTTTGCTGAGCTCTCTAAACTCCTACTCATTCCATCTACTCAAGAACACACACTAAGGGGGACAAAGGTGTCCTTAGGAAAACATGAATGTGAAACAGAGAATGCTAAACTTTTCTCACATGTCATATATAATGCTGCTTAGGGAACTAATATAAAGAATAAAAACTCTATCAAGTTCTGTCCAAGGGAGAGTGATTCTGTTCCTCTTAGACATGGATATTCCAATAACTGTAACAGAACAAGGAAAATTTTAAATCACAAATTAAGTTGGGGCATCTTCTGAAAACTTTGCTCCCTCCCATTGCACTCACCTCTTATGTAGAATGTTTTTATGATTTCCAGATCCAAATTCATGAAATTTGAAAACTAGAGGAAATACCAAAATGATCTAATCCAATCTCCTCACTTCACAGATGGGAAAACTCAAGCCCAGAATATTAAGAGATTTGTCCAAGCTCACATGACTAGTAAATACCCATTCCTTTTCTTCCTCCCAACAAAAATAAAATGCATTTTTTCTGAGGCACAAACTCATTCATATGCCAAAGCCTCTGTTCCAATGTGGTTTCATCTCTAAGATTCACTTCTTATTTTGCATTTTCAATTAGACACAAGGTGAAATGTCTCTTTATGGAAATCTTGACTTACTTTTACCTGTCGCTGTGGGTGTATTAAAGTATATGAAGTTATAAAAAGATATGAAATGTGAATATAATCTAGTTTAATTATTTCCATCCTCCAAAGACTATGATTGCAGTTAGATGTCAGTGAAATCTCCAGTGGTTGAACTTCATGCCTAGAAAAATAGTGAGCAGAAAGAAAGGCTGGAGAAAAGGCAGCTGATGAAGAGTACCAAAAAAGAACATCTATCTCCACCAAAAGAACATGTACCCATGATGGAAAACCTGCAGGTTCGTATAGCATCAGTGAGTCAAAGATGATGACAATATCTGGCAAAGTGAAACCAAGCCAAGTTCAGTCAATTTATAGATCACTGAGCTACCTTTTAAGTGAAAAAGCACTAGAAACATTTTTATTTGATAACTTACTTGTACTTACTGTCTGTTCCTTTCCATTAGCCAGGGGCTAAATCTGAGACAAACTAACTGCTGAGGTACAATTCTTTGAACAGGCTAGAGTCAGAAGCCCTCTCTAATTTGTAGGATGATCAGTGGGCATCAATATAATAATCTGCACCTGAGTTTTAAACATCTGTGTTTGTATTCATCATTTTTTTATGCTATTAAATTTTGACCCCTGACTCTTCCATGCTACACAATTGGAAGATAAGATTTCCCAAAACTCTGAACAAGCCCATACTACAGGCAGTACCTTTTGCATCTCAGACTGCTAGGATGTTGGGTTTGAACTGGAAAGGAAAATAAGGCTTTTGCCTTATTTCCCCTGGTCAAACATTGTTAACCCTGGACAAATATCGTTTACCCTGACCAAACAATTCTGCCAGTCAAACATTTCTTAGGTATCAACTTCAATGTCAACTTCAATGTCTTTTCTAGTTTCTGCTTCCTATGATATTTTCCTTTCCCTATGCTGCATGTCTATTCTTTCTTCTCTTTTAATTGCATCTTCTGCCCTTAAGAATTTTTCCACAAATGCACATGCACATACACTTACCACTATCCTCACCCCCCTGTACAAGGCACAGGCATAGAAAGATGACTTTATATGCCATCTCATATATGCCTTATCTGCTACAAGTCTCTACTCAGAGCACTGTCCCCATGTCCTGACCAGGAAGAAACTTGGCATGTAGATCTATGTCCAAAGTATACAGGTGGGAAAGGGGAGACGTGTACTTAGCTATTATCTGAGCTCCAAACTTTGGAGGGAGCCTCATCTGTGAGAACTTTATTACTAACTCAAGGAAGCAACTGGATGAGGTAAAAGAGGGAATTTAGCTACATGATTTGAAACTCATATGCATACCCACAATTGCCCTATCACCTCCTCTATCATCACCAAGGCAAAATTATAGTACTTTCATATCTCCCTTCCATGTCCCTCCTTTTAAATTATTTGTTGATTGACTATTTTGACTACTTTTTCAAGTCTTCTCTCCCTGTTTACTTGAGCCATTTCATGTGTATAAAAAATGTTGATGGGGCGCCTGGGTGGCTCAGTCAGTTAAGCATCCAACTTTGGCTCAGGTCATGATCTCGCAGTTCCTGAGTCTGAGCCTTGCGTGGGGCTCTGTGCTGACAGCTCAGAGGCTGGAGCCTGCTTCAGATTCTGTGTCTCCCTCTCTCTCTGTCCCTCCGCTGCTTGTGCTCTCTTTCTCTCTCTCTCTCTCAAAAATAAGTAAACATTTTTTTTAATGTTGAATGGTTGGCAATAAGTAGCACAACTTTCCTGGATCATGTACTTTTTTATGGATGATCTTGGCAAACAGAATTCCAGATTGTTTCAGTATCTTTCCTTGGTACCAACATGACACAGTTCCTCTAGGTTGGAACTAGGTTGGAACAGGGTCTCAATTCTGTTACTGTGACCTCAACCCATTATGAGGTATCAGGAAATGGAAGACTGAAGATAAAAAGTCCTAATCTCACCAAGGTTTCAATTCTCCTGAAAGGCCTCAACATTCCAGATATCCAAGGTGTTTTTCTAAATTCACTTTTTATTCTGAAGAATTTTAGAAACCAAAACAATGGCAGTTTATACTAAGACCCTATTATTTGATCCACCTTTAACAGAAACTCCTTAGACTTATAATTGACCACAGAATAAAAGAATATTTGCTTTTATTAAATATATAATACATATATTTAAAAAAAATTTTTTTTTACATTTATTTATTTTTGAGAGACAGAGAGAGAAAGAGCACAAGTGGGGGAGGGGCAGAGAGAGAGGGAGACACAGAATCCGAAGCAGGCTCCAGGCTCTGAGCTGTCAGCACAGAGCCTGATGCAGGGCTGGAACCCATAAACCATGAGATCATGACCTGATCAGAAGTCAGGCACTTAACCAACTGAGCAACCCAGGTCCCCAATATATAATCCATATCTTAATAAAAAAGAAAGATAACTATGTTTTTGATTGCTCATTTCTGAAACAAGGAAAATAGTATAGAGGGTTGTTGTGAATGTTAAATAAAATAATATATTTAAAGTACTAGTGCTTAGCATTGGGCCTGGCATATAAAATGTACTCATTAAATATTATGTATCATTACTGGGTCATAGAACCTAATAGTATTTGTTGTCTATCCATACCACAAATAAGATTTTAATGATTTATGCCTAAAGCTCAGAATGGACACATTGATGACTTTTCACTGGGTATCAAAATAGCTAGGTGATTGACCTAATTTTTCATTTTCAATGAGTTGATGTGGCATTATGTAGATCCAACCTAAGTGGACCATTAATTCCAAAATAACTGAAGGATGAGCCCACACACTTGACCTGCTTTCAGCCTCCCTGTTGAGAGTGACAGCAGAAAGTTTAGATTTGAGTCCATTTGACAGTTAGGCACTCATAAATATTAAAAACTGCAACGCAATCACACTATCACTTCTCAGCTTGTGAGTCTGTGGGATTATTAGCTCTGCTCTCAGTGATACAGAAGTTGCTTGGAAATTAAAAGGCTACAAAGTCCCTCATTCTAATGAGGTTCAGATCCTCTACATTATACAATGCTATAACTTATTTCATAGGGATGCTTTCTAAGGAGAATTAATTCTATAATAAGAGCTCTGTGAAGCAAAAACTATTAATTAGCATTAATTAATGAAAATGTTAAAGGTTGGCATAGCACAAATTATACTCTCAATGATACCAAAAAAAACTTATATGACTCCAGCAAGACAGTCACCCTCCATCCTTCCCTCCATTCCTTCCTTCCTTCTGTAGCTCCCTCTTTTCCACTCTCCTTTCCTCCCTCTCTCTATAATATGCCAAAAAAAGATCAAGCTAAATGTGCAGAGGAAATAGGTTTCATATTGCTTATCAAGTCTGATCAATTAGGAATGTCTTCTGGGAGTGTTAAATTGGAAAGGATTGTGGGGTTGAATAAAGGTCCATCAAGAAAGAGCTCTATGTTTTATTAGTGATATATGACATGAGAGAGGAAACTGAAAACACTCTGATGTCTAATTGCTGCACTGAATTGGATAATCTCTATGTATTTTCCAACTAAAAAACTCTATCAGCCATTCTTTTAAGAGCCTATAAAATTGAGAAACCCTGCCTCACACCATGCCTCCAGAAGCACTTTAAATTTGATGTATACTCAAGTGCCACCAAAAAGATTTCAAGGTAGTACTAACAAAATTACCCCTGGAGATACCTAAAGTAGAAGGATGGCTTACTGAAAATTGGACTTTTTTCTATGCTGTAGTGAGAAGAGATGCTGAAAAATCTCCTTGAAAATTCTTAAGAGGATAATTCACCTCTGAGCCATAAAACTTACCTCCACCCTCCCATCTTCAGAAATAGTGAAGGTGGGTAGAACTGGAACCTCTCTTGGAAACTGGATGGATGGCTTTATTGTCAAGAAAAAGGATGTAAGAAGATCTTACAGGGGTTGAGAAGGAAAAATTGTCCAACAACTGGAAGACAGATCCATATAACAGGTATTTCAAGCCCTTGAAGGAATGGCTAATTAGATTATCTGTGATTCAGTGTGTCTGGGGTTGTGAGGGACTTGGAGGGACATACGGATGGGAATGGAAGAGCTTAAGCTCTAAAAGCAAAAACTCTGGGATGATCCAGGATAAACCTGGGTATTCTTAGGTAAGCTTAACGATTCTCCCTCCATCTTCCCTCTCACCAGGATGACCATCTTCTCTCCAAGGAGCTGGTGATAGGATTTGGCTGGTAGAAATCAGCACCCTGTAGGGCTCATTAATAACTATAGTGTGTAAGCATCACAGGAACCAAATCCCTGATTTATCCTGATTGGATACAAAATTCAGACCCATACCTCAAGTGAACTGTGTAAACTTCCAAGAGTTGACACAAAAGAGAAATACACATCTTACTGGAAAATAAATAAATAAATAAGAGCTATGACCATTTGTCCCTAGAGTTTTTGGAATCATTCCTAAGGGTTACACTAGAACCATAATTTAGAACTTAGAATCATAATTTAGAGATAAATCCTGGCACATTTTACATTACCATTTCAACAGTTACTATGGAATTAGCATCCACGTCTTCTCCCCACCATCTAGACACTATCTGTCAGATCTTTCTGTATCAGTCTAAGTCCTATTCAGCATATGTTAAGGTATTGCATTCAGGACTGTTGTATGGAAGTTCAAAGGAAAGTACAGAGCTCAGTGCTGAAAAATTAGTTTTTATCAGTTGAAAAAAGTCTAACAGAAGACATTAAATCTGAAAAGCAAATGTGAAAAACAGAAGAGACAGGGCTTCATGTGACACAGCAGATATGTAGATATTCATAAGTGAGAAGTAGAAAAACTGTACAGAAAATGGTAATGGGATTCAGTACAGGCCACCCCCAAATATGACACCTTGGCATATTGAATATTTCAAGGTGAAGGAATTTGAGAAACAGAAAGCACCTGAAAGATTTCCTGACGTTCCTATGAAGCAGGTTATAAGATCCTCATGTGAGAGGTGCCTTTCCTATATTCAGAGGAAAAGAGCAACCTTATCTCTGAAGACAGAGGGATGTCAAAAGGAATTTAGATGCACGGGCCTCAAAAGTTTTCTCCAGTTTACTACTCTTAGCTCATAGCCTTTTTGGTCCTATCACATTTTTCTATAACCCTCCAAGGTTCACAAGGCCCAGCAAAAAAAAAAAAAAAAAAAAAAAAAAAAACAAAAACAATCAGGCTTCACTGCTTCTTTGGCTTATCATTTCCTTATGGAGGGAGACTCACATGTCACATAAAAGTTACATTAAATAAATTTGTATGCTTTTCTCTTAATATGTTCTTTGTTAACAGGGCCCCAGCAAGAACTTAAAAAGGTAGAATAAAAGGTATTTTTCCTCTCCTGCAATGGCAACCATGCTCGGTGTAAGGGAGAGAGCACTGACATCTGAGAGGCGGTTTAACCCAGTGTAAAGAGCTTCTCTTTTTTTTATTCAATTCTGGATTCAGAGTTCCCAGGGCTTATTTGTCAGGGTAGTGATATTGTCTGAGTAGATTTAAGAAAAAGTTGTTAAAAAGCATTTCGGTTTCAATTCAATTCAACAAATATTTACTAAGTCTCCATGCTTTATGTGCATCCTTAAAGACTTTAGTGGAGAAAAGTAAAAGATACCAACAAAGAAATTGGATGATTTTAATTTTTTTTATTTTATTTTAGAGAGAGAGAGCATGAGTGGGGGAGAGGAGCAGAGGGGCAGAGGGAGAAAGAGGGGGAATTTTAAGCAGGTTCTATACTCAGTGCAGAACCTGATGTGGGGCTCAATCCCACAACCCTAGGATCAAGACCTGTGCTGAAATCAAGAATTGGATGTTCAACCAACTGAGCCCCTCAGGCACCCCAGGAATTGGATGACTTTAAAAGAGAACTATTGATTTCTATCTGTACTGCAAACCAATTTACTATGATGACATCAACTTCTTTGCTCTCTCATAGTATCTGATCTACAAAGATGATCATCTCTTTTTGCCCAATGTTTGCATTTAAAGTAAATCAACCTTTTGTCTTACCAGTCTCTCACTAGTTTCTGACTTCTACACACTCTCACTCCTCTCCCATTCACCACCCCCCATTCATCCCTCTGCCTTTCTTTTTCTCCTACAATCCTTGAATTGATAGCCTTTATTAACAATGACAAGTGTTTTCAGCAAATCCCATCTCGCTTCCTTCTTCCTTTCCTCCTGTTGTTGGCACCTCCACCTGTCTTTACTCCATCCCCCTCTCTTAGTATTGTCACCAGCTTCTATCAAAGCTTGTACTTAGGATGAATCTGGTCAGCTCTCTCATTTAAATGTTCTTTTCATTCATAAAGCTTAATATGCTGATTCTTCCAAGGGTATTTGCATTTTTACAGGTGGCAAAATCTTAAATAGAAAGGAATAAAGCTGTCATGGTAAATTTTCAACCACTGGAAAACTAATGGAGGGAGCCATTGAGATACCAAAGGAATCTTCCCAAGCACCCTGAAAAACACTTCTATCTTCAATTCCATAATACAGAACACTTCCCAGTTTTCTAAGAGGTACCTGCTGGGATTTCTTGGCTCGGATTTGGATCCTTAGTCTGTAATTTTCCTGGGGTGGTGTTCTCTCATCAGAACTAGAGCTGTTGGTGCCCTGAGTCTGAGTAGCAATAATTCTCCTGGAACATTCAAAAACTTTAGTGCCTAGATGCCTTGGAAATGAAGGAGTTAATACTCTTAACTGCCCATCAAGACAAAGTTAATGGGTCTTAACAGAAACCTGAGCAGGAGACCAACCACCTGCATTCAGAATGACCACTTTTCTAAGGAATCCTGGGTGGTCCGCCTAAGCAGGTTCCCCCATGCCCTGGGGGGCCAGTGGCTCTGAGAAGAATCCAGTTCAATAATGAGCAAAAGAATGATTAATAGTGCTTCCTCCCCTCAGTTTCAGATGGGGTGGGCAGCAGGGTCCCAGAAGAAAAGCAAACAGCTGGATATTACATTGCAGTGTGGACAGAAATCACTTATGTGTTAGATTCAATATCATTCGAGTGATTGAGGATTGGAATCAAAGCTCTCACCCTTGACTTACCATGGCAAAGATCAAGGTGCTGTGCCATTTTTATTAAATTTTTATTCATTTGTTCATTTATCATTAAAGACCTTTTAAAATTCAGAGGCATCATCTTCTCTATTATCTAAAAAGGTAGAGTAACTATTTTGTAACACATTTACACTTTTAAAGAAAAAGAAAATTTCATGTGTGGGCCTTCTTATTGGATGTAAATATTCTATGTATACATACACATGTATGCATATATAAAATATATTGTTCGTAAAATACTAATGAAATTCATACTTGGCATAGGGGTTTGGAATGGTACAAAGTGTAACTACACTGTGGGCTCTGTGGGAGGTACTGTGGAGGTGGAGAGAGATGGAGGCTTGATGAGTGAGACTCACATCATTTCTCTAGTTCCTCCTTCAGTGCCCTCCCATGAATCAAGGTTGCTTGTGACATTACAGATGCAGTTTAAAGAATCATAACAAAAATTAGGCAAGACACAAAATTGATATTCCAGAGTAAAATTTAAACTGGAAATAAAATTTAAACATATGGGTAACTCTCAATATATACAGAATGCACACGTGTGTGTATGTCTGTACTGGTTATCTGCACATTTATGGGCACACATACACACAACAAATATGTGTAGGAGCCAGTCTACTATTAAAAGAGATAGAATTCCTGGGTTCAGACCTGGCTTTGATGCTAATTAGCTAATGAAGTAATTGGGCAATTCATGTCAACTCTAAATCTCCATTTAGTCATCAGTAAAATGAGGGAGTTAGATATCTTCATGGTCCTTTACAACTTTAAGATTTCTAAACATTGTGTACAGAAGGTCATTATTAAGCAATCACAAGAAACCCTTCTCCTTTGGTCTGATTCCTAATGCCACCCCTGCATACACAGCTATGAAGGAACATCCTGGACACTGTGGTTAGTGGAGACCATGCGGCTGTGTAGAGAAGATGCAGGAATGCAGTGAGTAGACAGGAGCCACCCACAGGAGAGTTGAAGAAGCTCCAGGACCACTATGATAAAGTGCAGGCTATGTCCTTCCGGAGAGTCCCTTTGGGGCACATGGTGGGTGGGTGGGGGGAAGCACAGTCTGTCTTTCTCCTTGACTCAATAATCGTGGTTGAAATCATAGACCAAAGTCTGATGTGTTCATGTTGAAGTCTTAGCAATACTAGTCACTAGCTATGTATCCTTTGTCCAGTTACTATACTGTTCTAGTCCTTGGTTTCCCTCCCACAGAAAATGATGATCATAATGCCCACCTCCACAAGCTCTTTTAATATTTAAATGAGAAGATGGATATTTTTTTAAATTTTTTTTTTAATGTCTAGTTATTTTTGAGAGAGACAGAGACAGGATGTGAGTGGGTTAGGGGCAGAGAGAGAGAGAGAGAGGGAGACACAGAATCCGAAGCAGGCTCCAGGCTCCGAGCTGTCAGCACAGAGCCTGACATGGGGCTCGAACTCACGAGCTGTGAGATCATGACCTGAGCCGAAGTCAGACACTCAACCAACTGAGCTACCCAGGTCCCCCTGAAAATGTGGATGATATTTTTAACATGATGCCCAGCACATAATAAGTATTCAAAAAACTGTGTGTATATGCATGTATTTCACATTTACATATCTTACAATGGAGTTAGGTCTTGATAACCCCATCATAAGTTGAAAATACTAAGTCAAAAATGCATTTAATATACTTAACCTACTGAACACCATAGCTTACCCTAGCCTACCTTAAACATGTTCAGAACACTTACATTACTCAACAGTTGAGCAAAATCATCTAATAATAAAGTGTTGAATATCTCATGTGACTCATCAAATACTGTACTGAAAGTGAAAAACAGAATGATTTTATGGGTATAGAATGCTTATAAGTGTATCAGTTGCTTATGCTCATGATTATGAGGCTGACCTGGAGCTACAGCTCCTGCCGCTGTCCAGCATCATGAGAGAGGATCTCACCACATCTCACTAGCCCAGGAAAAGAGCAAAATCCAGACTCCAGTTTCTACTAAATTCATATCACTTTCACCTCATCATAAAGTCAAAAAATCATTAAGTCAAACTGTTTTAAGTCAGGGACTGTCTGTATACATATATCAATATGTATTTCATGCATTATGTATTATTAAATCTTTGGTAAGCTTCATTGATAGAGATTTATGGAAGAAGACCATTGTTATTTGGCAGTGGGAAAATAGAAACCATTCATAAAGGATAGGGTTTTCATTTTCTATAGAGAAGAGGAATTAGAAATCCAAAAAATAAGTATAATGAGAAGAAATGAACAGAAAATTGGACACCATATTTTAGATACATGGTCAACCACAAAGAATTGTTCCATGGAACTTATTTATGTCATGTTGATTGCCTATAATATAGATAGCTGGAGCTGCCCTGGATGATCCCAATGATAAAGCCTCAAAGATTAAGTATGTTATCTATGTATTCATGTATTTACTAAATCCTTCCTTAAGATTCTTTCAGAATGAAAGCTCCAGGAGAGCAGAGGCTGTGCCTATCTTGTCCAATGCTGGATCTGAAAAGCCTAGAATGGTGGCTGGCATGAAGTAGGCACTCAAAAAATATCAAGTCTATAGACCATACTATAAATTTAGTATTTGTTCTGTTGTTTATTTTCTGTCTCCAAGTGCTAAAATGCAAGCTCCATAAGGCAGGCAACATTGCTTTGCTCACTGATGTGTCTGCCCCATGTGCCTAGAATGGTGCCTACACATTATGGGTGCTTCATAAATGTTTTTAGAATGATGACTGAAGCGGGTAGAGAGTGATTTAGAAGCAGTAAAGTCTCAATAATCCAGGCTGCTAAAGAAGCTTCTTAACCTTTAGTTTCAAATGGAGGTTTCAGGGAAAATGGCTTCTACTGCCCCTTAAACACAGATCATTCCGCTAAATAACCAGACCTTTCAGGAGTTTCTGAGAAGATGAAGACAAGGGGAAAAAGTCAGTTCCATAGCCAAGGTTGCAAAGGCTGTTCCGCATTCATCCAAACTCACGCTCTCCTACACTGGTTTGTCAAATCCTTTATTTAAATATCTCATTATCTAAGACAATTTTGTACTTACTGTCATGAAGGCTTATGAAACCTGCAAACCTGTCTTGCTGGAGCAGGTACAATTTAAGCCAGTGATTGTTCAAAGGAGAAAGGAAAGGTGAAGAATGGCACCATTGTGAAGATTTAGAGCAGGAGGGTAGACAGCCCTCAGAGCTAACCTCTGTTCTCCAGGGTGTTTGTTTAGGCTCCTCAGACAATGCATATAGCCTAAAGATAGAGGGGGAAAAATTGTAAGTCTTCATGTATAATTTTTGTTGTTATATCTAAACTGATAGTTGAGGGCTAGGAGCTGAAACAATATTTTATAGAAGTATCATGTTGAAGTTTTTGCAGGTTTCAAAATATTTAAATATGTAAATTTCAATGGAGAGATGTTCAGATTTTTTGATAGTCTAATGATTTTAAGCATCTCATTTCTAGTCACACACTGACAAAAGATGTTCAGATTGCAGTGTGAGATGGTTTCTATGGTTACAGTTGTTTCCTAGCATTTTAGTGACATCTTTTGTGAGCATTGGCTGCTTCACTTATTTGTCACTAATGTATGTGTAGAACTATAGTTAATAGCCTTGGGCGGACAAATTTTTTTTTTCTGAATGGCTGTATTGTTTTTTAGCAGCATTTTTCAATAAGGTGACAATGCATTAGAATACTAATGGTATGTATGGTATTTTAAGATGTCAAGTTTTCAATAAAATGATAATGAAAATTTTGCATTTCATTTAATAGTTAAATATTCATGAATTTTCACAGCATGATGAACTGAGTGAAAAATAAAGAAACTGTATAATGTATAATACTAAACATCATAAATTAAGTTTCTTTTCATAGAAGCTATTCAAGAGTGTTTAATATATGGTTCTTCATGGATTTAGACCAATCTGAGCTAAATTAAAGGCATCTAAAAAGGAAACTTGTTTAAACCAATTTAACATATTTTAACACAGCATGTTTACAATGTAATAATATAAAGGAAAATGACACATTACAAACAATATATACATTATATAAAACTTATGACGAGTAAGTGGGGGATGTAATCATCAGGCAAGAATATTTTGAAGAAAGTAATTACAAAGCAGGAGATGGAAGCATGCATGGGGGTAGAGACAGGTGACATAACCATGAGTAATAGAATGAAAGTAGGCAGTAGAAACTGAGAATCTAAAAGTTCTATCCAATAATGATCTATTTTAGGCATTAGGCTAATTTCTGGAGAACCTAGGAGTAAACACCATGTCTCCCCTCTGGCCCTGAAATGATCCAGTCTTAAAGCAATGTTTACAGAAAGGGAAAAAAAATTACCTCAATATTAGAGGTTAAAAGATTGTTTCTCCAAATTCAAAGATCATTTGTTGTCCTGCAGCAACAGCCATTCCAACTACCTGTTATACAGGATGCATCTCTGGTGAATATTTGGGGATGCTGTGTATGGAGTTAGCTACCAGAGAGGAAATGACTAATGGAATTCTAATTGCTGATTGCTATGACGTGGAAGACAGAACAAAGCCATTACCTGACTCATTATCAAAAAATATTGTCAATCACGTGAATAACCCATAACCTCCTGACTGGGAATTATTCAGCCATGCTCTCCTGACTGGCTAGTTATTCCAATGACCCATCCTATTAGGACTGTTAGATGTGATTGAAAGAACCATAGGACTGAGATACAGAAGAAAGACTCAGTTTCTATTGCAGAGCAAATCAAGACTAGAACCAGTATAAAGTTAACAGAAAATCCTAGCCTGATAGGTGCTGCTGATGTATCAAACAATGTGGACTTAAGATACAGAACTTGAAATTCCTATAGGATAAAAGCATCATCAGAGCATTGGTCTACCTAGGTTGGTGGTTAACTTGGTATTACCCATCTCTCATATGTCTTATTGTCACTAATTTACTTAATGCCTAACATATGTGTAATAACATTTACAGATATACAGAGAAAGGAATCAAAGACCATCCTTTTTAAAAGTATTTTGTACAGGAGAATGTTACTGCAATGTCTATTATTTAACCAATTTAGCATTATCCTTGATTCTGCTAATTGGGTGATCATTTGTGCATGAAGGAATTGAATTGCCAATGAAAATAAAATAATTGAAAAAGTAAAAAACCGGAAATTTCATAGCTTTCCTTAATTTTAATGGAATTCCCAAATCCAGTTCATTTTAACATGTTGATTTTTATTTATTACATATCGACCAGGTAGTGGTATTCAGTGTCCTGGCTCTACATTTACTAGCTGCACAACCCAGTGGAGGCAACCTCATCTTTCATGCCTCAGTTTCTCACCTATAAATGGGAATAATTGGAGTATCTACCTTATAAAATGTTGCATAAACTAAATGAGATCAATACATATATAACAGCATTAAGTTTGTCAAACAGGAAGCACACAATAAATATTAGCTATCTTCATTATCATTATAATTAATATCAACTCATTTTGTGAAAGCTAAATATAGGACCAGTAGAGAGATGATGGGAGAGAGGTTTTAAAGACTTCCTTGGGGCACCTGGGTGGCTCAGTTGGTTAAGCAACCAACTCTTGATTTCAGCTCCGGTTATGATATCACGGCTCATGGATTTGAGAGCCCCATATTTGAGAGCTGCACTGACAGTGCAGAGCCTGATTGAAATTCTCTCTCTCCCTCTCTCTATGGCCCTCCCCTATGCATGCTTTCTCTCCTTCTCTCCCTCAAAATAAATAAATTTTAAAAAATAAAGACTTTCTTAGAACAAATATCATAAAAGTGACTAGAAGTACAAAATAGTGTTTTAATGAAGTATCTTAAACTGGATATAATGTTTTTTGGGGCTAGAAGTCAGTAGAACAAATTGGCTAACGTTCAGGGATCAGCTCTCTTATCCATGAAAGTAAATTGGCATTATCGATCTCTTCCTTATTTGAATTGTGATGACTATATAAAACCAGCTGCTTAAAAAAGAATTTATAACATAAAAGGACAAATATTATATGATTCCATTTACATGAGATACCAAGACTAGCCAAATTCAGAGACAGAAAGTAGAATAGTGGTTGTTGCTAGGGGTTGAGAGGAAAGGGGAATGGGAAGTTACCGTTTATTAGATACAGAATGTCAGTTTGGCATAACAAAATTTTTCTAGAAATGTATGGTGGTATGGTTGCATAGCAATGTTAATGTACTTAATGCCACAGAACTGCACACTTAAAAATACTTAAAATGGTGTATTTTTATGTGAGGAATATTTTATCACAATTTAAAAAAACAACTATAAATGGCCGACATACATGGGGGGGGTAACAAATGAAAAAATAACATACAGAATTAATCCTATATGTTGAGGTAAAAAAAAATGAGCTTTGTCCAAAATTTGTGGCACTTGATCAAATAATATATCTCGATTTTACTTTCAGTTTACATGAGGCCCAAGACTAAGACTTTGATTTTAAATATATTTTATCGAAAACCCCTCATGAATCTTAAACTCTTTTGGCTTCAGACTTGAGAATACAACAATTACATCATATCACTAATTAAAGTGTCCACTTCAGTGACTCAGGATGACTAATGAGAGCATTGTGATCAGCACTTCTGGCAAGGTGATCTTCTTTAGAATATATCCGTATCTTGTGCCAGAATAAGTTAAGAGAGCATTATAAAGACAAATTGTGGCTAATGCATTCTCCTTTATGCATTTCTGGGCTGATGACCAGTCCTATTAGATATCACCCCAAATGTGTCGGGAATGCTACTAAACAAGAGAAAAAAGACATTTTCGTCCTACATAAGTACAGCCAACACAAACATCACCCAACACAAGTGCTGCTCTGGCATTTTCTTCTTCATTCTGAGGTGTTTCTTATATGTCTCAGGAGATGAGAAACTAATTAATATAGCCTATCTGCAGAAATTCCAAACAAGCAAAGGGTCTTCATTATTAGCCAGCATATTTGATATTTGGTTTCCAAGTCTTATCCTTTCACTCAAAAGTTACCCTGATTTCAAATAGCCCCATTTCTCTGTTTTATCAAGAAGTAGCAACAATCTACTACCACCACTGTTATTATGACATTTCAATCAGCTCGTTTCATTGCGGTTTGAGAAAACACTTTGTTGAAACCCAAAGGAAAATCTGCCACGTTTCCATTCAGGCATATGGCCAGGGGAAAAAAGCTTAATAACCAGTAATCAGAGTCTGCCTTCTTTGGGTGGAATCCACTGTGGACAAAAACAATTTATGCTGCACTGGACAAAAATAGTTCATCGATGTTATTTTCCAAGAGATAGTTAAAATAACTCCTTCTCATCTGATATCCCAAAACTAGAAGGAAAAGAGTTCAGATAATGTTGGGATCGATAAAGTCACAAAAGCAGAGTCGTATAGGAAATACATCTTGAAATTACTATCTTGTTCTTTTTATCACAGAACTTGCTAAAGAATAGTTAGGGCCATTATGAAGGGTAGTATTACAACAAGTTTTAGTTCAGGGAATCATCAAAATGAAAGATAACAAAGATATAATATGTATCTACCTAGAGTAGTGATTGCAATGATCAACAATCTGAAGTGTTTTTCCCTTTCAGAAAATAGACCTCTGATTATTCCCCAAGACTTAAGTAATTCAGAATAGTAAATCATCAAAATTTATCTTTTTAATATATTTTGAACTGATTTTTGAATATGGATATATATTTTATAGAAAATTAATATAAGCTAATTAATGAGGACTCAGTAAGTCCAATCTCAGGTGAAATGGAGAAATATTTCTTTTTTTTATCAGAACCTTTAATTCTTTCCCACAATCTCTTATGATCAGAATATTTTCCTTTTAGTCCAACAGGCTTATTACCTATCAGGCAGAAACAGCCCTCTACACAAACTACCCTTTCTGCAAAGGGCATGTGTTTCAGTAACAAAACATTTCTCTGCCTAGGCAGTGAACGGAGGGAGTTCTATGTCAGTAAAACAGAAAGTAGGCAATACTTGTTTTCACTGGCAATACAGTGATTCTTAACCTTTGTTGTACATTAGAATGACCCAGAAAGCTTTTTAAAAACCTGATGCTCGGGTCATACCCCACACCAATGAAATTAGAATGCCTAGGGCTGGGAGGCAAACACAATATTTTTTAAAGATTCCCAAGTAATTCCAATGTGTAGCAAAGTTTGGGAAACATTACAATATATATTGGAAGTCAAAATTTGTTTTTAATTGTATGCCAATAAACTACCCCTTCACACCAATAATTGAGAATTGGCAGTGTCTTAATTTTTTCACATTATTTAATCTTAATAAACCTAGGAAAGTCAATCCAAAATGAAGCTGCCAGGATAAATAATACAAAGCATCTTTTCCTTTTTCATCATTATTAAATCAATATCATACTATGGCCTCATTAAACATTTTCTCATTAAATATTTTATTTTTATAATTTCATTTCTACTACCATTTTCCTAACAGGCCTGGTGTAGACTCTACCCATGGGGAAAAGTGTATTTATTCACTACAAGGAGTGGATGTTTCCAGGAAGTTTGCATTTTGTAAATGTGGTTTGGTTTTCCAAAATGATTTAGGTTCTGTAATGTAAGAGAGAAACACTCAAATCATACCCATTGTAATCTCTTACATTTTTGTCCTCAGACTCCAAAAAACCTCACACCCACTTTAGAAACATTGTGCCAAATCCTCAATTTTTCACCTTCCATTTGTAGATAATGCAAATATCTTTTCATTCAAAACTCTCATTATCAGGGTGCTTGTATGGCTTAGTCAGTTAAGCGTTCAACTTTTGATTTCAGCTCAGATCACGATCTCACAGTTCGTGGCTTAAAGCTCCATGTTGGGTTCTGTACTGATAGTGCAGAGCCTGCTTGGGATTCTCTCTCTCTCCTCACTCCCTACCTCTCTGGCCTTCCCCGACTCTCTCTCTCTCAAAATAAATAAATAAACATTTAAAAAACTCTCATTATCTATAATTCCATTAATGATTTATATCAGTAGAAGATTTTAAAGTGTATTTCCATCATTCATTAATTTTTCTAAGGAAAGCAATTTCTATATTCTCATTGGAAAATTGAAGAAATTGGAAGATAATCCACACTTATTTTGACGATTTTCCTTAGAATACTGCTAAACTAACCTGTTTCCTTTGCCTAAATGCCACTGTGCCTTCTAACATATGTATACTCAGGCATCTGGCTTCTTCTTTTAGACTTTTTGAGCTAAGACAAATCTTGGAAACAGTCAACTTTATCAAAAATATTTTTATCTTTAGAGTCTATATGGCTTTATTACCTGAATCTTTCATTCTTCTCTCTTCATTTTTTCTTGTCTAGTAATTGATATATTCCCAAGGAAGAATACAAACAGAAGGGAAATCAAATAGTCCCCTTCAAAAATTCCTTAGGTGTCATGAGAGCTAATCAACAATAGATACTAAATTTTTTAAATATCAAGCCAACCAAGTTAATTCTTGCTCATGTTGTGATTTCTGAATAGAAATCTACATTTCTATTTCTTCATTTCTTAGAGTCTCCTTAAAACATTGTGGAAGTATCCTTGAAGCTCAGAATACTGTAGTTTCCAAGTCCTTGTTCAATGCCTTATTCATGAACTGACCTATCATGATTCTAATTCAAGTTAACAATAATTCAAAAATATTTACTAAAGGTATACTATGTGTCTGGCACTGTATGAGACATTGTAAAGGATGAAGAAGATAAGTGGTCTGAGAATTGCCCCTAGAATTTATAACCTGGTTGAGGAAGGAAGGTGCTCAAGATTATAAAACACAGCTATTTTTTGAGCCATAAGAAAGGAAAAACATGCAGCTAATTAAATTTTTACACGTCATCATGAGGCACCTGAGTGCCTCAGTCAGTTAAGCATCCGACTTTGGCTCAGGTCATGATCTCACAGTTCGTGGGTTCAAGCCCTGCGTTGGGCTCTGTGCTGATAGTCCAGAACCTGGAGCCTGCTTTGGATTCTGTGTCTCCCTCTCTCTCTGCCCCTCCCCTGCTTGCTCTCTCTCTCTCTCAAAAATAAATAAGCACAAAAAAATTTTAACATGTCATCATATGTCAAGATGCACTGACATTTTAAGATGCATTCTGATTTTAGAGATGCTAAAATGAAAAAAACATAGAAGTGTGTCTTAGTATCAGTGCAATAGCGTATATACCTATAACAATGAGGGAATAATATACAACAGTGCTAAATACAGGTGAGGCTGTACAGATAGTGATGGACAGAGGGCTAATACAAGAGATACCATTGCAATCACTGGGATGGTTTGCAGAATGACTTAAGCTTAATGGAAACAAGAAGTCAAAAGCACTAGTAAAGTCCCTGGAGTTTCATACAATGTCAAGGTGACAAATTCCTACTTGCTCACTTTTCTGAGAAAGATACATTGAATACCACACTCATATTTGGTCCAGTCATGTCCTACTCAGCCTACATCTAAAATATCTTTCACATCCATCCCCTCTTCTCTTTTCACACTTGCCACTATACTATTCCCTCTCATAATTTTCTTTACCAAATCTCTCTAGGCAGCATTTAAATTAATCATCCCCATTCACAGCTCTGAACACAATGATCCCAACATTGTAGGGATAGCAACAATGGCTAATCAATGATGACTAAACTTCTCAGCTTGGCATTCAAGGCCCTGAAAGATCTGACCCTAATATATGTTATCTCCTATTTTTCCATTGCAACAGCAGTTCTTTTAACACATTTCTGTTTAATTGACTCATCAGATCAATGCTCTCCATTCCCTCTGTAAAACATGGATGATTAAACACTCCAGGCTAGCAAGTAATATAGTATATCTGTGCCCTTCTCCCACCAATTAGCTGTATACTTGTCCAAACCTATTTATGCCAGTCTTACTTGTTCTTGCAATTATGTGATTTAATTAAATATGAAAACTGATAAAATATGAGTACAGAAAGAAAACTGTTTCTATGAACACTAAGTTATGTGCTTGATTTTAAAAAACTAACAAGCTAACAACAACAACAACAAAAAACTGATATCAAACCAGGAATGGGCAAGACAGCTATAACAAATTGAGAAAAAAAAGTAATAAAAATCCAGAAGGATGCCACACTCAGATTGTGTCTTCCAGTTTTGTTCCACTTTAAATAACCAAACATGTTTGTATCAAATCAGGCATAAAATGGTGGACTGTGGGTACAGACTACAATCAACAGATTCATACTCAAGAAAATGATTTGGTGCCTCAAGAGATGATTGACAAATAAAAATATACTTGTATGTCTTATATTAAAATAAAGGCCTACATATGTTTTTTTAACTCTTTCCCCACTTTTGCCAAGGTTTCAATTTATAAACTAGCTATAAGTCCCAACTCACTAAACAGAGAAACTCTGCTCCTACCCTAGGCTCCAACCAAACTTCAGTCCGTAAGCCCACACTATTTCTTCTTTATGAAATGAGCACTTCCCATATCACACACTGTTCAAATCCCCTTAATCTTCAAGAATCTATGCAAAAGCCCCTATCTCTGTGAAGTATTCCCTAAAGCATTCCTGTTAGAAATTGGAGTTAGAGAGGTATTTGAGGATTCTAATATCAGCTCTACCATCTATTGTGGAAACCAACTCAAATGTATTAACCTCTACATCTCAATTTCCTCATCTGTAAAATGGGGTAACACCTATCACATAGCATTGTTAGAGGATTTAATGTATAGAACACTAAGCATAATGTCTATAATGTAGGTGGGTTCAAAAAATGAGAGACACTAATCTCCATCCACGCATTTTTCTTTTGGATGCTAACAGCCCCTTGTTCATCTTTGATGATGCTTCTTGTTTTCTGTTCTGTATTATAACAGTTTCAATACAGGTCTTTTTCCCATTAGATATATATTCCTTGATTGCTAAGCTGCAAAGCCAATACTTCTTTTGCAATCACTTGCCTTGCTTTTAAATAAATAAAGAAAGAATTAAATAAAAGGCCAAATGATTGGTGAACCTTTGTTGTGGTTATATAAGCAGAGGCCTGGCAAAAGAATGAGGAAAAGAGAAACAATTTAGAGTATATTTTTTTGTTCTCTACTTGACTTTCTACAAAACTTTATTCAATAAAACAGATAAAAGGCTTAATTACAGCAGCTTAAAGACGGTTGCTTCTACATCTCCTTTTCTAATGGCCTCATGTTTTCTTTTTGTGTTGATTCTTTCTCCTCAAAATGTTGATAGGGTAGATTACACCTGACAGCAGTATTAGCAGCCCCTGGAGAATTTTAGTCTTTGCAACGCAACATTCTTCAGAAGAGAAACCTTTTGCCAGTCCCCTAACCCCCACACCAAAAAGGATTGAAATGCTGCATTCTTTTTAGTTGACAATTGACTGCAACATTTTGCAAATAAGTGCCAGGCCTCGATGAGGTGCAAAACACTGACTGTATTAGCTAGTTATTTAGAGAGATGTGAAGATGCTCTTGCCAACATACATTCAATTTAGGCTTTGAATGCTTTGCGTGATCTCCCAGGCAGCATTTGTTTGAAAATGTTGGAATTTAATTTAGAAGTTTTCACATTTGCTTTTTTTGTTCTTATTTTTAAAAGCAGCAATAATTCTCTAGTCTTTAAAGCACACTCTAGAGTTACTCTTTATATGTGTGTACATATATACATACATGTGTAAAGTATGAAAAAAATTACCATGTTTTTCTATTATTTTGCTCTGTTCTAATTTTTGTCATTGAACTTAAACTTTTTCAGTCTCAGAATACTGAAAATGGAACTGCATTGCTATTTTTGTAGAGATGACCATTTTAGGCCCATAGCCTTCTTGGGTTACCTATGTGGATCTATGTGTAATTTTATAATCACAGAGTATGAGGTTGTTAAAGGGCACTGAAACGTCTTTTACCTACCTACCATGTGACCTATATATCACTTATATAACATATGAGCAAGACTTTCTCCTCAGTCAGGGTATAACACTCAGTGTCTCTTTAGAATTGTCACAAATTAGTATTTATAATAGTAACCACTTGTATTTCTATATGTAGGAAATATTCATTGCTTCCACTTTCCTAGTAGGAGGTCCAGATAGGTCTAGACATATTTAGTAAACTAGTGGGTTAGACTTAAACAGAGCTTTGTCATACATTGCACAAGTTATGTACTTCACAGCTCTAGGGGAGCCATTTACACAGACAATTTCCCTATGACAAGCAGGGAGCCTTGACATAGAGTGAAAAATGGGTTCTGGGTAGGGAGAAACATCAGCAGCAGAAAGAGGGTTGAGAAAGGGCAACAGAAGCATCAGAGTTCCAGCTATTAATATACCAAAAAAAGAGTAAAAAAGCAAACTGTGGTCCAGACCAATTCGCAAGCAAATGAGACTTCCCTTGGGTTTTCCAAGAAATGGATGGAAGAGAGGAAGTTTTTGAAGGGCTGTAGTTATCAAATATAAGTTCCTTAAAAATGTAAGTGACTTTCCCACAGTCACCCAGGTTGGCAAACCAAGAATACAAGTCACTAGGAGTTTCATAGTCATGGGTGACCATGAAGAGCCCATGAACTTTGACTCCATGAACGGACATGATTTGCATTCAACAGAATATTGGAAAATAGGGCCAACTCTAAGAGTATGCCATAATGTTATCAAACATTATCTTAAAACTATCTTTATAATGCTGGTAAGAGAATTACTTAATAGCCATATGCTTTGAGATATTAATAACAAGAAAAATATATAAATTTCATGTTGTTCTGATACAACTATTTCATTAAAAGATCCTTTTGCTATGACAATGACTAAATGCCATCAGATACAGTTCACCACCTATCTGCCTTAGACCAAAATTGTAGGTCTTCTCAGAGAACATCATTAAAAGAAGTTTTGAAACTATTTTTAATAGTTCCCCATGCAACCTGCTAGAATGACTAATAGCTGTACTTAGATCCAAAGTTTGAAAGTTTTAAAATCTAATATTGCTACATATGCCTTCTCTTGTTTACTTACAATTGCATTGGCTTTGAAACCAATAGACCTGAGTGGGAATCCCAGCTTGACGCTTATTAACTGTGTGGCCTCTGACCAGTTACTGAGCTTTTCTGTGGCCACGTCCTCATTTATAACATCCACTGTACAGAACTATGCTAGGTCATAGAGATATCATCTGACACAGTATTTCGTAGATGGTATTGGTAACTATTATTGGTAACTATTATTATTATTAACTATTAAAAGGGCACCCTATTAATAGTTACAGTGGATAAGAGGCCTAAACCAGGACTGCCTGATGCTCTGGGGTATATTGTCTCTAGATGACTAATTTCCCTTATTGCTCAATAATCTTTGATATAGAAATCCACTTCTTTACTCTTTTTTTAAATATTTTTTAACATTTATTTATTTTTGAGAGAGAGAGGGACAGAGTATAAGTGAGGGAGGGGCAGAGAGAGAGGGAGACACAGAATCCGAAGCAGGCTCCAGGCTCTGACCTGTCAGCACAGAGCCCGACGCAGGGCTTGAACCCACAAACAGCAAGATCATGACCTGAGCCAAATTCCACTGCCCAACTGACTGAGCCACCCAGGTGCCCCATAGAAATCCACTTCTTTACTCTTTAAGAACTAAAAATTAAGTACACTGCAACAGAAAGATATATCACTTACCAGATATGAAAAACATACTGTCATATATGTAAATCTGTCAGTATATCACCAGATCTAAGACCAATTTAGCCTTTTCCATAATATCTACAAAATTATTTTATTGGGTCTTTTTTTAACCAATTTTACCAATTCAATTTTAATTTTTTTTAATTTTATTATTTAATTTTTAAATTTAAAATTTAATTGAATTTAAAATTAAATTGAATTTCACCAATTCAACCAACATAGGAGTATATAAATAAAAATTCATAGTCTTCTCCTACCCCCCATTTAATCAACTTCCTCTGAAAAAATCAGTACTCCGTTTGATATTTGTCTTTACCCATATTTTCCTATGATTATACTAATATCTAAACTTCTCAACCATGCCACCATTACTGCAGCAACAAAGCACCTTAGAAATATCAACTTTTGTTGTTCTTTTGTGTGTGAGCACTCTCTCTATCCACACCTCAACTATAATATGCCATGACTAGGTAAAGGGCTTCCTACTAAGAAATTATCTTAAACGTTCATAGGAACCAGTTGGAATCCTGTGAATGGGGTTCTATTCATTGAAGGGATGGCCAATGTACCCCATTGATTAGGTGTTATTACTTACTGTCTAAATCAGGACATTTATGAGAGTGAAAGGGCACCCTATTAATACTTACAGTGGATAAGAGGCCTAAACCAGGACTGCCTGATGCTCTGGGGTATATTGTCTCTCTACATTTAATTCACACTGACATCTCTGCCTTTTCCTCAATCTCCCTTAAAACATGGCTTTAATGATATTATATCCATCTCAAAACTCTTCAATGGCACCCCACTTTCTCTAAAATTCCTTGTCTCAGGATATTAATGCTCCAAGTGGCTTTTTTTTTACTCAGAAAGGCAAATTTGCAGCCTGCAGATGCACCTCTCCTTATCGTCTTCAAACTATATTATATTCATATGACCACCCTGGCCTCTGAAGGCATCTGAGTATAGAATCCCTGCTAGCTTAACATTCCCAAACTTATTTACTAATGAAGTCCTTCTCTCCCAAATCCTGACTCTATCCCAGTGTGTACACTTGTCTTCCAGCTAGGTTGTTAGCTCCCTATCATCTTCATATATGCTATCTTCAGAATAGATTCTCAGTAAATATGTATTAAGAAGAAGGAAGGAAGGAAGGAGAGGAGAGGAGGGAGGGGAAGAGGAAGGGAGGCAGGAAAAGAAATTTATTTGATTAAGTCAATGGTTGTTTTCCATATGTTCCTGTTTAATATGTTGTCTGAAGTCAGCCTGACTATTGCAGATCTGTGGATACTGGTGATATAAAGTTTATAAAAGTTTCTATCTACCCCATATATTTCTCTTGTCATTGGAGTCACTAATGGGATAAATAATAAAAATGTAAGGGTTATATCTTTAGAAAATGACCTTGATTTGAGTAGGACAATTAAAGGCCCTGATTTGGATAGGAAAGCCTTTTCCTCTAGTCCTTTTCCATGAGTACTAGTTGTAAAATGATAAGCAGAGAGTCTAAAGGTATGACATAGAAAACATGTGAGCGCAGTGGCTGAAAAGCTATGCGTAAGTGCAGAGGACACTATGAGATACAGTATTACAGAGTGAGTAAGGACCCCTTGAAAAACTACCAGAAGTAGTGCTATAGTTGCTTAAGACCAGTTACTTTGAGCGCTAATTTTGCCATTAAAATTTTCATTGTTGTGCTTAGGAACACAAAATGTCAGCAATTTCTTCAGATGTTCTAGAAAGTATGGTTTGGGGACACACTAAAATGTCAATCCTACTTCTCACTGCTATTGAACAGTTAATGGTAGGATGGGGTCCTTAAAATATGGTTAGGTGTACTTGTCTTCCCTGCAGCCTCATAGCTAAATTACCTAGGTGAGCAAGAGGCAAGTTTGGGGAATATAAAAACAATACATTGGAATAATGGTACAGTAAGAAAGACGTGGCTATAAACTGAGATCTGCTGGTCTCGAAAAGGTTATAATAATCAGAAAAAGAAAACTGATGATAATGATGATGGTAATAATGGTGGTGGTGGTGATTATTAAACGTGATGATGATTTGGCAGGGTGAAAGGAGCACATAACCAAAAGTGAGATTGCTTGGGTACTAGCTCAGCTCTGCTATGTACCTGTTCCATGATTTTGAATAAATCACTTAATTACTCTAAGATATTGCTTTCTCATCTCTATGATGGGAAAATTAATACTTCCCTGTGTGTCTCTTAAGGTTATTACATGGGCAAAGTGAGAAATAGATGGAATCACTCTGTAATCTGCAATGTGCTTAAATAATTAATGTGCAGATTTGCTTGACTGAATTTGCCAACCAAGCTATCATGGTGAATTGGTAGCCAGGTTGCTAGCTTTCAGATGGGATCATGTGAGACAAAAACAAAAAAACAAACAAACAAAAACCCACATGCAGAGTCTATTGAACTTTTGGAGCTTTGTGTGAAAAAATGCAACCAAATATGTGAAGTTTTAATAAGTCTAAGATTTGCAGTCCTAACTAACTTTTTAAAATTGAAATATAGTTGACATACAATGGTATATTAGTTTCAGGTGTACAACATAGTGATTCAACATTTATATACATTACAAAATGGTCATCACAGTAAGTGTGGTTGCATATGTTATGATACAAAATTAGTACAAAATTACTGACTATATTCACTATACTGTGCTTTACATCACCATGACTTTATTTTATAACTGGAAGTCTGTACCTCTTAATCCCCTTTATATATTTTGCCCATAGGTGTGTGTGTGTGTGTGTGTGTGTGTGTGTGTGTATAATACGTGTGTGTGTGTGTATATATACACAGATCTGTGGATACTGGTGATATAAAGTTTATAAAAGTTTCTATCTACCCCATATATTTCTCTTGTCATTGGAGTCACTAATGGGATAAATAATAAAAATATAAGAGTTATATCTTTAGAAAATGACCTTGATTTGAGTAGGACAATTAAAGGCCCTGATTTGGATAGGAAAGTCTTTTTCTCTAGTCCTTTTCCATGAGTACTAGTTGTAAAATGATAAGCAGAGAGTCTAAAGGTATGCCATAGAAAACATGTGAGCGCATATATATATATATATATACACCACATCTTCTTTCTCCATTTATCTATTGATGGACATTTGATCTACTTCCATAATTTGACTATTGTAAGTAATGCTGCAATAAACATAGGGGTGCATGTATCTTTTCAAATTAGTGTTTTCATATCCTATGGGTAAATACCCAGTAGTGTGATTACTGGATCATAGGGTAGTTCTATTTTTAATTTTCTGAGGAGGAGCCTCCATATTGTTTTCCACAGTGGCTGTACCAGTTTTCATTCCCACCAACAGTGCACGATGGGTCCTTTTTTTTCCACATCTTCACCAACACTTGTTGTTTCTTGTGTTTTTGATATTAGCCATTCTGACAGGTATGAGGTGATATCTAATTGTGGTTTTGATTTGCATTTCCCTGATGATGAGTGATGTTTAGCATCTTTTCATATGTCTGTTGGCCATCTGTATGTGTGTCTTTGAGAACATGTCTCATTAGGTCCTCTGCCCAATTTTTAATTGAATTGTTTGGTTCTTTGCTATTGAGTCGTAGGAGTTCTTTATATATTTTGTATATTAACCCCTTATCAAATATATCATTTGCAAATATTTTCTCCAATTTAGTAGGTTACCTTTTTGTTTTGGTGATGGCTTCCTTTGCTATGCAAAATTTTTTAGTTTGATGTCATCCCAATTGCTTATTTTTGCTTTTATTTCCCTTGCCTGTGTAGACCCCCCCCAATATTTTAAAGACCTGTGAATGTAAATCTTCTTATACAAAATTTTTAAATAACACATTTTTATGACATTTATATTTTCAAAGTGTTTTCCAAAATAGCTGACCCATAATAGAAAAGAAGTATTCTGCTGTATACTTTAGTATGAAAGGGTAAATGCTATAGGATAGAAGGGAGTACTGCCCTGGAACTTAGAAAAATCTAAATTCTAATCTATTGTCATCACAGAGCTCTGAGCAAACACTGCAGTTTTCCCATATGCCACGTGAGGATATAGAACTAGACAACATCCAACGTGCTTCCCATAAAATTTGATAATTTCTATGAAGTTACCTATGCTTTCCCCAGGCTACCAGATGCAGTGACACTGAATGGCATTCTGTTTTCAGCCAGCTCTGCTGTTGACTCTGGTAGCATTGGTTCTCCTAATATCAATGGGATGTGATACACAAAGAAGAAATGGAGAAATGCTCTTTGAAAACATTTCTATTTCAAAGAGGAAAATTTCTGTTTATACTTTGCATGCAATTTGCAAGATGTAAATGTCAAAGCAAGAGCTTGATAAAGTTACCACACAAGTAGTTGGGTTAAGCTGAGAACTAGACATGAACCTGGACATCACTACTAAATGGGCCACCATACACAGGTTGGATCTGAACCCTACAGATCACAAATGGCTGAAGACAATCTATAAAACAGGGATAGTATTAGAAGTCAGCACCTATCACTGAAGACCAACTAAATGCCCATAATAATCTAGACTATCTTAGTGCAGTTTCCTGACCTAAGTGAGTTCTCATTTCTAAAGGTTGCAAGGATAGCATGTTAGAATTTACCATACATAATTCAAATGCTTTAGGGTTATTAAATAACTTTAGTTCATTATGACACAATCATTACCTTGACACTGAAATGCCCCTTTATAAGATCCCATAATGTTTGCCTGCCACCAATATTTTGTAGAATTTTGCAGCTTCATTCTATGCTGCAGCCTTCCCCTTCATTAATCTTTCCTATTCCTTTTAGGCAATTTTGGAAATAAAGAAAAATTATAAAGTTAAAAGAACTCTTGATTTGTTTCCTTACTTTCTACACCAGAGCTTTCAGAGAAGGAAATCTCCTAATCTTCCCCCAAAACTTCCTCCAAGGTCTAACCAGTTTTGCATCAGGAAATACTTCATTTGTACTCTGATTGTGCCTTGCCTAGAAAGAAGAATTTTACTTCTTAGTTTTCAATAATCTATTATCAACACAGACCC
This sequence comes from Prionailurus viverrinus, assembly GCF_022837055.1. Lineage (NCBI taxonomy): Eukaryota > Metazoa > Chordata > Mammalia > Carnivora > Felidae > Prionailurus > Prionailurus viverrinus. The sequence continues at coordinate 75,630,139 of NC_062566.1, forward strand.
AAGGGTACTACTGAATAAGGGGTTTGGCAGTTCTTGGTTTCCATGTCTCCATTTATCTCCCAGCACTATTTTCACCATATATTCCATGAGAGTCCCTTTTATGAATCTAAGTTTTTGGACATATTCTCTCCAATGAGAATGTTCACCCATCCACCCACTTACCCATTCCTCTGACATTTAATTCAAATATCCCCTTCTCCTGGAGGCTTTCTTTGACCAATATCACCCTTCACACACACACATACACACTGTTAGATACTCTTTATCTCCGCTCCCATAACAACCTTGACTTAATTCCTGCTTATCACCACAGAACACTGTAATTGTTGGCTTATTTCCTCCTGCAAGTATAGATAATAACACTCTTGAGGGCATGGACGATCTTATTCATGTCTGCAGCTCTGTCACCTAGCATGCTACCTGGACTACAGAAAGTAGTCAAGACATATTTAGTAAATGAATAAATGCATCCATCTCAAGCACTGTTTCCTCCCACTACTTCTCTAAAGCGATCCTTTCTTTTTTCTATTTTAAAATTATGAAAATTTAACAGCCTCTTGATGACAATTTGGAAGCCTCACTAAGACCTCTCAGACGGCATTTCTCTTGTGTTTGAGAATGTGTCTGCTTTGCATGACAGTCCAGATGTCAGCCTTTCCACATTTCCCCAGAAGTACCTTGAGTCGAATATGTCCCTCCCGTGTAGTTCCAAACCTTCTATCTGGGCAGGCAGCTCTGTTGTTAGCTAACTGTCGGCGTTACACTGCGGTATTCATAGAGGATTGTCAGCACGGTGCGGTATTATTATGCGAGATCATTTGCTCATGTAAAGACACATTAAACCTAGCAGTTGCTTTGTCTCTTGTCAAGGGAATTGTGTACTGTTACATTAGAGATGAGAGTTTGCAACGTCAACCTGCTACTGCTGTTTTGCTACCCACTTCAGAAGAATCAACAATTCATGCTCGTTTCCTTGTTTTCCTTCTGTGGTAACAACTTAGCCACTAACCAAACAGGAATCCTATCAGTGCCAGGAAAATAATATTCCATGGGGCAAGAGTCCTTTCATGCAAGTTTCTTTACTGAGGGCTTCAGTCCTGTGCTTTATCCTCAGTTCAGTGACTGGAGCACTGCCACTCCCTACCTTCACACCACCTACCACATGCCCTTCCAAATTGGCATTGAGAATTTCCCATTGCCTCATTTTGCCAGGATTTCACCTCGACTCTTATCAAATGCCCTCTCCAATACATGGTTCTTACTTGAATTACCACCTGTCTGTTATAACTTTCAGAAACCTGCTCTGCTGGCCAGGCTAAATCATTATCTAACACATGCCCAGGATTCCCCTCCAGAACTGCACATACCCAATGGGCAGTCTATTTGCAAAGTTCTGTTCCCCCTAGTCTATCCCATTCTGTAGATGTTAACTGTGCCATACCCTAAAACATGACACATGACAGGATTTGTTATACAGAATATTTCTACTTAAAAAAAGAAGATAGGGTTACAGAAAGCAAAGCAAAATCCAACTTCCTGCTTCTGTTTCTCCAAGAGTTTCTTCATCTCTTCACTCCTTATTTGTTTCCAAAATACTCACCAGAAAATAAAATATCCAAACCAGGCAAAAACAACAGGAAGAAAAAGCTTAAAAAACCAGAGGCTCTTAGAGAAAGTTGGAGTCTTTGCAAGTAGGAAAAAGGTGTTAATGTTAGCTTAATCATTGGCCAGCCCTACTCTTTTTTAAGGCTCACTTCGGTAGCCTCTATTATTACTAAGAAACAGCACATTTTCAACACTACATTTTGCCTCAGCAGGTCCCTTTCAACAATATATTATGGCTCTGTTATAGACTGGCCAAATTGCATTAATCACTTTCTTCAAGATGTAGGTTGTAGCGGATAATACATTTTTAAGTTTGCTTTCCTGCAAGAACTTTTTGACAAAGGGATAGCCTCTAAAACGTCATCCCTTTCCATTCTGAGCCCAACAACACAGCACACTGCATTTACCTTTCACTGTCTCAGGCTCTAAGTCTCCACCTCCTTATTCCTTCCTGTCTTGCTCTTAGTGGCAGATTCCTTAAGGATTCAGCCAGTATAATCCGATTATCTGACTAACCATCTTTCTGTCTGTCTGCATTTTTAATGTCTCAAGTAAATAGCATGATAGAGTAATTATTTTATTCTTTTTTGGTTAAACTCATGAGAAGCTAGAATTTTACAGAAAATAAACTCTTGATTCCACAAGGACATGTCTGAAAGCAGGTGGCTTTCAAAGAGAAAAAAAAAAAAAAGAAATATAAACTTGTTCTTGATTAAGTCAAATAGATGTTACCTTTGTCACTCCTCCAGAGCATGTCTCAATTAGAAAAATCTTAAGCAATATGTGTTCATTTCTAGAAATTAAAGTGTAACTAATTATATGCATCTTGAGCCAATCCTACAGCACACATTCATAATTTCAAATATGTGTACTCTATTAATCCTGAGGTTTCAATGAAGTTTATATTTTCTGAAGAATTTTTAAAATTTTTATTGAACAAAATCATTTTGAACATCTGTTTTTTAATGTCATTCTTCTCAGTTTTTCCCTTTAGGCCCTCTGCTATCTTTTCAAAATATGTTATTTTTAAAAAAGTCAATAGTTTCTCTTCCCATAACTACCATAATTTTTATGAGAAAAAGTTACCTTTAAGTGGCCTATTCCCATCCTTGTCTTGTCAGTTAACTTGACCAAGTCCTGTGACCTTGACTGATTACTAAATTGAATAATCAAAGTTTGCTGGTAGGATGGTACCTGGTTATATCCAGCCCATAAAGGAATTCCAAAGGCATTAGGGATAAACAGAAACAAAACAGCAGTTTGGATATATATAATGACAGAGAAAATTAACAGTGTATTAAAATGAAAAATAAAAAACTTCACTGAGAATTTTATGCAATTTCTTTAAAACAGATTATAGGCATATGAGCCATAATTCAACACATGAAGAAAAAAATGGTAAATATATACATTTTATTAGTAATAGAGTGAAATTAATAAAGAAATGCAAATTGAAACAACACAAAGATATAATTATTTTGCCTATCATATTGGGTGGAAGAAGATACTACATAATGTTGTCAAGAGTGTGGAGAAAATATTGCTCTTATTTGCTGCAATTGGAAGGGCTAATTGGCAAAACTTCCTAGAGGTCAATCTGAAAATACATGTTTAAGTTCAAATATTGCCTATCCTTTAACTCAGCAATTTAATCTTTATAAATGTACCACACACATATACTAAGACATATATACAAAACTGTCTGTATGTACAAAAATATTTGTTAAGTGTGGAGCTTAACTTTGGAATCAGACATGCTTGGGCTGAAATCACAGCCCCATTACTTTCTAGGTATGTGAGCTTGGACAAGTTATCTAGCATGTCTAGATTTCACTGCCTTCATCTGTCGGATTATTTCAAGAATTAAATGAAATGATGTCTACAAAGTGTGTTCCAAAGTGCCTGATACCTCATAAGTACTTAAGAGGTGTTTATTACTCTTTGTAGTGATGATAATATTATAAAAATATTATGCAGCATCATTTACAAAGCAAAAATCTGAAAACAATTCATCTATCAACAGCGATACTAGTTAAATAAATCCATAGTATCAACTGCAATACTAGTTAAATAAACTTAGGTTCATTCAATGGAATACAACATAGTTATTTAAAAAAAAAAAAGATCTACTTACAAAGAAGTAGAGCCAGGATACACTTTGAAAAAAAATCAAGTTTCAGTATTAATAGTATTATTCTATCTGTGTAAAAAGACATAATAATATATTTTTACTAGTATGTGTCTAGGGAGAGAGAGGAAGAGAGAGAATATGAACCAACATATTAATAGTGATTTTCCCTGGGAAGTGGGAAAATGGGGCACTTTAATTTTTTTCTCTATCATAAACTTTTGAAATATTTTGTTTTTAGAGTAAGCGTGTATTACTTTTATAATAAAAATATTAGTTTTGAAAGAGTAAAAATGAATTCAAATGTAATATAATTCTTCATATTCAAATCAGATAAAAGAAAATAAGTTGTATATTCTTGCCAGCTCTCAGTAAAGAGAGCTGTCTCAAGAGGAAATGCTCAGGTATAAAAGGAGCTGTATTTTCTTCCCTCTGCCTTAGTTTAGGCCTGCTTGCTTGTTTTGGTGTGCTGAATACATACAGCATGTAAATAAAAACCCAGGGAAGAGAGAGATATATATAATACATAGGAATATTTTTAAATAATTCAATATGAGTAGAGAGATCTAATTTTTAAAGCTAGCTACTTGTTATCTACTTTTCAATTATATATATGAAGGATTATCCAGATCATTTATATCCTCAGATTCCCAGAAGCTCATTTATAGAAAGTATTCAAAAAATACTTGTTGAATGAATGAATGGGGGCAGAGTCTTGATTCTTAAACACACTTCTTTTAACTTCAGAGTCACTGGATTTACGTGTTCTCTGTTGTCAAAACCAGACAGCAAAGACATGTGGTGGGCAGGTTAAAAAGAAATGAATTCAGAGGATCTCCTGAAAAATCATGAGAGACAGCGTACAGTCAAGAGAACTTGAGAGCTAGAAGACAAAGATGAAACCGTCTAATGTAACTCTGATTTCTATGAGGAAACTGAGTCCCAGAGAAGGTGAGTCACCCCAGGTGGTCTGATAACTGGTTAGTGGCAGTCAGAACTTAACTTAGTTCTTCCACTATCAATTCAATTTCCCTTCCTATCTAGGTTGTTATTCCCAAAAATACTGTTATTACTTAGAGAAATTGGCATAGATTCTTCCTTTTTTATAAAGGAGGCGACACCTTATGAAGGTAATGAGAGGGAAAGGTTTACTCCAGTAAAACTATAAAGTTCTATAAGTTTATCTCATCCTAACATAAATTGTTTCCCAGTGAATATTTACAATGTAAATAGTAGACAAGTGGAGCATCTCAACTCTACTATTACTATGTCCTTTTAAAGGTCTTTCTGCCTTCCTACCTTTATTTTGATACATGATCAAAAATAGGGTTAAACTAAGGCTCTCTGACATCTTTGTGTTAACTAAAATGTAAAATGTAAAATAAAATGTTAAATAAAAAGTAAGGCAGAATACTTTCTCAAAATACAAACTAAATGAGAATACCATTATGAATGTGGAAGTATGGACCCCTTCTTTGAATGAGTTCTTCCATTATCTTCTGCCCATTCAAACGAATTCCTTCTTGGTTATTATTTAATAGCCCTCCTTCTGCATTAGCTATAGCAGCATTTATCATAGGGGAAACAAAATGTCGAAACTAAAGAAAGGTAAATGGCTAGAAATGAAAGATCCAAGGAGAGGGGATATATAGGCAATGCCAATCAAGGAGAAAGTGAAGTCTGAGCAGTGGTAGGAATTTCACTTAGCTGAGTTTACTTAATATGGTAGCAAATGTGAGCCTGGAATAATACATGAGATTTTTAGGGAATCCTATTAAAGAGCTGATATTTTATGAGATCTGATATTTTCCCTTAGATTCTAGGCCATCCAAATTTAAGCCGGCAGAAGGGTGATTGATTCAACAATATATCTTTTACTTACTCCAGCCCCAGTTAAGTTTTTCCCCCTATTACCATGTTACACAAGGGCAACCCCACACTGGCAGTTGGTTGTTAATTACATTTGATGTGCAGTAACACAAGCGAGCTAATTAACTTGCATCAAAAAAGCTTTATTTACTGTGACAAATTAAACAAACTCATAAAGTGTTCAGCCACAATGGCTCTCAATTATCATGCAGTCCAAGTAATGTGGTGCAAACATATTCCCAGGCCTCTCTCAGGTATCACTTCAGTCTCGCAGCCCTTCTGCACATGTACAATTATAAATGGATCTTTTTAATGAATAGAACTGAAAGTCAACTGCTCTTTGTTTTGCTTTGTTGTGTGTGTGTGTGTGTGTGTGTGTGTGTGTGTGTGTGTGTTGCGTGTGTATATGTTCTCCAAGGTACAGCTGGATACGTTGATCATATTCAATTTCTTAATCCTTCCTTACTTCACAGTTCAACAGAGTTTTCCTGGCCTTTAATCAGAGAACTGCCATAAAGCAAAAAGGGGAAAATGCTATTGTTCCAAAGCTCATGCTCTGCATTAGACATGACTGTCTAAAACTGGTCATCTTCAGCCTCTTCTTGTAGACAGTGTTGACTCTTTAATAGAAACATCACTAACCCCTAATGACTCCACATACAGCAGGTATAAAAGAGTGTCTTTCTCTTTTGCTAGAATAGAAGGATAAGATTTGTATCCTCAGCCAACAGAGTGCAGCAGCAGAACAACTGCTTCTCTTTCAAGCAAGTTTTCTTGCTTTGGAAAAAACCAATTATAATTTCTACCATTCTTTGCAAAACAGGGTCTAAAATTCACTACCTGTGCTACATATTTAGGAAAATACATTCCCCTTCTATTCAGCTAATTTGTAAGGTAATGATTTGAGTTTGGTAGCACAGTAAAATGGAAGAAACACTGAACTTGAAACCAGATGAAGAAGGATAATAGCAACTAGTGCACGAAGCTAATAAGCAGCAGAATCAGGATTGTCTAACTCAAAAGCTTGCTCTCAGCTACTGTCAACAAAGAGGTTTTGCCAAGTAACTGAACTTACATTTCCTTATCTGCCAAGTATAGATAACTTGAGAATGTTTATAAAGGGGACTTATAATAAATGAAACAGTAAATTGTTGATGTCATTATGAATATTTGTTGATTGGCCTCACCAAGAAAGCTCATAATGAAAATCTCATAACCGTCATTTTTCACTAGTAGGATTCTATACCTACAGGCCATTAAATGACCAGGGAGAAGAAATTTCTTGGAGGACAAAAAAGTTTCCTCATCTACATGACAACTTAGAATACCAGTATGTCTTGAAGAGATTGTTATTCCAAGCACTTTGAGTGAAGAGTCAAGAAGCACTAAGAAATAGGAATGAGGTCTAGGGAAACTTCCTATTCTATAATAACCCCACCAGTATTTCTGAAAGTGAGCCATCCTTGGGTCCCTCAGAGAACCCTCCAAGAGAAATGGAGGCAAAAGATGGCCTTAGATTTGATTCCCTTTTAAAACTGAATCAGAGTGGCCTTGGCAAATTTAGCCCAGCGATTATATTTGGTCATTTCCCATTAAATTTCAATCCATAAGGCAGTCATGCTTCCCAGAGATAGATGAGAAGGCACCCTCAAGACAGGATGTACTAGTCCTCACCTTTTGTTCCTTGACATTTATGAATAAGCTACAGTTTGTAGCTGAGGTCCAGAGTCACTCTGTTCCTGAAGGACTTTCATCCTCCTTCTACCTAATCAGTGTTTTTGTCTTCTGGACAGACATCAAGTTCAGACAAAAAAGGCTCACCAATAATGCATTGTATTTGCCAATAGGTCACAGCAGGGTCTGGTAAAGAAATCACAGTAGGAAACGCAGCTGAGTGTGGGCATAACAAAATGTCCTTTATTTACAGGAGCATAACCTGTAATATGCAATTTCAACATTGAGGTACACCATAGTGAGTCTAAAAGACTGCTGATTCTCTAATGAAAACTTTGAGTGATTCCAAAGGTCTAGGGTCTGTGCACTGGGTGATTATTATATACTAACAAGGCAATGTGATTATTCCACCTCAGAATATTCACAAAAATCAATGGCACACTTCTACGTCTGCCAACATTCCTGTCCAGGGCACTACAGTTCACAACTGTCACATAAGTCTCTTAATTGAAAGGATGACAAAAGATGGGACAATTTTATTTTTCACTTACTGACTTCTTCATAAACTACATCTCAGTTAAATGGCTCTCAGAGACCTATACTTCACAAGCACAATCCATTTGCTTCCTCCTCCCTCAGGACAATTATGAGATAAAATGAAAACAAAGACTCGAAACAGAAATAAAGCCTGAAATAAGTCATTTGTGCAAATGTAGAGATACACTAGTAATACTGAAAATCTTACAGCCTAGTCTACAAGGAACAATCTTATAGTTTTATATCCCATCAGGAAAGATAGGCACATAAGAGGCTGACCAATTTATTACAAACAGGTCTTTTTATGCGAGACTGATTGCAGAGATGTTACTATAACGGAGAATTCTGAAGAGGACATTAAAATACAGCTACAATGCCAAATGGAATAGTTGAATTTTTAGAGCTTTATTCAGACTGAACTTCTGCGTATGGAAGTGTCCATGGGTGGCCATTAAATCAAACTGAGCATCTTACAAGCCTATTCATATTGACCAGAATATGGTGGCTCATTTAACCAATTCTGCAAGTGCATATTGCAGGGAGGTAGAGGGGATATAAAGACCCTTCTAACACTGTACAGATCTCTCCTTGATTACAATGCTCCCTGTGGGACCACAAGAGTTACTCACCACTCCCCAGCCCCCATTTTTTATGTTAAGAAATTCTGAAACAAGAAAGTGCATTCCATTCTGCTTGGATCATTTCAGTGAGATACAAAGTCAGTCAAATCAATACCAGTTTGTAATTTCCCCCTTGTATTTTAGGAGAGAAAACTGCAAGGAGATGCATAAATCTGATTCTGCCCTGCTTCTAGGCACATACTTCCTATGACTCTATTATGACGATGTGCCTTGAGCTACAGTAGACACCCCAACTTCTTAGGGTCAGGGGATTGAAAAGAACTATATGACTTAATGGGGGGGGGGGAGGGTTGACCATAAGAGTCGATAAGGCCTTCCACTATTAAAGCAGGAGATGTCAATGTTCCTTTCCTTCCAAAATTCCAAAATAGGTGATTCTCCTAGTCTAAAATATCCATGAGGATCAGAATAAGGCTCACAGCTCTCTCATTTTCTCATCCTAATGGACTATGCTGTATCAGTCTACAATTACAATTGTAATTGTATTTGGTGAAATCTACGGAGTAGGCAAGGAAATGAAATAGTTTGTTTATTTTAAGGATATTCTAGAACTTAAAAGTTTAATAGAGTATTGGAATAGAGCCTCCATCAAAGGACTGCAGTGAGAGAAAACAAACTCATTCCATGCCTGCTGTCATTCGTAAACTCATTTGGGAGATATCTCTGAATATTTTCATGAGAGCCAAATTTTCATACGTAGAGGACGGATTTTCTAAAACTATTTTAATTCATTATCATTTTTAATTAATTAGGTAATGAATCAATTGTCCTGGAGAATACTGTTTTTATTTGGAAAAAAAGAGATGGGACTATAATATCCTAGTGCTAATTTTCTTTGAGGTTTTAGAAATGATTCTGAAAGCAGTATGAAAACTTGCTTGAGAAAAAACATTATTCACCCATACAAAATGTCTACCTCTTTAAAAAAACACTCATTTAAGGTCTTACATACTTATTAAAAATTGGCTAGTGACCAGACTACAGAGTAGTTTACAACATGCAAGAGATATTGACTGTGCACCTACTACATGGTAGCCAGACATTGTGTTACACTGGGGGATCCAGAGGTGATCAATATATATCAAGAGGATCATAATATAGCAAGAAATAAGCCACAGAACAAACAATATTATAATGTGGTTGATCTGGGAGAATTGTACAAAGTGTAGGGAGTGCTTAACAATAACAGCTAACATTTACGTAGTGTTTTCTTTGTGTCAGGTTCATACTGAATAAATTAACTCAATACTTATAGCAACCATATAAGGTCAGCAATATGCATATGAAAGAGGCAAGAAAAGTTGTCTGAGGAGTAACATTCAGGCTGAGGCACAGGAACTTGAGTTGGTGGGACATAATTGAGAAATACAAGTAGCATATTATAAATGGTGAGTTAAAATGTTGGGTAGTGAGTAAATGGAATAGGAGCCAAAATGGGGCTGGGTATGTATTTTATCTATCTATCTATCTATCTATCTATCAATCTGTCTCTAATGTAATATATATATAAAGCAGCCGGATCACGAAGGGTCTTGGATGACACGGAAAAGAGGTTAGGATTATCATGTAGAATGGGGAACTCTTAGAGAATGCTCAACATTTACTCGAGCCAAGTCCCACCTAAACAGTCAACCAACTAATGGGGAAGACTTACAAAGACAAAGGTAAGAGTTAAGTGCTAAAATTGTCCATCAAGTCATCAACAAAATGGAGTAAGTCTGCAAGACTTCTGAACACAAGTGTTTGCTTAGAAGAATACTATCTATATCTGGAGGCTTGGCCCTCATGGGAATCTAAGATAGGCCATTTAATCTCTTAAGGGAGCCAGGCAGTGTGGCCTTTGGCTCAGCCTCAGCCCTCCACTGAAGGTTCTTGGCCCTAACCATGGGAACTGCTTCCAGTCAGAACCAAAGCTTGTTTGTACAGTTAAATGAATAAATGTTTTTAAACTGAGACTCTGACTTCTTACCAGTCTGTGTTGCTAAAATACCAAAGAATAATTATAAAAGGTTTTCTAGTCAATGATTTTTTTTTACTGCTATAACATTTAAATTAGACTAAATTCAGCTGTTTGAGTGCCCTCTGACAATATTTTTTCTCTCAACTCCATGACTGTTTTATCACTCCATACTCACTTGACCTAATCGGCACCATTCTGCACTCTAAAATGTTTACCCTGTTAAATGAAATTTTAATCTAACTTTTATAGCATTCAATTTCAGTTTCATCAGTCATCCACAGTGTAATATCTAATGTTTTAAAATAATCTAGACAGTTAAAAAAAGCAGGGGAGGGGGAAGAATTGCCGTGTTATGAAGCAAATGATTAATTAAAGCAAATTAGATTCTGGCAGCTCTTGCTATCATTATCATGTGTTCCCCAACTCGACTAATAAATCTTTGTTGAGAATGTGTGCTTTCACAAGGTTCAAAAGTCACCTGGGAAAGGACATTATTGACTAATATTTTTGCATTGCTGTTAGTTTTATATTCTATTACCCTATGGAATAACAACTAATATTTTTCAAACATTTAGAGTACATTCAGGAGACTAACTGCTCACTGGTCAGAAGGAGGTTTAAGAGCAGGGGAAATGCAGCGATTTCTCTATCTACTCGAGTAAATTACAATTAACTGATATGGCTAATATGTCGGCAAAAGCCAGAAAATCTAAAATACGCGACACAGAGTGCCTGCGCACAATACTATCCTCTCTGTGGCACAGTCCCTGGGATTTCAGCAGCTGCAAAACATTCTCTAAAGCACACAGCACAGCGAGAACAGCACAGCTCTCCTCTATTTCAGAGGTTTGCCTTCTTTCCTTTCCTAGTATCTGGCACTTCACATTGAGGAAAGTAACAATGCCGAGGAAAACAGCTCTCTAAATCCTACCAAATGCTGCTGCCATGCAAACTAGACAGTCTGCGTTGTTTCTAAAGGCACAGAAGGGAGATATTGACAGCTATTTCCAGAAAGGGACTACATACTTGCCTTTATTTAGGCTGCACAAAGTGTTTCCACTTAAATCTACCTTTAATAATTTTTTTCTAAAATCAACTGTTGCATTTTTCAAACTCATACTGTTTATTGCCTAATTCTGAATGTTTTGAAGTATATTTCCTACAAATTTCCCATTTGCTTTACCTCAAGCTTAGCCAACTGTGCCCTTTTTGCCAGGCAAATGCCAGTGTAAACTGCAAGCTCGGTTCTTTGCCGTCTCTAGTCATTGCATGTCACATTGTCTTAAAACTTCTCAAGAGACGGTGCAAATTTATTTGAAGTCTATGATATTGTGATGAGTGTGTGTGGGGGGTAGGCTAGCAGTTTTGAAACAATCATATAAATACCAGGAATAAATTTATCTTGAGGTTTATTAAATACGGGGGAGGAAAGGAGCCTAATCCCCCAAAAAGTGAAATTTTAAGTTGTAATTAATAATCACATGCTGTTAAATATTTGTACCAGTTTTGAAATAGTGCAACCCATAAAACTCTGAGATATGGTCAAATGAAAATAATGTTGCTTCAGACAATCCTATTATGTATAACCTCTACCCCCTGCCATAGCTTTGTAATAATTTTCATTCCTGAGTGGGTATGTCTACAAAACAAAACACACACACACAACACACACACACACACACACACACACACACACACACACACACACACTACATTTAAATATGCACATATAGGTATCCACATTTTTTGCTCCTTTAAACTGCAGATTATGAAGTGAGCTATGATTACCCCTCCAAGTAATTCCCTCTACCCACTCCCTCTATCATCCTCCCACTCGCCACATTTGAACACGTTTCTCTTTTCCTTGGGGCTCTTTTTCTTCTTTCCGCAGCACAGCTTCCTGGTGCCTCAGCAGACTGGAAAATAGCCTCCAGTACTGTTCAGTATGGCAGCACATCCCCACGGCCTGGGTGTTTTCTCAGACAGTTTTAAAATGATCCAGTATTGCATGAGTTAAAAAAAATTCCCCCTGGAAAAGCTAATTATTGCATGCAGATACTTCTTTGTGTGATCAAGGAGGGGACAATTTAATAGGCTCTGTAATACAACCAAGAACAAAATTGCTTTAAAGGAAGTCTCTTGTTGAGTGACAACTCTGTTGCCTGAGCCAATTAGGTCCCAATAAAGAGTGTTGAATTGGCTCCTGCTTTCTCATTAATTATGTTCTGTCACAGACATGGGGCTTGATTTAGCAATTTTGTATTACATTAAGATACTGAAAGGCCGGGAACAAATGGCTCACTCTGATAATAGGCATTCTCTACACGGTGTGACATTTACTATCCAGCTGTCCGTAAGGCAGCCTAGCACTTCAGTTCAGGGGTTTATTTGTCATTGCTTCAAAGGGACACTCAGCTTTTCACAAAAAAAGAAACAGAGAGGCTAATAGATAGGACAAAATGTACTGCTGATATGCTTTATTAGAGATAGGATGCTAGGGTTTTGCTAACAAGCTCATCCGTTGGGACTCAGCCGAGTTTGCTGCCAATCATCCTACACACAAAGGCACACTAGTTAACAAGGAGAAATGAATTACAGACACTTATTCTGCCGGTGGGATCACAAATACACCAATCTGTGAAAGAGGCACAAACTCCAGAGACAAACTACGTATTTGTCAATAACCTCCTAGAAAGAACCCTAGTAATTCTTTGAAGACCTTTGATTTAGCTTCCTTCTAAAATACATGTATAGGAAATGTTTTCATTACCATGACATTCTTTCTTTGTTATTTGTACAAATTTTCATCACATTAAAAACAGAAAACTGAGGAGGTCTGCAAATGTTTTAGTGGGTATCTATACAATACTTTTCATATCTCGCCACAGGGACCTACTATTTTGTTATTTCATTAAGAATGAGAGAAAATTAAAATTTTAATCTTTAGGTCTGAATTGAAATCTACCAATGTACTAGACACAATCTATAACTATACATATATATGTGTGTGTGTGTGTATATATATTCATATAGATATATCATGTATACCAATTTAAAGAACAAATTAGAGATCAAATGAATACCAAATCCTTCTGGTTAAATAACTATATGACTTTTTATCATAAAAGGTATATATGTCCCCCTATGTATCTACAAACACATCTATAAAATCTTCATATAATACACATATTTGTACATACAGATATGATTTCACAATGCATAAATATGAACCTAAATCAACTTCTGTATATCAAATATAGTGAAACATTTTATACATTTTATTTATGAAAATGAACCAAATGTCTGACCATGGCATTGATCAACATTTTGCTATTTCTATTATTTAAACATTCTCCTGCAAACATATCATAGAGAAGGGCCTATCGTTGATTATAAAAAACAATAACCTTCAACTCAAGTTTATCTACTGACCACATGAGATTAATCAAATCTGAATATGTCATTTGCAGGTTAATTACAAAACAGCTCTCCAAAACTCTCCTACAGACAATACACTGTTCATCTGATTGCAGTCTGCATCAAATTCATTTAATTTATTCTGCCCGCCATTTTGGATTATAGCAACTCAAGCCTCAACTAGAGAAGGTATAAAAGGCTAAAAAGAATAAACAAAGATTAATTCTCTGTGCTCAGATAGAATATCAAAGGATGTGAAGATCTGTTGTGTTCAGTTTCAACCTCAGGAAGAATCCATCCCTCCATCTTTGCTGCTTTTACTGTTTCATGAAGCTCTACCAATTGATAAAGGCATCAAGGGAATAGCATAGTGCCCCCATAAGGAAGCTTCTTTTGTCTTTTCCTAAGCGATTCCCCATATGGGCCCTTAACCTCCTCTATTTACCTCTTAATTCCTCTGAATTTGAGATCCTAAATAATTCTTTATCTTTGTTGACCTACTAATAATTCCAGGGAAAGGAGACCATGAAGCAAAGATGTAGGATAACTATAAGCCCCAGATGTATGTGTGATACATCCTTTTCTTCCTTTAACCTTCACCAGCAGAAAGGATGGGTAATAATTATTTGTTTAAAGAAGCATATCTTATTTAATGTAATCCCTAAACATTGTTTTCCAATTTCTAAGTATTAAAAAAATAATTTTTGATAAGGCATGCTCCAAATCATGTCCTTCATTTTAAAATAATGCCTTAAAAATCAAAGAGGAGGAAAAAATCATGTGAAAATACAGTGCAAATTTTCTTTCCATTTTCCCACTCCCCCAAAAAAATCATATGCAGGAAAGCACTTGCACACTATTTCTCAACACCAATATCTGTGAATTATATATATTTTTTAAATGTGTAGTGAACACAGACTTAGTTGAAAGAGCTTAGAGAATCTAAGGGAAGCATGAAATACTTTTTTGCCTGTCTAAAATTTGCCATGTTGCTATTTTAGAAAATCCTTTGCAATAAATAATATACATAATAGAGGCAAGAATCATTTTATCCTCACTTAGCAGGAGATTTATCTTCACTAGTGAGGTACTCCCTAAGGTTGAAATCTTTCAAAAAGCCTGAGCCCTCCTCAGGCTGAAGCAAAGGTATTTATATAGACATTAAGTATTTATGCTGCAATTTATACTTTCAAAGCCCTTTGTAACCATTCATTAGTTCATCGAAATAACTTCCTTCTGAAGTATGTGAATGCTTTGATTCCCAGGCAGAGAGAGTTGGGTTCAGGGAAGTGACTGACACATGGCATGAAGGACTTAGGTCATACATAAAGAATGACTGTATCTCAGAGTGGGTTTCCTATGGGTTTTATGGAAACTTCTTCAAATCAAAGACTAGGGTAGACCTCTACAGAAATACTTTAGTTGTGACTTTGTTATGGTTTACCTGCAGGCAAAGGAACTGAGCAAATGACTCCAGCTCTTACAGCCTTAGCTTTTATTTCCTCTTGGGACATTTATGTCCATAGGATGGTTTAGGAACAGGCTAAAAATCAGAGGATAAAACTAATATCTACACCTAGATATCATGTCTTGCTAACACAAAATATTATAAAAGGATAGCTGGGGGAACTGTGTCTTTCAAAAGGTTTTCTTGGAAATGTCCTTCCCGGTTATGTCAAGGTAAATGTAGAGAGCAGACCCCTTGTGTAAGCCTATGTTTATCTTGAAAGATCCTACTCTGTCACACCATTAGCTTCCTACTAATATGCTGATTCTACATCTACTTTCTCACTTAACAGTATGGAGTTTGAGTCTAAAGATGGCTTCCACATTTCCTTTCTTCCTCCTATGTTCATGTGATCTCTAGCATCTGGGTTGCCTGCAACTGCTTTGACCACTAGATATAGAATAAGTGATGCTGTGCCAGTTTCAGACCCAGAGTTTAGAAGGACTGGCAACTTCTGCCTCCTCTTAGAATGTTCACTCCGAGGCACTCCCTTGTAGAGCACTCAGCCTCCGTGTAAGAAGTACAAGCTCCTCTGAGAGACAGAGACCACATGGAAAAGGACTCAGGCACCAGACAAGGGAATGAAAACAAAAAACACTTTGGACGTTTAGCTCTGTCACACCTTTAGATGACTCCATCCCTAGCCACCATCTGATGGCAATCACCCAAGAGATGCCCAAGTTAGAACCAAGCTGAGCTTCATGAATTCCCAGAACTATGATATCATAATAAATTATTATTATAAGCCACTAAGTTTTGGAGTGGCTGGAATTAGATTACCAGAATAACCACTGTCAATGCTGTCTTCCCCATATCCCTGTGTCTTTACAGAAGTATGAGGAAAAAAGCAGAAGCTGGGCTGAGCTAGGCTAAGCTAGAAGAATAGGGCTATTAAGAATTGGCAGCATCATATGGAGGACTAGAATCAGTCTTGAGAAAACTTGTAACCTCCCCCAAGTATCAATTTTCTTATCTATAAAATAAAACTAATCATATGACCTCAACGAATTAGGAAGATTTAATGAACTATAATGTGAAGCACCTACACAGTGCTAAGACAGGCAGATCCTCCATAACATGAACTGTTATCATTATTGTTATCCTTATTAGTATTGCCTAAGCATGCTAGACTCTTTCAAATATCTGATCAAGCCACAAGTCATTACCCTTTCCCACACTTCCCTCAGACTCATTAAGACAGACATCCAGAAGACATGATCCCACTCCTAGACCATAGCTAATTGGACTAGAAGGAGACAAGGGAAGCCAATTCATTTCTCTGTGTAGCTCTAATGACACTGGGTTAGGAAAAGAGCTAAAAGATGTCCAAATTTCACCCTGTGGACTGAAAACAGAGAAAATCACACCAGAGAGAGACTGAATACTAATATGAATATGAATTTCTTAGAACCCGAATGGTTTTCCAAGCTGTGCTTCATGGCTCCCAGACCCAACTGTAATCCTTCTTTGGGGTATTGTAGGATGTACCTATATCCTTATGATATTGTTCCCTTTTCTCTTGATCCAACTTAACTTGGTTTCCATTATGCATCCAAAGAATCCAAGCAAAAGAAGAGCAAATAAAAGAAGACACTTCAAACACGACACTGTGGCCTCCCAATGCCAGAAAGCAATGAGGATCCAGACTGGATCCGCTAAAGTACTGCTGAAGCTTTACACATCTTCTTTCCATCACTAAGGCTCTGTTTATCAGAGAGAGAAACATTTGTAGAATGGACCGATGTCATTGTCTTTATTTTTTTTAGTAAGAGTTTTATTAAGATATGGTTTACATAACATACAATTTACCAATTTAAATGATACATTTACATATACATAGTATATTCACAGAGTTGTGCAGTCATCACCACAATTAATTTTAGGAAATTTTCATCACCCCTAAAAGAAATGCCATATCTATTACTAGTCACTTTCCTTTCTTCTTCCCACCACAACCCCCCTCAATCTAGGGCAACCACTAATCTAACTTTCTGTATCTTTAGATGTGATCATTCTGGACATTTTATATAAATGGAATTATACAATATGTAGGCTTTAGTAACTGGTTTCCTTCACTTAGCATAATGTTTCAGGGTGTATCCATGTTGTAACATGTATTATTACCTCATTCATTTTTATTGAGCGATAATACTCCATGGTATAGATAGGCCACGTTTTATTTATTCATTCATCAGTTGATGGATATTTGAATTGTTTCCACTTTTGGCTATTACGAATAATGATGCTATGAATACTCATGTACTAGTTTTTATGTGGATGCACATTTTCACTTCTCTTCAATATATATCTAGGAATAGAAGTGCTGGGTCATACAGTAACTCTATGTTTAAACGGCCAAACTATTTTCCAAAGTGGAGGCACCATTTTATATTCTCTCCAGAAATGTTGAAAGTTCCAATTTCTCCACATCTTCACCAATGCTTGTTTGTTTTTTTTAAATATAACCTTCCTTGTGTGTGTAAAGTGGTATCTCACTGGGTTTTATTTGCATTTCCCTGATGACTAATGATGTTGAGAATATTCTCAAGTGTTTATTGGCCATTTGTTTATCTTCTTTAAAGAAATGTTTATTAGATACTTTGCCTATTTTTTAATTGGGTTGTTTGTCTTTTTGTTGTCGAGTTTTAATAATTCTTTATATATTCTAGCTATAAATCCCTTATCAGATAAATGATTTGTAAACATTTTCTCCCAACCACGGAGTTCTCTTTTCACTTTTTTGGTGGTGTCCTTTGAAGAAAAAAAGATTTTAATTTTGATGAAGTCCAATTTATCTGTTTCTTTTTTGTTGCCTGTACTTTTGGTGTCTTATTTTAAAACACCATTGCCAAAACCAAGATCACAAAGACTTCCCCTTCTTTTGTTCTAAAAGCTTTACAGTTTTAGTTCTCACACTCTTAAGCACTTTTTCCATTTTGAGTTAATTTGTTTATAGGGAGGTAAGACTCCAACTTCATTCTTTTGCCCAGAAATGTTCCACCATTCCAAAAGTCCTTACTGAGAAGACTATTCTTTCCCATGTTGGACTGTTTTGACATTTTGTCAAAAATCAATTGACCATAAGTGTGTGTGTTTGTTTCTGGATTTCTAATTATATTCCACTGATTTATAGGTATATCTTTATTCCAGTATCACACTACCTTGATTATTGTAACTTTGTAGTAAGTTTTGAAATTGAGAAGTGTGAAACTTACAGCTTTGATATTATTTTTCATTAGCGTTTGACTATTCTAGGTTCCTTGAATTTCTAAAAGGAATTTTAGGATCAGTTTCTCAATTTCTGTGAAGAATTGACCTGGGATTTTGATAGTAATTATGCTGAAGCTGTAAGTCAATTTAGAGAATATTTCCATTTTAACAATATTAAATCTTCCAATCTATGAACATGGGATATCTTACCATTTATTTAAGTCTTCCTTAATTTCTCTTGACAGGGATTTGTGGTTTACAGAATTTGGTTTCACATTTGTTTTGTTAAATTTATTCCTAAGTGTTTACTCTTTTTTGATGCCATTGTAAATGGAGTTGCTTTCTTAATTTTATTTTCAGATTATTTATTGTAAGTGCATAGAAATACAATTGATTTTTGTATATTGATCTGGTATCCTTCAACCTTACTGAGATTATTTATTAGTTCTAATAGTTTTCTGTGAATCCCTTAGGATTTTCATATCATCTACAAATAGAGACAGTTGACTTTTTCCTTTCCAATTTGGATGTCTTTTATTTCATTTTCTTGCCTAATTTCCCTGGCTAGAAGCTCCAGCACAATGTTGAAAAGAATTACAAGAGCAGACATCTGTGTCTTGTTCCTGACCTTGGGGAAAAGCATTCAGTCTTTCACAATTAAGTATGATATTAGCTGATGGTTTCCAATGTCTTCTTGGCCAAATATTCTGGTCCTGATACACATTTCTGAGATCTTGATACCAAATCTTCATGTTTACAAATATGACTAAACACTGTTCATTTTTTTTATTGAATCTTAACAAAAAACTGTTTGCATCCCAACCACAATACTCCTACAGATATATAATAGTAACAGTTTATTGGGTTGTGAAGACAATTATATTGGAGTGAGTCTCATATTACAGTCCTGGCTGTCCCTTTCATTCTTGGGCCTACTCTAAACCTCATTCTTTTGCAAACTGAAAATACCAGCCCTGGTTTCTTCTACCTTTATGTAAGAACCAAGTAAGTAAATATGAGAAGTGCTTTAGAAAATGCAATGCTTTTTGCAAGGAGACTATTGTTTGTTTCTCCTAAAATATATCAAGCTTTTTTAATGTATATCTACCAAATATTGTTGGAGAAATCAACTCCTTTCCTCCCTGGTACGTATAATCAGTGATTCTCATGATTGATGTAGAAAGGTTTTTTTTTTTTTTAATTTCCAAACTAGATAAATTAAAACTTTCTTCAAAACTAAGCTACCTTATTTTTAATGAAAAACTAGAACTTGACCTCTATACATCTTTAAAAGATGAAGATTTTTTACCTAGATTTTTTTTTAATTGTGGCACAATTGACATATAGCATTATATTACTATCAAGTGTACAACATAATGATCTGATATTTATGTATATTGCAAAACGATCACAACAATCAGTATAATTATCATCAGTCACTATACATAGTAACAAAAATATTTTTTCTTCTGATGTGGACTTTCAAGGTCTACTCTCAGGAACATTTAAATACACAATAACATAGTATTAACTATATTCTAATAAAATATTATTAACTATAGTCACTGTAACTGAATTATTTTATAACTGCAAGTTTGTACCTATTGATTCCTTTCACCCATATTGCCCATCTCCCACCTCTACCTCTGGCAACCACAAATCTGTTCTCTGTATGTATCAGCTTGAATTTTTTTTTTTTTTTAGATTCTCATATCCGTGAGATCAAATGGCATTTGCCTATCTCTGGCTAACTTATTTCACTTAGCCTAATTCTCTCTAGGTCCACCTATGTTGTCACAAATGAGAAGATTTCATCCTTTTTTTTATTTATGGCTGAGAACTATTCCATTGTGTATATATTGCACACTTTCTGGGGTGCCTGGGTGGCACAGTCAGTTAAGCATTCAACTCTTAATCTCGGCTCAGATCATGATCTCACAGTTCATGAGCTCAAGCCCCACATGGGGCTCTGCATTGATGGCATGGAGCCTGCTTGGGATTCTGTCTCCTCTCTGCCCCTCACCCTTATCAGATCTCTCTCTCTCTCTCTCTCTCTCTCTCAAAATATACTGCACACTTTCTTTACCCATAAATCTGTCAGTGGACATTTAACTTGTTTATATGTCTTTACCACTGTACAATGTAGCATTGTATAATGCTACAATAAACATGGAGGTACATGTATCTTTTAAAATTCATGTTTTCATTTTCTTCAGATAAATACCTAAAAGTGGAATTACTGAAGCATATGGTACTTCTATTTTTAGTTTTTTGAGAAATCTCTATACCATTTCCCATAAAGGCTATACCAATTTACAATCCCACCAATAGTGCATGAAGGTTCCCTTTTCTCTACTTCCTTGCCATCATTTGTTGTTTCTTGTCATTTTCATACTAGCCATTCTAACAGGGTGAGGCGATGTCTCATTGTGATTTGATTTCATATTGCCCTTATGATTAGTGATGTTAAACATCTTTTCACATACCTATTGGCCATCTGCATATTTCTCTGGGAAAATGTCTACTCAGATCTTCTGTCCATGATTTTTTAATTTATTTTTTTAATGTTTATTTATTTTTGAAAGAGACAGAGAGCAAATGAGGGAGGGGCAGAGAGGGAGACACAGAATCTGAAGCAGGCTCCAGGCTCCAAGCTGTCAGCACAAAGGCCAACACTGGGCTCAAACTCACAAACTGCGAGATCATGACCTGAGCCAAAGTCAGACAATTCCCCAACTGAGCCATCCAGGCACCCCGTCCATGATTTTTTGATATTAAGTTGTATGAATTATTTATATATTTTGGATATCAATCCCTTATTGGATATGTGATTTGCAAATATATTCTCCCATTCAATATGCTGCCGTTCCATTTTGTTGATGAATTCCTTTGGTGTTGAGAAAAAATTTTAAATGACTCATCAATTTTTTCTGAAATATTTTTAGATTTGTTATTGCTAGAAATATGTTTGTTAAAATTTTACCCCTCAGCTTCATTATTTGTAAATTGAGGTAATTAAAGAATATAACCATAAAATCTCTTCCAATGATAAAATTCATAACTTTCAGGTTATGAAACAAGATCTTATAAACAAGCAACATAAGGTTTTTAAGCTGATGTGAAAATTGTCTAAGGATTAATTCAATTAACTGCTTTATTATACTACCTTTCTATTTCAAATATTTTTTAATGTTTACTTATTTATTTTGAAAGAGAGCAAGTGAGCATACAGGAGGAGGGGGGCAGAGAGAGAGGGAAAGACAGAATCCCAAGCAGACTATGGACCCTCAGCACAGAGCCTGATGTGGGGCTCAATCTCATGAACTGTGAGATCATGACTTGAGCCAAAATCAGGAGTCAGACAACTAACCAACTGGGCTAAGGAGCCCCATGTTTTTTATTTCTGATTCTTTTTAAATTTTATCTCTGTGGTAAGGGTCTCCCTAAAGTCTTCCATTCCTTTCTCAAGCCCAGTGAGTATTCTTAGGATTGCTGCTTTAAATTCTCCACCAGTCATGTTACTTATATCTGTTTGGCTTAGGTCTCTGGCCATGACCTTATCATGTTCATTCATTTGGGATGAATTCCTGTTTCTTGGCATTTTGACTAAGTCTATTCCTTCTTCTGTGTGTTAGAAAGCCTGTTATGTTTCCTACTCCTGAGAGTAATGGTTTTATGAAGAGGTCATATAATGTCCAGGGCCTATCACTTCAGAGAGTGTCTCTGGTGTGTGCTGTGTGTGCTCTGATGTGTGTTTTGTCTGCTCTATCCTTCACACCAGTTGTCTGCAGAGGCTATCCTTGCTTGCAGTGGGCAGTGTTTGGTCCTTGGCCAGAATGTGGTGAGTTTTAACTAGGTGTGTGTTGGTATGCTTGTTAAATGAGACCTGATACTACTTCTACTGGAACTGAAGCCCTGCAGAATTCTGTCCTTGCCCCTCCCCCACCCATGCTAGTTCTCTCACTCTTTCTCTCTCTCTCAAAATAAATAAACATTTTAAAGAAAAAAAATACAATAACTGAGACAGGAAACAGACCTGATGCAATGAACTCAAGGATGGAAGAAGCAGAAGAATGAAAAACTGATACAGAAGACAAAATAATGAAGCTGAACAAAAGAAAGAGAGAAGTATACATAATGAGAATTGACTTAGGGAGTTCAGTGACTCCATCGAACATAATAACATTTGTATTATAGGAGTCCCAAAAGAAGAAGAGAGAAAAAAGAGGGCAGAAAATTTGTTTGAGGAAATAATAGTTAAAATATTCCCTAATCTGGGGTAGGAAACAGACATCCAGATCCAGAAGACACACAGAACTCCCATCAAAATTGACAAAAGCAAGCCAACACCAAAACATATAATAATTAAATTTGCAAAATATAGAGATAAAGAAAACGTCTTAAAAATATCAAGACAAAAGAAGTCCTTAACTTACAAAAGAAGGCCCATAAGACTAGCTGCAAATTTCTCAACAGAAACTTGGCAAGCAAGAAGCAAAAGGCATGATACATTCAACATGCTGAATGGGAAAAATCTGCAGCCAGGAATACTCTATGCCAGCAAGGCTATTATTCAGAAGGAGAGATAAAGAGTTTCCCAGACAAACAAAAACTAAAGGAGTTCATGACCACTAAACCATCCCTGAAAGAAATAATAAAGGGGACACTGAGTGGAAAGAAAAGACCAAAAGTGACAAAGACAAGAAAGGAATAGAGAAAATCTCCAGAAACAACTAAAAAAAGTAACAAAATGGCTCTAAATATCAATAATTTCCCTGAATGTAAATGGACTAACCACTCCAATCAAAAGATATAGGGTGTCAGAATGGATAAAAAAAAAAAAACAACAAGATCTATATGCTGCCTACAAAAGATTCATTTTAGACCTAAAGATACCTGCAGATCAAAAGTAGGGGATGGAGAAACATGTATCATGCAAATGGATGTCAAAAAAAAAGCTGGAGGAGCAATACTTATACCAGAAAAACTAGACTTTAAACCAAAGACTGTAATAAGAGATGAAGAGGGGCACTAGATCATAATAAAAGGAACAATCCAACAAAAATACCTAACAATTGTAAATATTTATGCACCCAACATAGAAGCACCCAAATATATAAAACAATTAGTAAAAAAACATAAAGGAACTCATTAATAATAATACAATAATATTAGGGGACTTTAACACACCACCTACATCAATGGATAGACCATCTAAACAGAAAATGAGCAAGGAAGTAATGGCTTTTAATGATACTCTGGACCAGATGGACTTAACAGATATATTCAGAACATTTCATCCTAAAGCAGCAGAATACACATTCTTTTCAGATGCACATGGAACATTTTCCAGAAGAGATAACATACTAGATCACAAATCAGGCCTCAAAAAAACACAAAAAAAACTTGAGAGATCATACCATGCATATTTTCTTACCACAACATATGAAACTTGAAGTCAACCACAAAAAAAAAAAAATGGAAAGACCGTGAATACATACATACTGTTGTATGTATATGCTGTAGCATGTACAACATGCTACTAAACAATGAATGGGTCAACCAGGAAATCAAAGAAGAAATAAGAAAATACATGGAAAAAATGAAAATGGAAACATAACGGTCCAAAACCTTTGGGATGCAGCAAAAGTGGTCCTAAGAGGAAAGTTCATAGCAATACAGGCCTACATCAAGAAGCAAGAAAAATACTCAAATAAGCAAACTAACCTTACACCTAAAGGAGCTAAGAAAAAAAAAATGAAACCTAAAGCCAACAGAAGGAGGGAAATAATAAAGATTAAAGCAGAAATAAATGATATAGAAACTAAAAAAATCCCAATGGAATATATCAATGAAACCAGGCGCTGGTTCTTTGAAAAAAACAATAAAATTGATAAACTCCTAGCCAGACTTATCAAAAAAGAAAAGAGAAAGGACTAAAATAAATAAATCACAAATGAGAAAGGAGAGATCACAATCAACACCACAGAAATACAAAAAATTATGAGAATATTATGAAAAACAATATGCCAACAAATTGGACAACCTGGAAGAAATGGATAAATTCCTAGAAAGGTATAAACTACCAAAACTGAAACAGTATGAAATAGAAAATTTGAACAAACCAATAAACAGCAAGTAAACTGAATCAGTAATCAAAAATCTCCCAACAAACAAAAGTCCAGAGCCAGATGGACTCTGGCATAATATAAGGGGAATTCTATGAAACATTTAGAGAAAAGTTAATACCTATTCTTCTCAACCTATTCCAAAAAAGGAATAGAAAAGGAAGGACCAGGTGCTTGTTACATGTTATCTCTACAAATATGACTCAGTTAGTTTCTGCTCCTAGTTGCCTAGGAGGAGAAAGATGTAGTAAAACAAATAACTGAAATATTCTATTGCAATTCTAAATAATTATAAATAATTAAAATATTCTGTGTGCGACATACCAAGGGTACACAAAGAAGAGCTATCTTCAGGGGAGAGGACAGAAGACATTTCACTGAAAAGATATTGCCCAACATCTTATAATGAGCCTGGAAATCAAACTACTTAAACAGGAAACAGTTCAAAATGTGCTAACATAAGAGCAGGACACTCAAAATCTTCCCCCACTATCCTCCATTTTCTGTTTCCAACTTCATCTCCTACTCCAACTCCTACTGCATGTGGTCATAAATACTATGTTCCCACCACATGAAAATATAAGGGTCACCAAACATGCCATGCATTTTCATGGAATTCTTTTGCCAGTACTCTTCCCTGATATGTTAATGTCCTTCTTATTTTCAGTCTGTCAAAATCTTTATATTCTTTAATTTCATTTAAATGCCACCCTACCTGACGCTGCCAATTAGAGTTTCTCCTTTTTCTTCTAACACTTATTGCATTTACTATATGCCAGGCATTGTTCTACATCCTTTACAAGTACTGCCTCATTAAATTCTCAAAGCAACCATTTTAGATAAGTACCCATACTGTTCCCATTTCATGGCTTAAATAACTGATACATAGCAAGGCTCAACAACTTGTTCGGGGTTGTACAACAATAATGGCTTCTATTTGTTGAGAATCAATTGGTCCTCAGTTGATTTATTTACCTTACTAATCACAAAATTTTGTGAAGGAATTATTGGTTTATCCCTTTTTAAAATGAGGAAAGAATTGGGGCACCTGGGTGGCGCAGTCGGTTAAGCGTCCGACTTCAGCCAGGGCACGATCTCACGGTCTGTGGGTTCGAGCCCCGCGTCGGGCTCTGGGCTGATGGCTCAGAGCCTGGAGCCTGTTTCTGATTCTGTGTCTCCCTCTCTCTCTGCCCCTCCCCCGTTCATGCTCTGTCTCTCTCTGTCCCAAAAATAAATAAAAAACGTTGGAAAAAAAAATTTTTTTTTAAATGAGGAAAGAATTAAAGAAGTTAAAAACAAGTTAAAAACAAGTTCCCACTGCAATAAGTGGGTAGAACCAGGATTCAAATCCAGTCAGCTTCACAACCTCAACTCCATTATCCACCTCACTCGCACCACTGACATGATATTCCCTTTTTTTACCCCATTTTCTAATCAGATTGGAACAATGACTCCCTCATTAAATGGATGTGAAAACTGAGGCCCAGGGACTTGCTCAGGTTTTATTCCCAGGCCATGTTTCTCACCATCATAACACCTTGCCTCCATCAAAACCTAGGAGGGAGCCTAGGTAATTGCTGGCCTCCATTTTTACCTCCACATTCTGGGTGACTGCACTCTGACTACACCTCAGGGGAAGATAGAACCTGGAAAAGAAGATAGCAGGTTCTATGGCAGATGGCCAAGAATCTGAGACCTGCTATTTAAATGTGCTCACATACATGCGGCAAATTAATCTGTGGGCTATCAGGATAATTGATTTTAATACATGAATAAAATAACATACAGATTTATCATAAAGGTGAATAAGTAAACATATTTTTGAGCCAATATAAAATCAAGAATATGTGCAACACAATGAAAGAAATAAGAAAAGATCATCTGCATATGTCTCAGTTTCAAGTGAGTTCAGTCACAAATCTTATTTTGTCAACCTGCACAAATAATTTTAATTTTTTACCTCTCTTTCCTCTAACATAACCTCTATTCATTGCTTTAGATTTCCACCCCAGGGACAAGTCTTTGGGTGTGACCACATTTCACAACAGTCCTACAATGTCTTGTTGGGCTTCTCCTAATGATGCTAAAGAAATAACCATGCAATAAGCATCTACCCACTGCACCCCCTTTACTACCACCCCCATGAAATTCTAGGCCCTAGCAGCATCTCCTGCCCTACATTAATATAGAGGAAGCTCATTTGAAGAAGTATGACAAGAAGAAAAGATATGACAAGGTTCCAAGAAAGTTTAAAAAAAAAAAAAAGAAGGCAATTGTCTTCATTGTGCTTATAGAGATCTCATGTCTCCACACGGACCTGAACGCCTACAATGAGCCCTGCTTTTCAGCAGTGTGCCTGGGCTCACCACCCCCACCGCAACTCCTCTGCTCCCCAGTTAAATTTACACTCATGTCCAGCACTGTGGGAATGAGACCACAGCCTATCCTGTCTGACCAGATGGGTTGAGAGTCTCTGTCAACACCAATACTATTTTGTACCATGAACTAAAATACTTCAAATTATTCTTAGTAATTTTTTTTATTATACAAGTAAAACTCTAAAAACTTAATAAACTGTTTCTTTAAAGTTATTGGCCTTTTAAAAAGAGTCTTATCCACTATTCTATGCATAGTCAAGAGAAAGGACTTTGGTGTTTGAAGGCCCTGGATTTAAATCCTAAATCTTCTATTTATTTGCTATGGGATCTTAGACAAGTTACTAGACTTGCCTAAATCTTATCATCTATAAAATAACATCTGCCTTTCAGGGTTATTATGAAGATTAAATAAGACTGTGTATATGTAAAGCTATTAGCATAGTGCCTGGCACTGGATGAACACCAAGTAGATAATAAGTATTGTGTTTTTTTTAATAAAGTGCCAGGGTTCACAAATATATGATTATTTTTGGTTTTACAAATGACTGATGCTAAATATGCTCACTGGGTATTTAATTGACATTTATTCATCCTTTCATTTGGCAAACACCAAGAACCTATGATGTCCTAAACTTTATACTGGCTACAATGATGACTAACACCCCCTCCCTATCAAGGGGTTCAGAGACTAATGGATATTCAATTCAACTATATACAATAAAAACAAATTCCTTGTTCATCATTTCTATACTTTATAAATGTTTGCCCTCCCCACTACTGCCAAGTCGCTGACAGCAGAGACTACATCTTACTTGCTCAGCATGTAATAGTACCTAATTAATATGCTCTCTTACCCTTAGTTGGAACTCAATAAATATGTGCTAAATTGACTTGAATAAAACTGAATCACTGTTCAGAGGAAGCATTAGTATTTATGATTAAAATACTTAGGTAATATTTTGATAATATTTTGGATCCATATAACTTTGTTTTTAAAGTCTCCTTTGTTTCATTTTGAAAAAGTACCTCTTTAGGAAAGATAGGAGTTGACTACATACATACACACATATGAAATTAACTAATAAAGCTAAATTAGTAAAGAAATTGACACATTTAATTTGATATGCAGAATAACATGAAACTCCATTGTAGGATATTGGAACATTCAAATAAAATATCATACTGGCCATCAACCAAATGGCATTCTGAACTGGATATGACATCTGTCACCTACTGATAACCTAATTTGATCCTATTGACGTAACTGGGCAAGAAGAGTCCTTTACCCAGAATTACACGGATATCACATTGCAATCAATAGACTCCACTGTAAAGGATGACTTCCCCACCAGGTGAGTTATTCAACAAAGAACTATTCCTGGTCAAAAACTCACTCCTTGATTCTATCTTTATAGGTCTTGATCTTTAAAGTTCTCTCCCCCTTCTCCCACCAATACAGAAATTAGCACAATCTCAGCCAAAAATTTCTGTGGCTGAGAGAGTATAAGATAATATTCAATTTTAAAGCTGTGTGTCAGTAAAACAACTTCCAGGAAGGGGACTTACACTTGATAATGAATGTTGCCTGGTTCACTACAGCCACAGTTCACATACAAACTCTACTATGCAAAAGACTTTTTTTAAATTAGAAATTAAAATCTATTGATAAAAGAATATAATTCTACTAGGTACCCAGAGCCACTAGCAAGTGATTTCAAGTAGCTGCTGCCTGATTGCTTCTCACCTTATTTATATGCAGAAATCTCAACTTCAACTCATGTTAGTGACAATGTTATTCACACAACTGCACATCCTACATTAGGGACTGCCTTCTTGGCTCAATGTGCCTCTAAGGCTAACTTCATGATCAACACAGTGGAACATGGAACTGAGGAAATGATCTTACTGATTCTGACAACATCCCAAAACTTGCCACTTTCACTGTAGATGGTGTGAGATATATATATATATATATATATATATATATATATATATACACACATATATATGTATATATATGTATATGTATATACATGTACATATATATGATATAGATATGATATAGATATATACATATATCATATGTGTGTGTGTGTGTGTATGTATTTTCTGGTTACCTGGTTAAACAGTTCCAGGAAGAAAATCCACAGCTGAATACTAATTTTTGTAATAAGAGAAAGGTAAGGAAGACATGGGAAGATAGGAAGAAGATCTGATTGGGGCAAATCCCACAAAATGAAGACTTACACTTTGGGAGATTAGGAGTTCTCTTGTCCATAACTCATTCCTGTTTCTCTGCCATTTTTTATCTTTGCCCCAGACTGAGGGCTTAAATAGAACCTGAAGACTTGGGACCCAGACTGGTAATGGATTTGTAGGAGTTCGTTACATTAATGGAGACACATGAAGTAGAAAAATGAATTTAAAAAATGTTGTGTTTATTCTGTATTATGTTCAAACAAGTGCACATACTTGTTGCACTAGATCCCTCTTTTTAAAAAAGGACATTTCAAAGGACTAGAAAATATGAACAAGAGTGTGGGTAAGCATTATAAAGCAAAGGAATACAATACCTTGAAGCAAATAACAAATGAAATGTTTAATCTATCCCCAGAGCTTTTTCTGGAAGTTTTATTCGAAGCACAAGTGAAGGGGTAAAGTTTAGCAAGGTTTAGCAAAAACCACAGTAAATCTCTCTTGTAATTTTACTCCTAATTTTGTACAGCCAAATAACTCTGGTATGGAATTAAAAACCAAAACACACAAGAGCACCTGGGTGGCTCAGTCAGTTAAGCATCTGACTTCAGCTCAGATTGTGATCTCACAGTTTGTGAGTTCAAGCCCTACATCAGTCTCTGTGCTGGCAGCTCAGAGCCTGGAGCTGCTTTGGATTCTGTGTCTCCCTCTCTCTCTCTGCCCCTCCCCTGCTCACACTCTGTCTCTCTCTCTCTCTCTCTCAAAAATAAATAATAAACATTAAAAAAATAAGTAAAAATAAAATTAATTAAAAAATTAAAAACAAAATAAAGCATGCACTAAAGTCCAATGTAATGTGAAAAGTCTTTCTTAAAAGATGGCAACTATACTCTATCATAAATAATTTATAATTTTTAAGTGCATTAAACATTTTAGTTTATCTGTCTTGATTACTGGGTTTGGAAATGAATCTTGTATTGCTTTCAATAACATTAATTAATTAAAATTAACTAATTAATTCCAATACACATTAATTAAATATTGGACATCTCTTTGCTAGATGCTTCAAGATATAGGACTACGACTTCCTTGAGAGCAAGAATAGGGCCTTATTTATTTAGTTGAGGAATAAAAATAGTAGAGAAACTAAATTACCATGCATGGTATATATAGTGGAAGAAATGTAGAAAACAAATTATGATGCTGTTCAAAGCAGGAGGAAATCACCACTATTTGTGAAGTCCAAAATAGGCATCATTGAAGGCAGCACTTATATGAGCCCTGATGGATAGTGAGGATTTTGATGGGCACTGAGGTATGGTTAGGAATTTGACAAGAAGAGAAGCAAAAAAACATAGTGACAAAGAACATGGGCTCTGCCTGGATTCTAATTCAGGTTCTACTATCAATCAGCTATGTGATTTCGGGCAAGTCATTTAAACTCTCTCACTTTGATTTCCTTTTTATAAAAGAGAGCTAGTAATAATACATACCTCTTAGGATAATTGTCATAATTAAATATGCTATTATAAACAAAGTGCTTAGACTATTATTGCCTGAAAAATATTAAGTCCTGTAAAAGAATTAGTTATTATCATTCTGTGTAAAGCAAAGGTATGTTTACAAGAAAGTGTGTACATAATGATAAATGATAAATGATAAAGGGGATGGCATAAATAGCAGAGCAATAAAAGAAAAAAAACTAGAAAATAAATTGATAGTCTATTGTAGAGACCATCAAATACCAAAGAAGAGTTTATTCTAAACAGTGTAGGAAGTAGGAAGCCAATGAAGTTTTTTTCCTCTTCTTTTCTTTTCTTTTTTTTTTTTTTTTGCTTTTAACCAGGGAGGTGGGAGCAGGTTAAATTAGAGTTGCACTTTGGGAGGATTTATCTGGCCTTAGTGCAAAAGACAGATTAGTGGTGGGACAGACAAGATGTGAAGAAAAGCTAATGCAGAAAGCTGACCTGAAGTAACGAGACTTAGCTAGGATAGAGGCAGTAGGGATGGATTAGAGAAGACATATTCTCTAGTCTATTCTCGATAAAAATTTAGAAAGTTAGATATCAGGGAGAATTTTTAAAAGACTACTGATGGTGGTTTTAAATCTAGGAGACTTTGATGTCATTATATAAAATAGGAAAGTCAGGATAAGAAATCCTCACTCAGCGACAATGAGTAGCTTGCCTTTGGATATAGAGTTTAAGGTGTCTAAAGGATATCCCACTGACACTTAAAACTATGTATCTGGAGATAATGATCTGAAATTACCTGCATAGAGATAATAGTTGAAGAAACAAGAATAGATAAAACCTCTGGGAGAGAGAAAGAGAAATGACCCCAAGAATGAAACCTTGGGAAACAGGGAAATCCCGCTGTGTAAGGAGCACAAACAACTAAAAAGCAGGCAGGTACCAAGGGCATGAGAAGAGGACAAGATCACATGAGAAGTCACCCCAGCCTGAAAGGCATCAGTTTTTTGGGGTTTTTTTAAATTTTTTTTAACATTTATTCATCTTTAAGAGACAGAGAGAGACAGAGCATGAGCGGGGAAGGGTCAGAGAGAGGGAGACACAGAATCCGAAGCAGGCTCCAGGCTCCCCGCTGTCATGGAAAGCGAAATCATGACCTGAGTCGAAGTCAGACACTCAACCCATTGAACCAGCCAGGTGCCCCAAGGCATCAGTTCTTTATCACCATCTTACTTCCTATGGAAATAAACCCACCTAACTGAAATTCCACAGCTTTGAGAAAAAGAGAAATATTCTTCCCTAAGCTGCTATGCTTTTCAAGGCTTTTTTTAACTGAATACAAGTCATAAATATCTTCCCTGAATGCAAGACTTAGGTTGGTTGCATGTTCAAACTCTGAACCTATGAAAACCAAATTATAGAAGCATCTCTTACATTTACGCTTAAGAACATAGAGATCACTCTGCTCTGACTTAAGATTTTAACCAGATGATGATGATGATGATAACTAGAGATAACTATCTATGCCTTACATGTATCGGTTTTACAGTCATTGCATATTACCTTTCAAGAAGAAAATATTTCCCATACTTTAACCTTCTGTCTTTTGATATGAGAAATGTTCCCAAGGTAAAAAATCTATACACTGAAAACTATAGAAAGCTTATGAAAGAAATTGAAGACACACACAAAAAAGGAAAAACATTCCATGCTCCTGGATAGGAAGAACAAATATTATTAAAATGTCAATACTACCCAAAGCAATCTACACAGTCAATGCAATCCCTATCAAAATAACACCAGCATTCTTAACAGAGCTAGAACAAACAATCCTAAAATTTGTATGGAACCACCACAAAGACCCCGAATAGCCAAAGCAATCTTGAAAAAGAAAACCAAAGCAGGAGGAACCGCAATCCCAGATGTCAAGCTATACTACAAAGCTATAATTATCAAGACAGTATGGTACTGACACAAAAACAGACACTCAAATAAATGGAACAGAATAGAGTACCCAGAAATGGACCCACAAAAGTATGGCCAACTAATCTTTGACAAAGCAGGAAAGAAAATCCAATGGAATAAAGACAGTCTCTTCAGTAAGTGGTGCTGGGAAAACTGGACTGTGACATGAAGAATGAACCTGGACCACTTTCTTACACCATACACAAAAATAAATTCACAATGGATGAAAGACCTAAATGGAATACAGGAAGCCATCAAAATCCTCGAGGACAAAGCAGGCAAAAACCTCTTTGACCATGGCCGCAGCAACTTCTTATTCAACATGTCTCCAGAGGCAAGGAAAACCAAAGCAAAAATGAACTATAGGGACCTCATCAAAATAAAAATCTTCTGCACAGCAAAGGAAACAATCAGCAAAACTAAAAGGCAACCGACAGAATGGGAGAAGATATTTGCAAACAACATATCAGATAAAGGGTTAGTATCCAAAATCTATAAAGAACTTATCAAACTCAACACCCAAAAAACAAATAATCCAGTGAAGAAATGGGCAAAAGACGTAAATAGACACTTCTCCAAAGAACACATCCAGATTGCCAACCGACACACACACACACACACACACACACACACACACACACACACACACAATGCTCAATATCACTCATCATCCAGGAAATATAAATCAAAACCACAGTGAGATACCACCTCACACCTGTCAGAATGGCTAACATTAACAACTCAGGCAACAACAGATGTTGGTGAGGATGCAGAGAAAGAGGATCTCTTTTGCACTGCTGGTGGTAATGCAAACTGGTGCAGCCACTCTGGAAAACAGTATGGAGGTTCCTCAAAAATTAAAAATAGAACTTCCCTACAACCCAGAAATTTCACTCTTAGGTATTTATCCAAGGGATACAAGTATGCTGTTTCAAAGGGGCATATGCACCCCAATGTTTATAGTACACTATCAACAATTGCCAAAGTATGGAAAGAGCCCAAATTCCCATGGATGGATGAATGAATAAAGAAGATGTGGTATATATGTATACAGTGGAGTATTATTCAGCAATCAAAAAGAATGAAATCTTGCCATTTGCAACCAAGTGGATAGAACTGGAGGGTATTACACTAAGTGAAATTAGTCAGTCAGAGAAAGAAAAATATCATATGACTTCACTCATATGAGGACTTTAAGAGACAAAACAGATGAACATAAGGGAAAGGAAACAAAAATAATATAAAATCAGGGAGGGGTACAAAGCATAAGAGACTCATAAATGTGGAGAACAAACAGAGGGTTACTGGAGGGCTTTGTGGGAGGGGGAATGGGCTACATGGGTAAGGGGCATTAAGGAATCTACTCCTGAAATCATTGTTGCACTATATGCTTACTAATTTGGATGTAAATTAAAAAGAATAAAATTATAAAATAAAAATAAATAAATAAATGAAAGGAACATGAAATTGATAAAAATCCTTTCCTTCAAGGAAAGCAAATTGGATGTGTCAACTACAAACTGGCATTGGTATCCCCTGCCTTCTTTCCATCTTCCTCCCTCCACATATTCAACTTTTTCCTGGCACTAAAATTGATCCCGTTACCTGGGCTTCCTATTAACCTCTTTCCAAATCCCACCAATGTTTACCCATCATCCCAGACCACTTGGTTTTCATTGGTCTAGCATCTCTGAAGTACTCAGCCCACGGAATTTCTGTTGAAATAACCATAACTTTTCTCTTTTTCCTTTCCCTTTTATCCCTTTTACCATCAGAAAGTGACTTTTCATTTTAATAGGTCCCCTGGATTATTTTATAAGCTAATATAAATTGCTATTTATATTTATTATTATATATTATGTTTATTATTGCTCATACCCTGTTACCCTTGATTAGTTCCTATTTGTGTAATTTTTAAATTACTTTTCTATGTTTACTCTTTTATTTTTATTCAACTAGAATTTATCAAGCATCTATTGTAATAGACAATTATTGCTTTTACATCTATTTCTTCTCTTTGGGACCCCCTAATTTTTTGACAGAACAACTTAATTCCTACTCTTAACAGAGGCAGTTTGGATAGGGCCCCAGGGACAGAATATGTGATCTGGGCCTAAGACAATCATAGCATGTCATAACCTGGAACTACAATCACTAGTACAGGGATGAGCAAATGAACCAATTCAGTCCAGTAAGAGTATATCCAAGAGCTTCTGTGGGAGTTATAACTACAGAGTGTTTATAAAGAACACAAAGACTGTTCTTGAGGGCTGGATGCTGTGATGATAGGAGTCTGAAGTTTCTTGGAGTCAACTCTGAGATTTCCAGGTAAATCAACCAATATATTCCCTTAAAAAAAGAAAGACAAAACCTGGTTTGAGTTGATTTTCTGTCACTTGCCACCATTCCTACTAATGTATCCACTATAGATCAAGCACCATCTTAGGTATTAGAGAAACAGAAATGAAATAGATCTATTTCTGTCCACAAAGAACTCACTATGTAGTAGATAAAATAGACAAATGTAAAGATCACAAATCACCAAAAAGCAAGGATAGAAAGTACTTTGGACTCCAACATTTAATTACTGGTTGAACTCCTCTGTTTTCTAGATAAAGATGTTAGGTTATATTCACATGCAAGAGACCTTTTCCAATTGTTATCAATCCATTAAAAATGTATAACTAAGTAAATAAACCCCAAATTGGACAGAAGAATGTACAAAATATAATAAACTCACAAACTGGACTATAATTCAGCAAAGAATTAAAGAATTCACAACCACGTGAATAACACTGCGTGAAAAAAGTAGGTCACACAATACATACAGTATAATACCATTTGTAACAAAGTTCAAAAACAAGCAAACTCTAAAAGTAAATTATAAATAAATACACATGTATTAAAATCATTTTTTCAAGTACAGTTCAAGATAGCAGTTACCTGGGTGAAGTGTGGAGAGCAGCCAAAGATTTGCAATGAACTAGTAACTTAGACAGAGCCTCAATAACATTGGTAATATTCCACTGCTTAAGTGTAATAGTGGCCTCTTGGGTGTCCATTTTATAGTTATGCTTTGTAACTTACACATAATATATATCTTTATGTAGCCAACACTTTTTTAAATATGCTTTTAAAAACTATCTCCCAAATATTCTGACTCCCTCCTATTTACTTGCCACATTTATAATTTAAAAACCTATCACTAAACATGTTGATCCAAATAGGCTGAGGTTTTAGTAAGTCTTCCTATGATTAATTATCTGAATCCCTCTTCTAAATTTACGCAACCATAGTAGAGGATGACTTCAAGTTCAAATTAACATGTTTTCTTCTTGGTTCCATATTTCTACAATATGATTTATATTTTCAGGGTGATTCAATTTTGAATACTGAAAAGAAGACTCAGAAAATGGCATTTACATCATTAATGCAAATATACATACAAACATCCCCAAAACATTTGTCCATGAGTTCCAGAATCCCTTGAATAAAAACAATAGAGGAATGATTTGATGACTGTCACAGCTGCAGTTATGTTGAACTCCTGGGTTTGTTTCATTTGAGTTTAATTATTTCTAATGAAACCTCTCCCTTTGTTTGGCCCTAACTAAGGTGTAGGATCACTTGAGCTGTGCTGGCAGGTCTCAACTTGTAAGCACAAGTGGCCTCTTTAGCCCACAGGCGTGCTGCCTTACACCTGGTACAGGCAGAGAGTGATTAGGGCCTGTGGGTGTAACTCATTTGTGTCTGTCAACATCAGCCAATGCCAATCTGCGGGGACAACTGTTGAAAATGTGGGAACAGGTCCTGCTCATGAATTAGCTTTTCAACCCATTCAATCATGTTACCAAGTACCTACCACATACAAGGCACTCAACCAGGTGTTTGAAGTGATTAAAAAGATGAGACCCAGTTTCCACTTTGAGGAATTATTCCTGAGGTCTATGTCTGAGCAATGGTTCTCAAACTTTAGCTTGTATCAGAATCACCCAGAGTGTTTGTTAAACTACCTGGGCCCCACCATCAGAGTCTCTGATTCAACAGATCTGAGACAGGACTCAAGATTTTGCATTTCTCACATGTTTCCAAGTGATGGTGATGCTGTAGGTCCAGGGACTGTATCATGAGGATCACTCTGATAGATTGTTTCAGACATCCAGGAAGTCTTGCAAGTTGCTGGCATACTTGAGTATGAAAAATACTCAAAAATTGACTTAAAAGAATTTTTCTTCCAAGTGTATGGCCAATATATTTTTTAAATATTGGCACTATTAATTAAAACAATAATGACTATTGCTGACACTTAGTGAGTCTCTATCACATGTGCCAGGTAGTGCTAGTTGTTTTACATACATTGTGTCAATGGATCATCACAGAAACTCTCTTAGGCTGATATTATCATCTCCATTTTACAGATGAGGAAGCTAAGGATTAGAGATGTTAAGGAACTTGCCCTAGACCAAAGTTTCTCAATCTAAACACTGGACATCTGGACCTGGATAATTCTTTGCTGGAGTTGGACGGGTGGGAGTGGGGAACTGTCCTGTGAATTGTAGGCTGTTTAGCAGCATCCTTGCCTTCAATCCATTAGATGCCAGTAGCATTTCCCCTCCTTGCAACCATCAAAAATGTCCCCAGACATTGTCAACTGTCCCATCTCTGGTTGAAAACTACTAACTAGACACACAGTTTAGAAAACATCTAACCATTTCACATCTTCACCTATCAGAGGTTGCATGTATTTTCACTTCAGAAGCACAGAGTTCTAAACTGGAAAGAAGTTAGAGATTATTTGAATGAATTTGCCCACTTTCAGATTAGGAACCCACAGGCCTTAGAGGTATTTCAGTGCTCTGCCAGGAACCAGTAGGAATTCAGATCAACACTGACTTGTTCTACAGTGCACAAACTTTTCCTCATATTGCTGCTCCATTTATTCTTAAGAAATATTCCCAGCCCATGTGCACTCATGACAAGTGTGTTTCACTCTCTGCCAGCAAACACTCAAAAAGCAAATGGCCTGGCTCCTTCTCAATGCATGCCACAGAATGGATGAGAAAATGTATTGGAATCCCTGGGGAAGTTTTGTAAAAGGGCAGGTCCAAACAGAACAAATTACGGAGAGCCTAAGACACTTATGTAAACCTTCCTAGGTCTGCCTTTCAAAAACACAGCTCTGTCGGTGAAAATACAGTTTGCCCAATATGAAGAAATCTGGTAATCATATACAATTACAAAACCTGTAAATGTTAGCAAGTTGAATCACTCATCCAAGTAGTTTTCCTTGTCCAGAGTGCAAATTGTAATAATTGGATGAAGACATCTGCACTATTTTAACATGTCATGTTAAATATCTGTATTTTGTAACTCATCTTGATAGCTAATTTTCATGGAAGTATGTGTTAATTGAGCAAAAAAGACATCTTTAAGATGGTTATCATAAGATAATCACACCCTAGGGCATTGTAAGGCAAGAGGTACTGCTCTGAATCTGTGATTCTCCAAGGATATGATTATCACATGATAGCTGCCACACCTCCTGAAGCACTACGTCTCTGAGCTGCCTCCATCTGACTCAGGTGGCTAGTATCCAGTCCCTTTGCTTCTCACAACATCACATTCATCTCTTCCCAGGAGGTTGTGCAGTTTCTCAAAAATAGTACCTTGGGGCAAGATACAGTAAAAAAAAAATGGTGCCCTTCAGAACAAGATGATTGCAAGAAAAGTTAAGCTTGGCCTTTTGGAAAATACACACACACACACACACACACACACACACACAGATTCTGATACTATGTTAGTGACCATCTTTACCAAACCCCAAACGGTCACTCTTATTTTATATCCCTTCATTCTTCCTTAACTTTTCCCAGGTCCTTGCTACCCAATCACACTCTATTTTAAAAACTATTAAAAACCTGTTTGTTTTTATATAACCCTGCATTGCCCATGCTACTAGCCAAATATAAGGATTTTATTTCCTCCCAAAGAGTCTTGCCTAATATAATACATTCTTCCTGTTCTAAAACTATGATGTCTTTTTCATTAAACCAAATGTATCAATTTGCAATGTTGAAAATGACGCATATTCAGTTACGGCAATTAACTCTGACAATCAGCCAATTTGTATTCAAAAGATTTTGAAGTGTGGGGCACCTGGGTGGCTTGGTCAATTAAGCGTACTACTCTTGATTTTGGCTCAGGTCATAATCTCACAGTTTGTGAGATAGCCCCACATGGGGCTCTGCAATGATAGCATGGAGCCTGCTTTAGATTACCTCCCTCCCTCTCTCTTAGCCTCTCTCTCTCTCTCCCCCACCTCATAAATAAATAAATAAATAAATAAATAAATAAATAAATAAATAAATAAATAAACAAATAAACAAATAAACAAATAAACAAACTTTTAAAAAAATTTTAATTTGGGGTACTTGGATGGCTCAGTTGGTTAAGTGTCCAACTTAGGCTCAGGTTATGATCTCATGGTTCGTGGGTTCGAGCTCTGTGCTGACAGCTCAGAGTCTGGAGCCGGCTTCAGATTGTCTCTCTCTCTCTCTCTCTGCCCCTCCCCCCCTCAAAAATAAATAAATATTAAAAATAATAAATAAATAATTTTTAATTAAAAAAGATTAAGAAAAAGATTTTGAGGTGTTAGCAGGTTGCTGGGTTATATACTCTGGTGAGGAGCAACAGAGGATCTCTTGCACTGATAGCAACACTAGCCTTAGGAGTTCTAAAATCAACATATAAGACATAGTACTATTTCTTAAAGGTGCACTATAGAAGTCAATGTGAAATGAAAACTACATTTTCTTTATTTAAGCCTTTCATTTTTTTTTCAAATGAAAAGTTGCTATTATTGTAATGTTTACTTTTGAATACATAAACTGTGAAATAATGGCAAAAACACTTGAAAGGTAGCCAGAAGATAAGAGGAAAAACTCCCTATCTACTGTATCCCAGATTTAAAAAAAAAAAATGTGAAGTGCTTTAAGGCTGTTCTTTAAAACTCCAGTTAGAGAAAGGAAGGAGACTGTCAATCTGCAGTAATGTATAAAGATTTGAGGTGCTGATGCATTTCCCTGCTTTGAGTGCATGAAGTCGCCTTTGTTTCAGGTTTCCTTGGCAACCCTTCTCAGAGTATTTACAGGAAGAGCAAGTCCTAAATGGAGTATGGTCTGAAGAGGGCCTTTAAAAAAAAAGAGTCAAAGTTCCCTATTTTTATTCCTTCAGAAGTGCATGTGTGTAATGAAGGATGTACAAGAAAGGAGAACACATCATTTTCCATAGTCGTGGATACCTATTTGAGAGTGAGATAACAATGATTTTTGAGAGCCTGTGTTGTTTTCCTGGCTATGATACATCTAAGGAGACATGGACTTCCTAGAAAGTTTCTTTTAAAGACCATCTTCATCCTCAGAGCTGCCTCAATAGCCAAAGATGAGTGGGAGCTATTTGCTTTTGGTGATGCTCTAACTCCAGGTAATTTCCTAGGAAATTTTCATGATGTCATCCTCAAGGACAAAAGCTTGTTGGAATTGTTAATAACTGGCTTTCTCATTTATAAAAGCAATACCTTACTTAATCATTGTCTATATCTGTTGCCTCCACTTTCTAACCTCCCATTTAGACTTTACCTCTACTAGATTACTGCTACTGTTACCATAGCTCACCCAGCACCACACCCAATGACCTCTACTCAGACCTTATCCTATGCTAATTCTGCTGATAATCCTTCTTAAAGCTTTCCTCTTATGTGGCTTTATGCATCTATTGTTTTCTTTTTCTATTTCCTTACTTTTGTTGGCAGGACCAGGACCAGAGAAAGGTAAATGAGGCACTTGCCTTGGGCACAATATTTAAGGGGCTGTCAAAAAACTCAACAATCAAAATAAATGATATTTTAATGCAACATTTCTTTAAATCAAAATTAAATGCAAAAAAGTCTATGATGAACAAAATCTCAAAATTGTAAACAAAACAGGATCCATGTTGATGATTAGATCAAGTCATTATACATTAGAATACTGTTACTTCCCTCTTTCCCCATCTCACTGTGTCACACCCAAATCTTAAAGCTTGCATTAGTCATATTATTTGTATTTCAAGTATCCTTATGTCGTATTTACATTACCTGTCCCCAATATGCTATAATTATCCATTCATACACAGACACATGCACACTTACACATATATATTCATCTTTTTTCATTCAATTATTGTTTGTTAGAGGTTTTCTTGAATATTCTCCCCAGATTCAGCATGTAGATAATACATTCTCTGAATTCTTATGCATCCTCAAATACTGTTCTTTTGCCCAAACAAGTGAGGAGTATCTTGCCTGGATTTAGTACTCTTAGATTGCCTACTTTTCTCTTGGTAATCTTTAGATATCTTCTATTGTCTCCTATCTTCCAGTGTTGTATATGTGAGGGCTGATTGACAGCTTAATTCTTATTATTTTTGAAAACAATTTGATCCTTCACTCTGGAAGTGTATACAATTTTCCTTATATCCTTTGAGCTCAGAAAAATTATCAGACTAGGCCTAGGTGGTGATGGTGGTGGTGGTTTTGACAATCATGCCTGGAACTCAGTGAGTCCTTTGAATCTCTGGCTCAAATCTTCCTTCAACACAGGGAAATTGTCTTATTTTATTTGTCCAAGTATTGCCTCTTCTCCATTGATTCTTATTTCTCCTTATGGAACTTCTATTATTTGTATTTTGAGCGCCCTGTACCTGTCCTCAGAAATCACTTATCTTTTCCCTCCTATTTTCTCTAGCTTCCTATTTTTATTCTCAGGTGTCTTTTTTTCCATTTAATTTTCCCAAACAGTGACTAAGAATTCAGGGGGACTATCTTCTCTTTAAATTTATGTGTTAATTTTATTAATTCAAAAATTATAAGTTTTTATTCCCAGGATGTGAAAGATTTTAAACTATATTCGAACCTCAAGCTCTCTTAGCAATTTTTGTTCAAGTTGTTTTCAGTCACCACCAGCGGTTCTTTTTTTTTTTTTTTTTTTTAGGTGTTACATATTCTGTCTGTATGCTCCTCTTCTTCTATCATTGCTAGATCCCCTAGTTTTCTTTGCCAACTTCTGACTCACTCTCAGATCTCACATCCAGAGTTTGGGGTGCCCTAAACAGAAGCATCCTGCTTCCATGGGTCATCTCTAAAAGTCAATTTGTCAGTTTGCTACCTGGGCACTGGAAGGAAGATCCTCATTTCCCCTCTCTCCCTGACAGTCAAAGTTAGGGTTTCTACAGATTCTAGAGTGGGGAGTCTACATTTATGTGCTAAGCTTCCCCCGGCCACCAGCTCCTGGGAGCTAGGGGGAGGGGCTATTATCCTTGGGAGGCAGGTGAGGGTGACCCAAGGATCATCCACAAGCTGAGCCTTCTTCAGGATGCCCAGCATTCTGGTCCTAATTCCTGAGTGTTCTGTTGTAATCTGCAAGCTCTCCTCAGGCTGAGAGCAAAGGTTTTGTGCTTGCTCCCCCACCTAAGTGAAGGCCTTGCTCACATCTTCCACATTCTGCACAGAGCCAAGGAACTCCTCAGTGTGGCAGAGATGACTGGAACTGAAGACAGGAGAGTTGGACAAGGAGGCCAGTACCTATTCATTCCAGCTCCATCTTACCAGAACTGGCCACGTGCTCAATTTTCCAACTTATAAAACTTTTCTTTCCTCTTTTCCTTATTTCAGTTACTGTCATCAGGTCCTCCTATTGTGCTGATGTAAAACATGAGTCATTTTTGATAGCTGCTCTTGCATATCATCCTCTTTCATTTGGCCTGCAAGTGTGTTGTTTTTTCTTAATTGTGTCCCTATACTAGCTCTTGAATCCACTTCCTCCTTTACATTTGCAGCTGCCATACCATTTTTCAAGCCTTTACTGTCCCCGGCCTAAATTCTGCATTAACTTCATAACTGATTTATCACCCTCTAATTTATTCTATGTACTATTGGCACGTAAAGCACAATTGTGACAGAGTCATTGCCATTATCTACTGAAACCAAGTCATCCAAAGTTTTCTACCATATATCTTTCTGAATTTATCACACATGTGCACACACACACACACACAAATGCACACACATCTCCTTTTCCTCCTCTCAAGACACTTTTTAAATTATGGTTTAGAACTTTCCTAAATCCTGGTTAAGTTTATCTTGTTCCTTTCTCCTCTATCCTACTCCATCACCTTTCCAACTTCAATTCATCCTCCAAGGCTCAGCTCAGATGCCTCCTCCATGAAGCCTTTCCCTGTCCTTTGTTTTATTTACTACCTACCACTTTCATTTCCTGCAGCATTTTCTTCAAACCTCTATTATAATGTGCATTTCACTTACTCAAACTTGTAAACGCTTTGACACAATGTGTGGCTTAACTTTACTTCCTACCCACTACCTGGAACTCAGCAAGTACTTCTCTAGTAGTGAATTGAATACAACTGTTCAGATCAATATTTATTTGGCTTCTTCAATATGCCAGGCAGTGAGCTAGTGCTTGAGATAAAAGATGAAATAAACACAGATCCTGTCCTCAGGGGTTCAAATGCCAAGTTCTATATTGCAATATTGCAATTAAATGATTTGGTATGTATCAGCATTGTGTCTATCAGATCATATACAGATATCTCCATCTAAGTGGAGAAACCTTTTGGAAAGTGTTGCCTGTTTTGCCTTGCTTCCTAATCCGCTTTTAGAAAGCACATGTTTATACCAGATCCAGAGATCACATCAGGGCAGAGGAAGTAGCTCCACAGAGAAAATTAACATTCAAGACAATATGGAAATTGCAAATCAGGTAAGCAACACATTTCAAGTCAATGTAAATAATTAGGCTTCAGGAAGAGAGGGCTGGGAAGAAGTAAGAAGAAAAATAATCTAAAGAATCTTATTGGTGTACCTGTAGCTTCCTTGATTTGGTTCTCACCTAATTGTAAGTAATTCTATTGGAACTTCCCTACAGAATGGTGGGGGGTAGAGACAAATAACAGGTATATGGTGAACATGGGGCTGAAGATTAGATAAAGGCCTTTTCCAAGAGTAAGTTGGTAAACTCAACTCCAAACCTCCCCCCAGCTCCCATTTCCCCCCCCAAAAAAAATTATGAACAAGGATAAATTTATCTTTGACCAATTTTCCTATCACTGCCCTTTCAGAATCACCCTCAGATACTGTCTCAGTATCCTTAAGGTTCAGACACTTCTTCAACTCCCTCCATTCAGCACCCATGGACCTGAACACCACACAAAGCTTTCTTCCCTCCACCTCATCGAAACATTTATCTGCTTGTTTCTTGGGCTGCACCTCTCCACTTGGCAATGTGCAAAGACGATCAGTAGATTTCAACTCTCTTAAACTGAATGAGAAAAATATTTTGAATCCAGATAATGTATAAGATTCTAACAAATTTTCTTATTAGAAATCATAATGCCTTAATCCAGTTAAACTGTACAAAAAGAACTTTAGGAAGAATTATTAGCATTGAAAATTTCACATCTCAGGGTTGGCCAGCAGTTGGAAGGATTACTTGTTTGTCTTAGTTCACAAAACCCACCACAGAGTATGGTCCAACACTAGCTCTGCCTATGCCTAGCTGCCCAGCCCATGTTTCTAGGCAGTGACCAATGTTTCCTTCAGTCTCTTTAGACTGAGAAACAGAAGATGTCTTGGGTTCCATGCCAATATCCTCATCAGTTCCTATTATCCTGATTCATAATCTTTTGTGATTAAGATAAGTACACAGGATGCACTTCTCTGTGGATTATCATTGCTCTGAGTTAGTAAACTTACTGAGGCTCTGTATTGGTTCCTGATTCTGACTTCACACTGTGAGCCTGACAAAACCATGACCATACTCTACTAGGAATTTACCCAAGGGATACAGGAGTGCTGATGCATAGGGGTACATGTACCCCAATGTTTATAGCAGCACTTTCAACAATCG
Organism: Prionailurus viverrinus; assembly: GCF_022837055.1. Classification (NCBI taxonomy): domain Eukaryota; kingdom Metazoa; phylum Chordata; class Mammalia; order Carnivora; family Felidae; genus Prionailurus; species Prionailurus viverrinus. Next base: position 75,674,789 of record NC_062566.1, read on the forward strand.
TCAAATTATGGAAAGAGCCTAAATGTCCATCAACCGATGAATGGATAAAGAAGATGTGGTTTATATATACAGTGGAATACTACTTGGCAATGAGAAAGAATGAAATCATGCCATTTGCAGCAATGTGGATGGAACTGGAAGATATTATGCTCAGGGAAATAAGTCAGAAAAGGACAGATATCATATGTTTCTACTCATACATGGATCTTGAGAAACTTAACAGAAGACCATGGGGAAAGAGAAATAGTTACAAACAGAGAGGGAGTGAGGCAAACCACAAAAGAGGGGAAATGGGTGATGGGCATTGAGGAGAGCACTTGTTGGGATGAACACTGGGTGTTGTATGTAAGCCAATTTGACAAAAAATTAGATTTTAAAAAATTAAAAATAATTTAAAAAACCATACACATACTGCGATGGGAAGGCCAATAAACATGTAGTTTTTGAGAGCTCAGATGAAAATCAGGACTCTGAGGAAGGAGTAGGAACAAAATATCCCCTTACTGATATTGTTGGAGACAAACTATAGGCCTGGCTAATACTTAGATCTGATCTAGTATAGAAGTGTTAGTTTAGGGCTGTCTAAAAAGTAATATATATCATGGAGGTCATAAATTCCTGCTTGAAAGGAATTAATGATGTGCTGAGATCTACATTACATGATATGAGTTAAAATCACTTCCTCCTGAGCCACTTGATTTGAGGCAAAACATTTAACCTCTCTGGTTTCAGTTTCCCATTTGGTAAGATGGAGGACTAGAACCACTGACCTTTTAGCTGTATAGAGTGATAGATGGTGGTTCTGTGATATGTTCCAGAATTAGAAAATGCTAGGTAGACCTGAATCTGCTGCGGACCATAGAAGGGAAAGACAGGAAAGTCAAAATTCCATTTCAGAGGTTTGGGAGGAAGTGAACTACAAGGCAGCTTATTAACTGCTGACTATACAGTAAGTAATAGGAGACAGAATTCTGGATTCTTCTATTTACCATTCACTGCCTAGTGCACCAGCCTGTTTTGTTGAACACACATGGATTATTCCTCTAACTTCACTCAAGCAGAAATGATAGAAGATAATTCGAAACCATGACTGCATTTGTCAAGAAAGAAATGGGTTAATGTCAAGAAGCCACTGACCCTTTGGAATTTCAGTATCTAAATGGCTATTGTTCCTCCTAGAACAGAATTTTCTAGAAGACAAAACACACACTAAAGATCTAAAAAAGAAAATATCCATTAAAGATACAAAGAGACTGGGGCTCCACTAATGTAGTATGAAAATTCAACTTGCAAGTAAGATGCCAGCGTTGGATTGATTGCTGTGTACAACAGTGACATGAATATAAAGACTCCCTAAGGTTAAATTGGGCTCCTGCATTGAAATTCTAATTAGAAATATGAGTGCCCTAACTCTGTGAAAGTACATGTGTGTTTAATTATTCTTTTTCACCTTATCTCTTCCATTATTTTACACCCTTTCCCTCCTCCTTTCTTGCTTTTCTCAAGCAACCCGTGCTCCTCACTTAATCTAAGTGTAGGGCCTTTCTTTAAGTTGGCATTAATTGACAAGCAGTGTTTAATTATTATTTTTCATGTCTGAAGAGGGCTAATATTAACTCTCCATGGGCCTGAAGGCGATCTTGGCCCCCTTGTTTCTGGTGGCACCACTCTGCCTTCATCACTGGTGTTTCTTTAATCAGACAGACATGCCACATATTCTTCTTCATGTTAATGGTATGTACTTATATTTGTGCTAATTGAGGCTGCTGGGGACCTTACTTGTCTTCTACCATAGTTTTTGTAAAATTGGCACTTTGGACAACTGAAGATTACATGATCCAAGAGGTATATTGGGGAAAAAACATAGCCTTGAGGACTATTAATCTGGAGTCTTCTTAATACCAGGAATGTGCCTTGTAAGACTGGCATCCTCAGCTGGCAACAAGCACCTGATATTGTAACATAATTGATTAACCAATAACTAATATCTCAAAGGACCTGCAAACCATATGTTTATGCATTGGTGCCCTGGACTAAGTGGGGACCTCAAATATTGTCATAGTCGTAATAATCTGGCTTTTCCATAAATTAATCAGTAACACTAGAAATGTATCTCGTCTACCATCATAATGGTCAATCTTCTCAATCAAAGCTGGAGGACTCTCTGTTGATACTAAGTGAGACAATATTTGCTTTTCAAGAACATACGTTTTATTCAGTCTTCCTTATCCTCTATGTTGCATTTTAACCTCAAAAACAGACTTATTCAGGGGACTTTCTGACTCCGAATTAACAGGCAAAGAAGTTCTTGCCTGAAATCTAAGTCTTCTCTTAAACACTTCTGAGGTTACAACAGAACCTGAATTACTAAACATAAAGGGGAAATAAAAGTTACCCCAGTGAATAGAGGTCAAATCCAATAAGGACAGCTAAAATAGAAAAGTGTCAAAGATTAGGTATAAAGGAATAAGCAGGAGATCTAGTCCAAGATCAATAGGTACTAATCCAGGAAATTCAGGTGGGAAGAATAAAAAACCAGACAGGTTCAAAGGTTGGGGCTTCCTGCATAGTCATATATTCCCAGGGTCTCAATGTCCTAGGTGACACTTAGACATATTACAGCAAGTGGAAAGGGCATGGGGTCTAGAATCAAAGAACCTGAATTCCAATCCAAACTCCATTATATACTGAATGTGCAACCTTATGCAGAACATATCTTTAAAGTCATTATAATGAAGATCTTTTGCATAGGATTATTGTGAGGATCAAATGGGACATAAATATGAAAGCACTTTAGACATTTTAATTTGCTTTATAAATTTTAATTATTAACTTAAAACCCATATTTCCTTAGAAGTAATGGAAAATAAGAGTTCATCTGGTGCTGCGGTTGAGACACATGGGATTTAATAGGCTAGTTTTTCTCTTTTGCTAGTTAGTTCTGCCATCTGTGGAACATTCAAAAAGAAACAACAAACTTTGGAAAACAAGCCATTCATAAACCAGGAATGGCATTTGTGATTGAAAGCCTTCGACCTATTAATACTCATAAGGGGCAGAAACTTGGAAAATATCCTATGGTGAACATTCTTCTTTCAATCTAGACCTATTAACTTGCCTTATTAGTCATCAAGTAAATAAATCACAGACTCAATTTATCTCTGCCAGGCTCCATAAATACCAACTTGTGTGCTAATAGCATCAACTAAAACAGTAACTATAATTCAAAGAAATTCATCAATGGTTCTCAAAATGTGGTCCCAGACCTGCAAGAGCAACATCACCTGGAAACTTGGTAGAAAAGCAAATTATTGAGCCCCATCAAGAGCTACTGAATCAGAAACTCTGGGGATGGGCCCAGCAATCTGTGTTTTATCAAGCCCTCCAGGTGATTCTGATGCTCTTTTGGGTTTGAGAGCCATTACATTAGGCTGAGAACAGTACTAGCATCATAAGCACAGTGTTTTTATTTGTAGATTTTTGGGGGGGGATCTACATAGTTTTAACATGTTTTAATATGGTTAAAGTTTCAATACAACATGTACAATTAAAAATCAGAACTAATAAGTGTATGACCAAGACCACATAGATCTTTAGTTTGTGTCTATAGGGCTCATTGTTCAAGGAAGTTTATTTTTCCATCCTTAGTCTGAATAGACATATGTCTTGGTCAAGTCTAATTTCCTGTAATACATGAACAATTCAAACACTCAAAAAATTTGAACATATTTTTATTTACTAAGGACTTTAATCAAGGAAGAAGATCTTACAATTAGTCTTGGTAATAGAAATGTAAATTGAAGTCGGTTCTTTAATTTTAGCAATACTCTTCCTTGTTTGACTTTTAATAGTATTTAAGCCTAGCTATTATGTTAATATCTTGCCTTATAAAGTTTACAATGTAATTCAATAATATAAATAATAAAATCACAATTTAATATTGTAAGGCAAGAACAAAACAGATTTTCAGGAAAAAATAAGAGGCTGGTATATTTTTTCTATATAATAATTAAAAATAAAATCTTATGTAACTAATGATTGGAGATAAAAGGTTAACTTTTCTCCTCTTATTCATTTTAACAAATTCAGCTACACAAGTATCAATGAGTATGAAAATCTAAGTCAAACACTTCTTTATTAAACAACATAATTTTTAAGTGATATGTAAAAATGAAGTTTTATTGCACATATTACACCAACATTTATTTTGCCTCATGCTTAGGTGTGAGGGTAAGGACACAGAGCTCTCTGACTTAGAATCCCAGCAGCCTCTGTTACATTTCTGGGTCACTGGAAGTGATGCCGAGATAGATCCTCAGGATGCCTTATATAAATAATATATTATTTATATTATTTATAAATTATTTATAAATTATTTATAAATTATTTATAAATAATATAAATATTCTGTAAATATTTGTGGAATTAGATTTTCCTAAAGTTCCTCATCAACAATTATCAATATTAAATGTAAACCATAGTTTGTGAAGTTAAAAATAAAAGCAGGCCAGAGCAATCACTCCTTTAACCTACTCTCATGCACTTTCCTCATATACCTGGAACCAGTATTCAGGCTTCCTTCTGTTTTCCTATTCCTCAGTGCCCAGTGGCATCCTCTTGGGAGAGCCCAACCACACCCTCCAGCCTGACCATCATTTTATCTCCAGTGAAACTTCAGTAGAATTTTTAGCTCCTCACTATTCCACCTTAATCAAAATGTTGCTCCACACAGCTTCATATGACACTTCTTACTTAGAGAAAGTTCTGTTTCTTCCCAACTGAAAACTGGAAACCACAGAATAATATTTCTAGCCTTAAAGAGCCTACTGATGAGAAAAATGGAGATCTAGGATTTAACATGTAAATCTTGGAATTATGGTGCTGAGAAAAGGGGATCGAGCTGCTAAATTTATAAGAATACCATATATCATGAATAATGTAGGTATAAAACTTAACATATCTAAATATTTTGAAATAACCCTTTATAATAGCATTTTATAATTACAGTGGGCCCCTCCAGCGTGTGAATTATGGTGTATTCATGTTTAGTTGCATTGACTGTACTCAGATTTTAGCCATGTGCCTAGCAACACACTGGGTATGAATTAACGTGCAATAATTCATAGCCTGTTGTGCCTTATTAAATATAGCATTGATTCAATTTTAGAACTGCAACATAATGACTCAAATATTTTTCAAAATGCTAAGTATCCCATACAATTTTCATTTGAGAGCCTGTTTTCACATTTGCATCCCTCACTTACAATAGTAATATTTTCCTACTGCAGAGTAAAAAACAAACAAACAAACAAAAAGGCAATTTCCCACCAAAAAGTAAAATCAAACACCATGAGGAATTACCTCTTGAATGGCCCTGTTTCCTCCAATAAATATGAGTCTCCAAAAGTCTGCTTTAAATGGGGAAAAAACATATTTTTTGTGTTTCAGGCCATTTGAAAAACCACTTTAAAAGACTCTCAATTTTCTTGTTCTCCATTATTCTGTGATGCAAAATAAAATAATCATATACCACATTTGGAGGGGACAGTGCCCAGAAGCAAGTTAGGAGAGCTGTGGTCCAGTTCTAATTCTACTAATTTACTCTCAAATAGCCAGTAAGTCACAAAATCACTAGGTGCTCCAGTTTCCTCATCTGTAAAGCATTTACCTATTTCAGGGGATGGTGTGAGAATGAAAAATATAAATCTGTGAATATGCTATAAATAGAAGTTACTATTGGCAATATGCATAGCCTCACAGTAAGTATACTTTTAGCAAAAGAGCTTTCATAACCACTATCTCACTGATAACTCCCAGTAATGTTGTGGGTAGATAGGTACTATTACTCCCATTTCACAGCTGAGCTTTAGTCACAGAATGCACTTCCTCTCAGTGAAAGATATACATGAAGCAGTGAAACATCTAAACAGAATAAACCGTGATTTCCAATATCACAATCGGAGTGCCCTCACATCCACCGGACAGAGAAAGAAACAGAGACAAACTGGCAAATAACTTAGTGGCAAAATTAAAACCCAAATCCCAGTCTACTGTCTTTCAATCAGATTAGAGACTACATTTACATTGAAAAACTGAACAATTACCTCACTTTGTAATTTCTGGATGAGCAAGTGAGAAGCCTCTCACCACAATCTCATAAATGCAACAGAATCACTGTTTTATAAATGATAGCGTGCAGTCAGGCCAAATCTCATATTGCAATACTTTTCCAATGGACAGCCTTACATGTCTTCATGTTCAGAATAACATTTTTAAATGACCCTTTGTTTTAAACATATTAAAAGATCATGGGGCGCCTGGGTGGCTCAGTTGGTTAAGCGGCCGACTTCAGCTCAGGTCATGATCTTGTGGTCCGTGAGTTCGAGCCCCGTGTCGGGCTCTGTGCTGACAGCTCAGAGCCCGAAGCCTGTTTCAGATTCTGTGTCTCCCTCTCTCTGGCCCTCCCACATTCATGCTCTGTCTCTCTCTGTCTCAAAAATAAACGTTAACAAAAATTTAAAAAAATAATAATAATAAATAAACATATTAAAAGATCTATATTTTATTAACCGAAGTTATAGAACTTTCCTTTAGTTACTAATTAGCTATCATATTGTTTGCTATATTCCTACTTCTTTCAGAATTCCAACATTCTGCAAGGACAAGCTATAAAAAAGCAATGACAAAACCAGTATCCCATACCCAGCTCATGCTTCTGACACTGCCATTTTTAGCATGAAATTACCTCTGGAACAAATGACTAAAAATAAATTTTAAATTTTGGCCCAAGACAATTTCATTATTTCTTTTGTGATATGAGGAAACCTGAGGAAAAATAGTTTGGCATCACAACTCTCACCAGTCTTACTAGGATAGAATGTGCTATGCACTAGGGATCAGTGTACCTTGGTGAATCCATTCCAAACATGCAAACAGGGAACATAGGAACATGGAATTCCTTTAGAGTAAGTCAAACCCAGTTTCTAATTCCAGTTTTATCATTACTAGTACAATTGCATTGGAAAGTGGCCTAATCTCTCTAAGCATAATATTATTATTTCACTGTAGATGGGACTAATAATAGTTCTATCTCTACAGAGAAAGACACATAGTAAACACTCAAAAGTGCCAGCTAATATTAAGTTGGAGAAACTACTGTGGTAGTCCAGATTTCAGATAAGAAATAGATCCATTGTTAGTTATCATAGGCCAAATATATCTCAAGCCTCATCTTTGCTCCCATCTTAATCATGGTCATCATCATAGAATTTTTTTTTTAATTTTTATTTAAAAAAATTTTTAGTGTTTATTTGTTATTTTTGAAAGACAGAAAGAGATAGAGCATGAGTGGGTAGGCACAGAGAGAGAGAGAGAGAGAGAGAGAGAAAGGGAGGGAGACACCGAATCCAAAGCAGGCTCCAGGCTCTGAGCTATCAGCACAGAGCCCAATGCAGGGCTGGAACCCACGAGCTATGAGATCATGACCTGAACTGAAGTCAGACACTTAACCAACTGATAGGCAACCCTCATCATACAATTTTATTAAATATATGATTTAATCTACTTAATATATGATTGTTCCTAGCATTCTCTTATTTTATCACCATACATCTTTCCCAATGCACTCAGCACATGACTACATTACAGTCCAAAGTCTGCCTTATACCAAAGTTACTTGTACCTGTACCCTCCTCTATATAGTAAGCATAAGAGAACGGACTCCCTCTCTATAAGTTCAAGGACTAGGACAGTGATGTACATCAATCTAAAAATCCAATAAAGGTCGCTTGAACTGTGTTGAAGATAACTAGTTTAACAAGGTATTTGATGCAAGGTTTGGTGTTGGGACACCACAGAAAAAGGCATCCGCCAGCCAATATTTTCTCATTATAACAAAGCAGATAGTTTTGGGTAATGCAATTATTGCTTTCTGTTATGACTAGTACCAGAGGTGCAAGTGAAGACCATCTATGAACATAAGAAACATAGGGAAAATTAGACAGCTAGCCCAGTTCAATGGGTCAGGCTTTTTAGAATTCAAAAGATTCCTCTGAACCCTGGAAAACAAAGGGTTAGGCTCTTCATGATTCTGAAACACCAATGACTTTTTCATTCTTCAATGCAAAATAAAAGCCCATTTAGACTTCCTTTTGCAATTATCACCTATTTGAATTCTGGTAACACTTATTTAGTTGGCAATCTAGCTCTTTTCCCTGTTTAAAAAAAAATAAATAGCTGAGTGAGGTTTTTTCTTTAATACATTGATATGAGGCATCCATGATTTTGACCTTCTTTAATATGAAAACAGAGACTTGTTTAGTTGCAACAAGTCTTTTGAGGCCTGATTTCTTTCCACTGAGTGAGCAGAGGAAAACAGAAGGCAGGTAGATCTCTTGGCATGAGGCCCTGCTTCTGAGAGCTCAGGTACGTGGAATCCACCCTCCTCGCCCAGATACTGTAAGAAAGAACAATGGGGTGGACAACTGCAGGAGGGGTGATGCCAATTCCTGAACAAGTGAGTATCCCTTGTTTCTCCTTTACAGGGAACTCCCTGTTATTCCTCCCATTCTCTTCCTCTTATCAACCTTCTGGTTTGATAACACACAGACAAAATAACCATACAGATATTTTTGTGGAGTATGCTTAGAGATTTTCAGAAGAAAGCAAGATGGACAAAGCTGCCAATATTATCCCTGTCTCAAAGAAACCCTTACACATGTAACATGGAAATTCAGCTGTCATCACCCTGCCTCCTTAGAGAAATCTGTATCCTATTCTTCAAACCATTGGAGCACAAATTAGGCAGAGCAGCTAGTAGTATTGCTAAAATACTCTGACAGGTGTGGATAGACTTTACTGCTTTCCCCACACAACACACACACACACACACACACACACACACACAACACACACACACACACACACACGTGTGCACGTGCGCAGGCACACCACTCACCACTTACCTCTTTAGAGATCTCTATTCATTGAAAATATTTTCCAGTGTTCTGTCATCAAATCTCAGAGATCTTGCTTCTACCTCCATTGTAGGTGGCACCATTCTCCAGACCTTCAGCTGGAACCCCCAAGCCGATACCACTTCATGCTTCTTATGGAAGTTATCCCATGGGATTATCAGAGGCAATGGAACATAAAGGTTATGCATGCAGACTCGGGAGCCAGACAGCTAAATCTAAATCTGGGTTCAATCACTTACAAGCTATTTTTTTAGGCAAATTTCCTAATTTATCAATGCTACAGTTTCCTCATTGGGATGACAGTAATAGCAGCTATTGTGAATGTTAAATAAATTAATACATGCTGAGTATTTAGAAAATGCCTGGCACACAGTAAGTGCTCAATAAATGTTCTCACCTAATGATGTTCTATCCTCTATCATCCCCATTTTCCACTTGATAGGACTCTGTGCTTAGTATTTTAGTAATCTTAGAGTTCTGAACTTCAGATTTCTTTCCTTTGTGTGATATACTTCTAGAAGGACCTTCTCTTTTTCTTTTCAGGTTAAGGTGCTTAATTTGCACAGTCTTCTTATGATGGAAAATGAGACAGAGAGAAAAACTGCCCAGAAAGCTTGATTTTCAGACCAAACTCAGGGTTAAACAGGGCCTCTTACATAACAGGCTCTCAATAAATGCTAAAACAAATATATTTGCTCTCCCCTTCTCATGGAGCACAAAGTGGCTAATCCCAGAAGAGGAAAAAAATGTTTTTCTATCAAACAGATATCAAAAAATATTTTTCTATATTTTCCAGTCAAGTGTGATTGGTTTATCTCCCCAAATAGGCAAAGGGACATAATATTGAAGCTTATAATCCTTTGAGTTATTTGAGTGCTTCATAGAATCTGGGGCCTAATTCATTCATTCAACTGCAAACAGAGATGATCTCTCCCTATTTCTCTATTTCTTTTGAACACTTTTTTGCCCACCCTCCTAGCCACCAAACCCTCCTGCTATTACTCCTACCTCCAGCCACTCCTTTTCAGTCTCTTTTTCAGATATTCCTCCTCTATCCAAACCCAAGAGCACATCTTCTCCCTCAGCACCCTCCTCTTCATATCCCTGCATACTTCCTGCATCATCACCTCCCATCCTATGGCTCCAAAGGCATTCTACACATCCAGGACAAGCCTCTCCCATGAGATCTAGACTTCTAAACTCAATTGCCCTCTCACCCTCTCCATTCAAATATCAAACACACATGTCAAGTTCAACGCATCCAAAACAAAAGTTTTGATTTCCTACTTAAACATGCTTCTCCCCCAAGCTTCCCAATGAGTAAATGGAAACAGAACTCCCACAGTTACTTGGACTCAAAATTTAGGCCCCATTGTTGATTTCTCTCTCATACACAATCCACCTTCTTATCACTTCAGCATGTTTTCTCCACCTTCAGTATATGTCCCAAATCTAACCTCTCCTCACTGCCTCCTCTTCTGTCAACCGCATCAAAGCCACTATCATACCTCACCCACATTGATTCAGTGACTCCTTCACTGGTCTCTGCTCCCAACCTTCCCTCCTCTGCCACCCTAACAGTCCACTTAATGTAGCAGCCAAAGTAGTAAAAGCAAAAGTCAAATCAGGTCACACTCCTATTACAACATGTCAGTTTTTAGATTATCCCACTTTAATGGAAGCTCCAAGAGGGCAGAAATTTTGCCTGTCTTGTTCACTGTTTCTCCCTAGCAACGAGAGCAATACCTAGCACAGGATAGGTACTTAATAAGTATTTTTGGAATGAATAATGACTTAATTAAATACTCAGTGAGTGTCTGCTTGGTGTTTGGTCTTGTGCTGAGTTTGGGGTACATATCAAAAACAGAATAAACAAACATGGCCCATGTCCTCAATGCCTAGTGAGGAATGTAAACATTCACAAACATAAACAGTAACAGATAGGTTAATGTTACTTGGGTGTGATGGTTAATTTTACGTGTCAATTTGGCTGGGCTCTAGTACACAGATATTTGTGTACACAGATTATTTAGGATGCTCCTGTGAGGGTACATTTTGAGTGGGATTAACATTTTAATTGGTGGACTTTGAGCAAAGTGAATTATCCTCTATAACTTGGATGGGCCTCATCCAATCTGTTGAAGGCCTTAATAGAATAAAGACTGACCTCCCTCAAGCAAGAAGAAATTCTGTCAACAGACAGCCTTTCAACTTGAACCACAACAATGGTTCATCCCTGGTCTCCAGACTGTCAATCCACTTCATCAGATTTTGGACTCTCCATTCTTCCATAATCCTGTGAGCCAAATTCCTTATCTCTCCCTAGCATACACATACCCTTCCTATTAGTCCTATTCCCCTGGAGATACCTGACTCACACATTTGGGGAATGAAGGGTGTTATAGGGGTATTTAGGTGATAAGTATATACAAGGGTGCCAAAGGGAAGTCAGCAAAGGTGTCCTTAAGGATACATCATTTAGGCCAAGATTTACACTGTAGGTAGATGTCAGATAGCACCAGTTTTACACTGGTTTCAGGGAAGCCAGAACTATTCTAGGAAAAGGAAATTGTATTTTCAGTGGCCCTACAGTAAAAGAAGTGCTTTCTAGGCTCTAAGAAGTCCAGCATTGGTTGGTTGATTGCCCTTATATGAGAGGTAAAATCCAGATACTTTATTTGGCAGGCCTCATGCTAAGAAAGTCAAGCATACTGTCACACAATCCCTCTCAGCAGAGGTCGCAGTCAGCCTGATCCAAAGAAAAACACCATACATATTCATCTCTCCTGTTGGCAAAGTTCATGCCCTCCCTCTCTACACAGGGATATAATCAGTGAAGTCTGACATAACTCCAGGCTGCATACACCCAAGAAAATAGCAAAGTCCTTACAAGGAGAGACCTAATTCAGCCTCAGAGTAGTCCAGTCAGCAGTCACTCCGTTCTGAAACCTGTCAGACTGCGATGCTGCTCAAGGCTGTTGTTTTGACATTAGCTTGACACATTCACATGTCACCCTCATTGTGTGAACTCCTACTCAGTGTTTTGTAATAACAGCAAAGGCATCAATATTTAAAAACAATCAAATGTATGTTTGGTTTAAATAGGCAGTTGAACCACAATCACTTGCAAGAAAGTCTTTTATGTGTATTTGCCTGTTACATATATTTTAAATTAACCATTCATATGGGAAGTCTCTTAACTGTTTCAATTAACTACAGAGGGTCAATAATTTAATGCGTCCTCTTAAAAATATTGTAATCTAGGCATCTGACTCCTGATATCGGCTCAGGTCATGATCTCATGGTTTGTGAGTTCAAGCCCAGCACTGGGCTCTGTGCTAACAGTGCAGGGCCTACTTGGGATTCTCTCTCTCCTCCTCTCTCTCTGCCCCTCCCCTGCTTGCACTTTCTTTCTCTCCAAATAAATAAATAAACTTAAAAAAATTGTAATCCAAATTATTTCCCCAATTTATATCCTGTTCCATTATCCCTTTAAAGACGATACAGGATTCTGTAGATTGAATGCCCTCAAAGTTACTCATAAGGTATAAACATCTTCACAGACATTTCCTTCATGGAGGCAAAGTGCTGAATTCATTCATCTAATTTTCTCCTGTTTGGCAAGTGGAGATGAGGACTTATACCAGGTGCTTATGGAAGTGACTCAAGTGCCACCTATGTCCTAACACATGTTTCCTCAGGTCCCTAAGGTAGATAAAAGGCATATTTCAAAAGTCTGATGAATAAGGACTGTTTGGAAATTACGACAGGCTGAATGTGCCCACCCAGCTCACCAATGTTGGATAAAACCATTTTAATCCAATATTCTTTCTGTGGTATCAAGGTTGGAAACTTAAATGAAAGAGGATAGTTGGAAAGAGTCAGCTAAAGAACCAGTCTTGGTTGCTTGAAAGCAGTTTTTGGATCTTTGGACAGAGTTTTGAACTAGAATATACCCAAGGAATAGGTATACCCCTTGTCATTCATCCCAAGATGTTGGCTGAAGTTCAAAATCCCCTCTAGAAAAGTCTCCATAGGCATGATATGGTTCTCCATATATCCTCAACCCTGGTAGACCCCAGAAAGTTTTTCCATCTTGCATTCCTCAATGTTGGCATTCCTCAAAGATTGAGTAAAAGCAGAAACAGGCATGTGAATTATATTTAGCATCATGAAAGCCTAATGACAAATATATATATATATATATATATATATATATATATATATATATATATAATAAACATAAATATACATACCAGGTTTTCTTTCATTTTGTTTTCTGGGTTTTTTAAATGTTTATTTATTTATTTATTTATTTATTTGAGAGACACAGAGACAGAGACAGAGACAGAGACATAGTGTGAGCAAGGGAGGGGCAGAGAAAGAGGGAGACACAGAGTCCAAAGCGGGCTCCAGGCTCTGAGTTGTCATCCCAGAGCGCAATGTGGGGCTCAAACTCATGAACCATGAAATCATGACCTGAATTGAAATAGGACGTTCAACTGACTAAGCCACCCGCCCCATCTCTTATTTTGTTTTAATTTTTATGGCATTATATCATCAGTAACACTGGTTACCTGGTTATCATCTGTCAATCAAAAACTCTGATTCACAGTTATCCCTAGCTTATCTTAATAAACAGGAAAAATAAAGTCATTATTACTTGATAAATGCTGTTTGGTCAACAAAATTGTTAAAGTGTAAGGTCCCTAAGGGAAGAAAGCCAATTTTTAAAAAGATTTTGAGGATGACAAAGGGAGGAAACCTTGCCCTAATTGTACTTATGTCTCCAATTGTCTGCATTACCTCTCTGCATTCACTTCACTTGAAATGATCTGGTTAGGCCAAGTGACTCTCAGTGAGGCAAACATGAGGCTTAAACAAGTCATTCCTGGTCCCCATGTGCCTTCTCCCCTACCGCTCCTTACAGAGACCAAGTCAGAGCAGAGGCAGAGGCAACCTGGACACCAGAGAAAAAGAGTTCAGAGAATGACCACAGTATTCCCTTAAGAATCAAAATTAGTATCTCTCCTCTGACACATACCTGTAGACAAGATGTATGCATGCACAAAAGGTGGAAATATATGACTTTTGAGAGGATACTGCTCATAATCAGCAAATGAGTGGTAATCAGGATCTGGATGGCCATCTCAATTTTTCACAGGAGGTCTTGATTCAGACCCAATGTTAGAAATGCCAAGTACTGACACAGAACATCTCCAGTGGCTCACTCACATAAAAATACTTAAATTTAATTTTCCTTTCATTATTTGGCCTACATTAGCCACAGTTATTCACCTCATTCCTGGCCTTTATTAAATTGTGCT